>NC_052049.1:121256749-121600533 GCF_903992535.2 Arvicola amphibius
GAGCTAGTTCCAGGACAGGCTCCAAAGCCACAGAGAAACTCTGTCTCGAAAAACCAAAAAAAAAAAAAAAACCTGCTTTGTATGCCCGTCTCCCTTTAGACTAGTTTCAGCAAGAAGAATCACATAGATGCCTACAACATAGGCCTGCCGTTGGGTGGGATAGGGAAAGGAGAGCATCCAACTTAAGAAACGTTAAAGACAATATTCCTCTTTACTTCTGTCATGCCTGCCAAGGTTCTACAGAGACCTTAGCAAGAGAATCAATTCATATGTTTACCACTGTGTTGATTAAATATGGGAAACCAGGAGGCAAGGGCAGAACTGAAGGAGAGGAGCGGGTACAGTGTCTTACATTTCCTCATGTAACTATACTATAAAACCAAGAACACCCAACCTCACACAGCAGTCATCCTCATGTGGAAACTGAGTCAACAACAAAGATGAGCACCACTGTTCAGGCCCTAATAAAGCCAAACAGTTCATAGCAAACCCACTCTGAGGGGCCCAATGACCATTTAGTATCTGTGTTTCCTTTGTACCAATGACAGTCGTGCATTTGTGCAGCTTCACACTACCTCAGCACAACCCATGTCAGATCCAGCACTTGAGGGACTACATCCCCCTAGAAGGTCTTTGAGAAGCATCCACAGACAAGCTGAAATGAGTAAGCACAAAAAATGGTCAGTTCCAGGCACAGGCTAACAAAAGGAATAAGTTCTAGGCAGGATCCTACCCAGGTTTCCTCATCTGAAGGCCAGAGGCCCTGCTGCCTACCTTATGGACCTACTGGACAGCTAGAGGTCTGAGTCATAAGGAGCCACACCAGAAGGAAACATTGGTGTTGCCATCATCTGCACCCCCAAAGGCTTGTAGGGGCCTCTATTTCAGTCCTGGCCCTTGCTCCTTTCAAGCCTGGCAAGTTTCAGAAAACACATTTCTTCACACCCCCATCTATTTTTATGGTTCCCATTAGCAACAAGAGGCATCAGGGTGATTAAAGCAGTGTTACTATTAACAGTGTCTCATTGACTTAAGATGGCACAAACAGAAGAAGATCTTATGGGTGTGCTTAACGGGATGCATTAACTGTGCAATAAAGGGTATGTCTGCATTCATAAGGAATAAACTTAAATCAATCTTGACTACTAAAAAATAGATAGGGATGAAAGGTTGTAATGGATCCAAATAGGAAAGAAAGTAGGGTTTTGCTCATTTTTCTTTTCTGCCTTGGGTTGCTTATTCATCTATTTTTCCTAACGAAGGCCTTCTCTCCATCCTTATAGCAGAGGACTGACAAGATTTGTCCTGTTCTCAACACTCATCAGTTGACTGAAGGCTTTCCCACTAATAACAGAAAAGAATCTTAGCTCCAAAAGGCAAAAGGTAAATGAGAAATTCTGGAATCCACATTAACCCTACAAAACAGCAATCCAAGGAGCCAGTTATGAGACAAGCTTCCTTCCAGAGTCAAGGATTACTGAGTTCTAGCCATATTTATCCACTTGAACCAACTATCCCAAGAATTTTTGTCAACCTCTGGCAACTTTTGTCTTCTTGACTTTGCGTAAGTGGGTGCTTTGTAACTCATCCTTGAGGATCACACTGAGTAGAGTAATGCATTCATGAAGTACCTATCTCAGATTGTGAGCTATAGGCTCAGTAGGTGAAGTACTTGCTTAGTATGGTAGTTTAGATGTAATTGATTCCCCATAAGCTCATAGGGAGTGGCTCTATTAGGAGGTAAGGCTTTGTTGGAGTGGGTATGGCCTTGTTGAATGAAATGTGTCACTGTGGGGGTGGGTGTTGAGATTTCCTATATTCAGGATAGCTCAGTGTCTCAATCAACTTCCCATTGCCTGCAAGAAATAGGACTCTCAGCTGTTTCTCCAGTATAATGTCTGCGTGCACACCACCATGCCATGAGGATGATGAACTGAACCTCTGAACTCTAAGTGAGCCACCCCAAAGAAATGTTTTCCTTATAAGAGTTGCCATGGTAATGGTGTCTCTTCTCAGCAATAGTAACCCAAACTAAGACACCTAGAATGCATTAAATCTTGATTTCTGAACCCAGCATCACATAAGACTAGGCATGATGGTATACTTCTGTAATCCTAATACTTTGGGGTAGAGGCAAGAGGATCAGAAGTTAAAGGTTATCCTTGGCTACACAGAAATTTGAGACCAGACTCAGCTACATAAGACCACATCTTAAAGAACCAATGGATGGAGAATAAAGACAGGATAACTGAAGAGATGGCTCAGTAGTTAAGAGAACAATCTGCTCTTGCAGAGGGCCCAAGTTCAGTTTCTAGCATCTCACAACCACCTGTGAGTTCTAGTACCAGGAAATCTGATGCCCTCTTCTGGCATCTGCATGAGCCTGTGCCAGGTGCACATACCCACATACAGACACATAAATATACACATAATTAAAAGTAAAGTTTAAATGAAACAAAATAAAATGCAACTTGTTAAGTTGGGAGCGCAGCCCCCAGCCCCCAGGCCTGAGAGTTATATTGGTCTGGACTCCAAATCACAGCATGCCAAGTCCTGACCCCTCCCTGGGGGGTCAGGAGGGATCAGGACCACTCCTACAGGGTATTTAAGTGAATTCCCAAAAGAGGATCACGTGGTTTCTTTTCCTTCCTCCTGGTGGTCGAGAGCCGCAGGAATCCCTTTAAACCTGGATTTTTTTTTTCTTTTTCTTTTTGATTTTTGGTTTTTCGAGACAGGGTTTCTCTATAGCTTTGGAGCCTGTCCTGGAACTAGCTCTGTAGACCAAGCTGCCTCCTGACTGTTGGTATTAAAGGTGTGCACCACTATCGCCCGGCAAACCTGGATATTTTTTAATTTGGCTTGTGATTTGGCTTGATTGGGATTTTTGCGTCAGCAGAGAGCTCGCGTTAGGAAAAATTCCTAACACAACTATCCTTATATGTTGTGACAACAAGTACCCAGGAATTTGATACCAGGGTTTTTTTTAATAATAAAACTCCATTCCTATCCCAAAAGGCCTATATTGTTTCAAATAAAATAAAATGCTGATCTTACCAATCTGAGGTTATAAATCTGGAGACGTTGACTAAGATTCCCAAACTAACTTACTCATCAGAATTTTTGGTCAATTTAAAATGCATATGCTTCTTCCCTGTTAAATCAGAACATCTTGCAGGATGAGGTCATGGCAAAAAGCTGTGTCTGTTAAAAGAATCCCGGTGGCTATTGGTTCACAATCAAAGCTATAGAATATATAGTCTCATTATATAAGAGCAAGAGATAAATTCCTCTCAACATCATTTTGAATCGCTAAGTTCTCTTTTTTCTAAAAAAAGAGAATGCTTCAGATGCATGACCAAATAGAATAAATACAAATACTGTAAAGAAGTAATATTCACAGAAGAAAGAACCCCTTGGAAGCCAACAAAGCTGTGCATTCTCATAATGAGCAATGTGTGGTTTGAAAAAACGAACCAACCCACCCTTCCATTTTGATGTTACCATTGGTTAAGATTCAGTAAAATACCCAGAGGGCCAACGCAAACTGTTTCTTGATATGGGTCCAGAAAAGTTGTGTACACATGGCACATGAGTTCCTGTAACAACTCAAGGAAGAGTGGCAGACGGGAACTGCCAAGGACTGCAAGATTCCCTTGTCTTTGCCCTTAAGGTCAGCCTGCCTGAGAGCCCAAGGCACAAAGCCCAAGTGCCTCTGATTCCCCTGTCCCCTCCCCTGCCTCACCACAGTGAGTTTCGCCTTCTAGCTATTTCTCCTACTGTCTCTGACACCTGACTCCCATTGGCCCAAGACAATCTGTCATCTTCCCATCCGAGTTTTTCCAGTGACTGAGTGAGCCATGGTGCTGGATGAGATTAAGGTCTTAAAGAAAAGTGCAAGACTTCAGGGATGTTGAAGCTGGAGCTTACACAGATGGGACCAACAGACAGAAAAGCCAATCTGAGGTCTCATAAAGAGCATTCTAAACTGGAGATACATTTTGGGCTGGGCAAGCCCTATAAAGGAAGTGTTGGTGTTCTTTGTTTTCTGTTGCTGTGATGAAACCTTGACCAAAGCCAACTCGGAGAGGAAAGGGTTCGTTCCATCCCACACTTTACAACCTATCATCAAGGGACACTCAAGGCAAGAACTTGGAGGCCAGAGATGAAGCAGGCACTGTGGAGGAATGCCACTTACTGGCTTGCTTACTGTGGCTTCCTCAGACACGTTCCTTATATAATCCAGGCCCACACCTGCCCATCAATCAGCAATCAAGAAATTGCCCCCATAAACATACCCACGGGCCAGTTCTTCAGTTGAGGGTCCCTTTCCACAGCCACGTCAAGTTGACCATCCACATTAGCCACCACAGCTGTCGTTCCCAGGGTCGTCACCAGAGGCTCCAAAAGACTTATTCGCAGAGTTTTTAAACTATGTAATATAGCAGGTAAGATCTGGTTGAAAATAGCTCCGAATCTCAAAACCGTCATATTAGAGAAAGTATTTAATCTCTCTGCATCTATACTCTTTATTGAAATTGAGAATAATGGTGTCTGATCTGTAAGGCTGTTCCGAGGAAGAGAAATGTTCATAAGCGACTAACACATAGGAATCACTCACATTCTAGAGGATACTTATCAATAACTACATGAGTGTGTGTTATAAAGAAACCTGAAAACCATTCAGTCAAAAGAGGACGATTCCCTAGGGTCACATCATCCTCATTTTGGCCATCAATATATCACAAATTTCTCTACAGCTTAAAGGTCTAGATTTGCCCACATATCCCTTTAACAACAGGACTTGAACCCAATGCCACTTTGATGGCCGAAAGTCAAGAGTAGGGTGGCGGGTGAGCAGTGAGAGTACAGGAAATGGGGTAGAAAATACATTAGGAAGTGACAAGTGCTTTGAGGTCAGCGCAAAAGAGCTTTCTTTGGCTGCTTTTTCCTTAATGAGCGATTCCTGGAGTCAGGTCACAGTGTCCCCACGCACCCAGGGTGAACCAAGTGGCTAAGTGCTTTGAAGCGACCTTGTTAGGATCTCAATTGAACACGCTCTGTCCACTTAGTACCTAATGCAGCGATCAGAGCAGACAGATGCTTAGAAATTACTTTTAAATGAGCATTTGTGGACGACCTCTCTTCTCTCTGTGTAAGCCATGTTGAAATAAAGAGGACGATGATCGTAGCCATACACGGTAACCTTGGTACAGCGCTGTTTGTTCTACTGAAGCCCCACCCGGATCCTTTCCAAAGACACTTGGCTATTAAACTACCAGAAACGTCTGTTTTAATGTGGTTTTACAAAAAGGAAAAAAAATGACAGCTAGGACGCATAAAAATTTGAAATACAAAAATACCTTGTTATGTCAGCCTCTCACAAAAATTAGGAGGCAGTGGAGTGAGAAGTGGAGAGAACGGGTCACATTTTATAATCCTCCCAACAGAATACGTATAGAAAAGGTACAAGGGAGAGAATGCTTCCTAATTGGCTTAAGGAAAGGTTTATGGCTGTATCACGTCACTCAAACACATAGCCATGATGAAGACGTTGAGATAGATGAATACCCTCCTATATATTCTTTCAATATAACTCAGGCATCTTAAGGCCCCAGGCACTGTTCTATGCATCAGGTATACAACAGTCGGTGGGGGTGGCTGGGGAAGACCAGCATAAAATTCCAAGATCAGTAGAAGGGGCAAGCAGAAATCACGCCCCGGTGCAGTTGTCAGATGCTCATTGGCCTCACCTCTATTCCTCGACATCAACCTTTGTCATGCTTTTCCCACACCGAGTCTCAACTGCTCAATGTGCCTCTTACTTTCTATCCCAGGCTCTTTACAGCCTCTGTATGGAACACCAGCAGGACCCACAGTGCCCTCATCCAGATGCAGTCTGGAAGAGTGAGAGAGTACAGGTTGCATGGGACATGGGTAAGAGAGGTCAGGAGCCAGTGGTTCCCTTTAGGTCCTGTAGGCAGACAATTCTGAGGTGTGTCTAGTCTGTTTATGAGGTAAATTGAGATCTCAGAAAGCACAGTGAAGTCTTGAGGTCCTAGTACCTATGAAGATATCCTTAATTGGAAAAAAAATGTTTATGGATGATTCAGTTACTAGAGGGTCTTTAGAATGGACCTAATTCAATACAGCTGGCATCCTGATGAAGGGGGGAATAGAAAGAAGCGTACACCAGTGATGAGAAAGGCAGAGAGCAGAGCAATGCATCCACATGATAGCAAAAGTCAATGGCCACCAGCAAAGCACTGGAAGCTAGGCAAGGGGCATGGAGCAGCTCATCCCTCACAGCCTGTCCCGGTGTGTGTGGTTTTTTATAAACAACACAATTTAGAGTCATTTAGGATGAGGAAACCTCAGTTGAGAAAATGTCTTCCCCAGACCGGCCTGTAGCACATTTTCTTGATTAATGTTGATGTGGGAGTGTCTAGTTTATTGTGGGCGTTGCCATCCCTGTACAGGTGGTGCTGGGTTCTATGAGAAAGGCTGAGCAACTCCTCAGGAGCAAGGCAGCAGGCAGCCCTGAAGCACGGTCTCTGCTCAGTTCCCACCTCAAGATTCCTGCCCTGACTTCCCTCAGGGATGAACTTATAAGCTATAACGTGAAATAAAACCTTTCTTCTCCATTTGAGTCATGGTGCTTTGTCTTGGCAATAGGAACCTAAGATACAGCCCCTAGACGGAGCCAGCCTGGCCAGCACCTTGATGCTGGACTTCCAGAACTATGTGGCAACAAATTCCTATTATTTCAGTAGTCCAGTTCATAATGCTTTCTTTTGGCAGCCCTAGCAAACGAATACGTGTTCAGGATGTCTCAGTAGAATTGTGCCTCAAGTCCATGCCTATACAGGCTTCACCCTGATCCCTGTTTCAGTCTCTCTGAAATCTTCTTTAGTCTCTCCAATCCCCTAATTAGACCCCCTGAGTAAATCCTCAGTACTGAGCCCTTGTCTCAGATTCTGCTTATTGGGAAAACCCAGGTTAAGGCTCCTGCAAGACTCTGGCCATTAATCCAGGTCTCTGAGTGAACACATCAGAGGAGTGACGTCAGACTGTCACATGAGTGATAAATAACCCAATCCGCTGATGTGGAGATTGTGCATTTCCTGCAGCGGCTTAGTAGGGACACAGCTGGAAAGGCTAGGCGTGGCCAGACGTGGCCTCTGCAGCACAGGCTGCGATCAAGCCTCTCATGACAATCAAGTATGCTGAGAAACTTAACAGTCCATGCTTGCCTGCCTTCCTAAGGCAGGTACTGTTCACTGCTGCTACCTAGACCAAGGAGAGAGTCTCCTTTACTGTTGATGGGCTTGTCCTAATAAATCCAACACTATATCACAAAGACATTTGACACTTAATCTGAGGAACATCATAGTCTAGCAACACAACAAAAACTAGTCTGGATCCTCAGAACCAACATGAATGCCTGACATTCTACCCTGGGAAAGCAGAAGCTGAGGGTTCCTACAAAAAGCTTGCTAGCAAGAGTAGTTGTATATGTAAGATCTGGGTTTGACTGAGAGACTCTGTCTCAAATAAGATGGAAGAGCTATGAAGATATTCTTAACATCAACCTCAGGCCTACACACACACACACACACACACACACACACACACACACACACCACATATATATACCACATGTAAACACATGAAAAATGGGGAAAAATAATAAATCAACCCATCATAAGTTGAAGACTATCTGTTTAGGGGTAGAGTGGAATTGTTCAGCCCCTTTTTAGTTTCCTGAAAATAAAAACCCCACATACCTGTTGTCACTCCTACACCCTACTTCACCTCCACCCAACCCCTCACCTCCACCCATCACGTCTTTCCAAGACAAGGGGCTAGGGACTTGATAAATGCCATTCATGTAGCTGCTGAACATGTTTTCCTAAATGAACTTTTCCAGAAGAAATAAGAGAAACTCCTTTATATGCTAACAACATTGCAACTAGAAAGTATTAGATTATCATAATCTTCATGTTTACGGCTGACTCATACTACGTTATAAGCATCTTAATGCTACCAAAGAACCTCACTGTAAGGTGGTTCTAGCAGCCCAGGGCTTAGGGAAGTCTTTGTTTTGCACCAAGTAGAAGCTGAGCAAATGATTAGGAATATTCTCCTTATGTTTATATATAATAGTCCCTAAATAGTCATCCATCTCTTTTTTTGCCAAGTACCACCACAAGTATGGTAGTAAAAGAGTAAATTCTGCAGTTTCTTGGCAAAGTTATTTTACATATCAATAATCGATTTCTTTTCTTAGCATATACTAATTGTTCAAAGGAATCTCGCTATAACATTTTTATACATGCACATAATATACTTTGATCATATGAACTCCAATATTATTCTTTCTATCCCCCACCTCCTTTAATGTTGCTGTCTGGCATCATTTAAGAGTAGAGAGAACTGGGAAACCCTTCTGCTGTGACCTTGACTCTGATCACGTGGACCACTCGGCCTTAGTCTGCTTTGCCACAGGATCACCAACAGGCAGCTGTCCATCTGGTGGCACCCAAGGACATGGCAAGGGTGTGGGAAAAGAAACTGATGTCTCCATATAGCTTCCCACCTGCAGAAGAGCTATGGTGACCCTCCTATTTTTAGCACAGAATAATCACATCAGGTGCTAGGTGAAGGGAGGAGGGCTATGGGACTGGAATGCACCTTAAGCTCTGCACACAGTCGCTTGCTCTACCTCTGTGCTTGTGCCAGCTTCCAAAACACTCGTGGTGCTGGCTGCATTTATTAAGAACTGTAAGGAGTGTGAGAGCTGCTAAGAGTACAAAATACGAAATGCCACAATTAATCTAACTTGGTGGCAACTATTAGTTCATGATTTGTGTGTGACAGCAAACACTGGGGCAAGATTTGGACAGGATCCATGTGAAGGGTTGGGGAATGGTTTGGATAAGCCAGTCTTACAGCTCAGTACTGGGGTATGGTAACAGCTGTTGGCACCGGTTAGAAATGAGCCTGCAGAGGAACTAGGTCTGTCCCAGTTTCCAGCATCCTAAAAGCTTCAAGTCTCCCTGGTGACATGAGAACGGCATGGGTGGCAGAGAAAGTAGTAATGCAGCAGCTAGCTAGGTTGTCCCAGTCCCTGGGCACAGGAAACTGAAGTAGAGTCCAGTACAACACAGTTCCCAACAACATGCCAATCATAGTTCACCTCTGAGCACTGAATACTAACTGGAACTTTCTGGAGTTGTATGGTAGAGATACTCATTACTGGGAACACCACATGGCAGCATCAACTGCTCAGGATCTATCTCGTTTGGATCCTGTGTTTCCGCCGCTGTGACAAAATCCCCAAGGTGACAATTGAATGAGAGAAAGGGTTTATACTGGCTCACAGTTTCAAACCACTGTTACTTGGTCCACGGATTTTCTTGGGTCGTAGTTGGTTGGCCTTTTGGGCCTGTGGAGAGACAGAGAACATCACGGTGGGGAGAAGACATTATGAAAGGAACTGCTCACCTCATGTTGGACAGGAAGTGGAAGAGAGAAAGAAGCTGGGTACTCAACTTGCAGGAGCATGCCCTCAGTGACTTAACTTCCACTTAGTAAAGATTACACCTCCTTCTGAGAGCAGCACAAGCCAGCAATGAAGCCTTCTGGAGGCTTCTGGAGGCACTGGCCACAGCACATCCAGACCCAAAGGCCAGAGGCCTCTTCCAGTTGGTGTCACACATGTCTCTGTTTTAACCACTTTTGAAAGATACTACACTCTGAATCTTTTGTTGATTTACGTTACTGAGTCACTATCCCAGGAGCAACCCTGTGTCTTACGACAAAATTAGGAAATATATCAATTAAGGGATTAATACAGGAGGACCTAGCGAGGAATGCTCTTAGCTAGTGAGGCAAAAATCAATCCATAGGTATGATGTGAGCATGTGATTGACTCATTTCATAAACAAAGGGATCAATGTGCTGACTAGTTGCTGCTGTCGGGGCTCACAAAATAAACACAAACCTGTGTGTGTGTTTTGAAATCGGGTTTTCTCTCCTAAGACTGCCCCAGTTTTAAGAGCGTTTTCCTCTTCATTTAACATTTCAGCATGCACACACACCTATGGTGTGCAGGGATGGGTCACTGAATACAAAGCAGTCCCCTCTCTGGTTGTGGTCCTTGCTGCTTCCTGGAGCACAGTGACCTCAGAAAATGTTTTAAAGGGCTCTGCTATGTGGAAGCAGAACGAACACTAACCATCAGCCCTGTGGTCAGAAAGAGGATGGTGGCTTCTGATCCCTACTTCCCCAACACCCAGTACAGTCTTATGACCTCATCCCCTGTCCCCCAGCCCCCTGAGTCTGGAAGGTGACTGGATGACAGGAGCCTTTGGAAAGCAGCGGGCAGGAAGTGAAAGAGACAGCTCTCAGGTAGGACAAGCATAAATATGACTGCACCAGAGTCCATCCAAATGAGCCCTTGCTTCAAGGAAAACCAGCCAGCCATCTGAGGGTGAGCGCTCCCCTTACAAAACAAACAAGGCGCTGCCAAAAAAATATCTTTCCATACTGAGTCAGCCCCAGGGAGATGGTGCAGGAGAAAAAGGCTGAAAGTATTATTGGAGGCTGTCACGAACTGGGAACAAACATCCATCAATTCAGGAGGCATCTACTTCAGCGATGGCAGCTGACTCCACTGACGTCATCGGGCCTCTGCATCTGTGCAGAGACAGCAAGGCAACTCCAGGAAGGCCAGCGAATCACAGCGTGGAAACGCAGGCATATCTTGCTGAGGCCTAGGCAGAGAATTCTTGCACAGGGGGCAAATTTTAAGACATGCAAATCGAAAAGCTCCACGTGGACTTGCCCACTAGTTAGAGAAACCATAAGCAGGAAGTGACCAAAGCGAGACTTCCTAAGGGGAGGACGGGGACTTGGAGTTGGTAAAGATACTCAAGGCCAGAAGAGACAAGTTCTGGAAGATTTGTGTTAGCCACAGAGGATGCCTGGGGTCTCAGAAAGGCTGCACCAGAGGGGGTGGGGTGAAAGTTAAGCACGGCAGTCAACATCTGAAAATTACCTCGGTTTGCTCTACTCAATCTAAAGACCTCACCTTCCCTCCCTGCCCCCACTTCCACCAGCACCCACAGCCCAGTGGTCAGAGCACTGGCACATAGACAGAGACATCACTCCCTGGGTGCTGGCCAAGCCAGCGTGTGTCCACATGTCTCACAGCCTCTCTGATGAGCAAGAACATATGTATCTGTATGTATCCACGTGATTATTAGTAAGTTTACAGGGCTGAAAGACACGCATCTCACAAGCCACAGCTAATATTTCCAGCACTCTGGACAGCAAAGACGTGAACCTAACTGGGTATTACAGAACCCTTCTGCGGGGGTGTTCCTAATCTTCTGATTGACTGAGGAACTATTGAAGGACCACAGCCTTCCAGGCCACAATCAGAGAAGGGAGAACACAGGAAAAGTGTTCTGATTAGAAGTTGCCTGGCTAGGAACTGCTGCATACAGTATTGGGTATGATTCTAGTTGAGCAACCTAGCTTCTTCCCTCATTGTACACCTCTTTCTTTCTCTCTCTCTCTCTCTCTCTCTCTCTCTCTCTCTCTCTCTCTCTCTCTCTCTCTCTCTCTCTCTCTCTCTCTTCTGTTCCTTCCTCTCACATACATACACATACTCACTCACACACTGCCTTCCACAGCCTTTATGGGCCCCAGCAATCCCTCACTTAGATGTATAGCCTGAAGATTAAAGGAAAACACATCCGGAGAAAAGCTGCAAATGGGAATTAATAGTAGTATTGTTCATAACAACTAAGAGGCATAAACAAGCTAAATGACGTATGAATGAATGAGCTACTGAATCCATAAGCAAAATGTGGCATACCTACATAATGCAGTATTATTCAGCAATAGAAAGGAATGAAGTACTAGCACATGCTACAATATGACACTAAAAACTTTATAAAATATAAAGCAATTGAAATGAAATTGGCGGGAAAAGCCAGCACACAGATGGAAAGCGAATCAGCAGTTTCCTCGTGCAAGGAGGTTGGAGGGAAAATGAGAACTAACAACATCCAGGAAGCTCTTGGGGCTGGGAATGGTAATGTGTTCAGTATCCGAGCGTGGCCATCGATGAGAAAAGAGGCCGTGAATTTGAAATGGAGCAATAAGGAGTACAGCGGAGCGTTTGGAGGGAGGAAATGGAAGGGAGAAAAGACAGATTATATTACAAGCTCAAAAAACTCGATGGTGATGATGGCTGCACAGCTTCGTGAACACCCTGAATCCATAGGACTGCTATCTCCAGTGGCAACATGTGTGGTATATTAATTATCTCTCACCAGAGCTGTTTGTAAAAACTTGCTGGGCTGTAGACAACGGGCTGGTTCGGGTATTATTTACTGCAATCCTGCATACGTACTACTGCTAACAGCTTGCAGAAGCCTCATTTGTGTGTATATGTGTGTGTGTCGGGGGGTGAGTGTATGTGGATGGTTGGTTACCAGAGTGTGTGCACATGCACACACACCCAGAGGCCAGAGGTTGGCACTGGGTGTTATTCCTCAGCTGCTATCCACTTGGATTTCTTTGAGTAGAGACTTGCTCTTTTGTGAGACCCAAGAATCTCTCTTTACCATAAGCACAAGGGCGCACCACCATGTCCAGCATTATTTAAGCAGGTGCTAGGGCATCCAGTTCAGGTCCTCACACAAAGCATGCGCTTTACTGGCCGAGCCATTTCCCCAGTCCTCAGCCTCACTCTCTCATTGGAGTCCCTGCTTACTTATTTAAGAGAGCTGGGGGATTTCCACTCCAACTAGGTGACTTGTGTGGGGAGGGGTGGCCAGTTTAGCAGAATAGGGCTCTTGGCTTTTTCTGCTATTCATGCCAACACACCCAGCTAACTAAAAACTAAAGGCAAGCTACTGATCCTACAGGAGGGTCACAGAGCAGGGCCAGGGGTGTGGGTACCCCTATTCTCCACGTGGAGACTGGG
The DNA here is from genome assembly GCF_903992535.2 of Arvicola amphibius. Taxonomy (NCBI): domain Eukaryota; kingdom Metazoa; phylum Chordata; class Mammalia; order Rodentia; family Cricetidae; genus Arvicola; species Arvicola amphibius. Next base: position 121,269,750 of record NC_052049.1, read on the forward strand.
AGGTTGGCTTGCATGAAGACCAGGGCCATGCGATCTGAATGTCAGATACACCTTGCTGAATTGTGTGTGCATTCAGTAAGTTTTTCTGAGCATCTAATATACCTGAGGTCCCAGGATTCAGTGGAGAACCAACTCCTCACCCTCGCCCCATCTGGGAGCTACCAAAGTAGGGAGACATAGATGTCAGCGGATGCTATTCTTCAAATCTATGAATTACAGTTATGAAAAGGGTTCTGTGGGGGATTAGAGGTGCCAAGAGTACAGAGGAGGACTGGGGAAAGGGAAATCAGATGTCCCTGCCAGAAGCCAGGAAAAAACAACCTGTTTCTTAGGGTTGTTTTTCTTGTACTGCTAGTCTGTCTGGGGGCGTTTATCTGTTTTATGTCAGTGCACATACAATATTCCCCGAACCCTCAGGTTTTCACAGAGAAAAGAACTTCTGTCAATATATCCAGTCACTGTTGTCCCGAGGAGATGCTGTGGTCTGGATCTTAAGTGGCCCCAAAGATGCATGTGTTACAAGCATGGCTTTCAGAACCTTTAGGAGATGGGGTCTGCATGGAAGAAGTTATTGGGGGCATGGCCTCAGAACAGGTATTGGGAACTTGGCCCCTTCCTGTCTCTTTTTTTCCCTGGCCACCGTGAGGTAAACAGATGTCAACGGCCATATGCTCCCGCCACAATGAACTATGCAGCAACAGGCCTGGAACCACGGAGACTCTGAAACCAGGAGCCAAAACAAAGCTTCCATTCTCATCAGCTGATAATCTCGGATATTTTGTCACCATGATGGAAAGCTGCCTAGAATGGTAGGAATTTGTGAGTCTGTCCTCTGCTTTTGAACTCTAGCTATTTGTGCTACTGGAGAGTTGAATTGCTTGTATATGCTCATTCGCAGGTTCCTAGCAAGAGGAAAGAATACCTCATTAGAGAAAGCGATCAGGAATGGCAACCCACAGCCCTGTGTCTGGACGGGTCCTTGCCCTGCATGGAGTCTCACTGATAAGGAATCTGGTGCACTAGGTTCCCCTTGGGCCTCACTGATGAGGAACCTGGTGCACTAGGTTCCCCTTGGGCCCCAGCTTTAGTTCATTAAGCACAACAATTAAGGGTCCAGCTCTACTGTTTGTGGTCCGTCTCTCCACCTGGGTTTGGGGGAATGAGTGTTCCGGACACCTACTGATGAATAACAAACTATTCCCAAATCCAGTGTCTTCCACATAAATCATGTGCTGAGGACATGGCCTAGTTGGTAAGGTGCTTGTTACACACACAAGGGCCTGAGCTCATTCCAGCATGGAGGTGTGTGCTGGAATCTCAGGAAGAGCCAAAGGATTCATATTCATCTTTATCGCCCATAACGGCAGAACTGGTTTCAAGGCTGAGGAAAGACACCAAAGTCTCTCTTGGCCTCAAGCTAACACAGGCTACTAAAAAGCCTTTACTTTGTAAGTAAAGGTGGCCAGTGGACATGGCTGGGTTCGGTTTATTGTATTTATATCCCACAAGTCAGAACCATGAAGTACAAAATGATGTTGTCCCTGGGACCTGGAAGCCTGGACTTGAGGAAGCAACCAGAGCCGGCTAACGGCGTACGGACCCCCAGAGAACATTTTAATTCCTTCTAAACTCCTTTCTGCTGCCAGCTTAAAACTCCAGCTTGTGCTCAGCAGTTGCTCTCCCGTGACCCTAGGGAGAAGCTGGGATGGGGAAAGAGAGACTCCAAATGCTTTTGGAGTTCTTCCCAGACCCTCATATTTGAGTTGGGCCTTCCGGGACCTGGAGGTGTAATTCCAGGGATCTGATAGCTGCAGCCTCTCTGCACTGCTTGGCAAGTTGCACTGCCTTTTCTGGAACAAGCAACCTTGCAGCAGGCCTGGTGTGCAGGGGACATCATGCCATCTGAATCACAGATGGTTCCTGGGGAGCAGAGCCCTGTGCTCACACATGCTGACCTGGACCCAAGACATACATGAATGTTTAGTCAGCCCCATGTCCAGTCTGTGCTCGGAGCTCCTCTAATCCTCATCCCCAAGGCCATGCACTTGGCAGCATGGGTGTGCAGGGCTGGGTGTATGATACACAGAGGCAGGGGCATGCCTGGTCAGAGCAGGTTATGTATTTCCCTCAGGGTCTGGAAGGTCTTGTTTCTCATCCATAGTTCATGTGAATGGCGCCATCAGCAAAAGTTAGGTTAATGACCACTGTTCTAAATGTCCATGAAAAACACCTTGTTCCTCAAAGCACCCCCCCACACACACACAGGTGAGGTGAGACTACTCTACCGGGACATGACAGGTAAGGTTTGAGCTGCACAGCAACTAAGCTACTGGCTGACAGTCACCCGAGACAGACAACAGAACAGCAGAGAGGAGACTTGAACCAGAGTCAACAACACCTTTAATGACCCTGGCTTAGACCGTGGCTTCACGTTTATGTCTTCCTTGAGGTTATAATTCCCCAAGGCTGCTGGGACAGCCACAGACTGGGTGGGTCAGGGTAACAGTCCTGAATCAGGAAGAGCCATTCTCTCTCTCTCTCTCTCTCTCTCTCTCTCTCTCTCTCTCTCTCTCTCTCTCTCTCTCTCTCTTTCTCATTTGTCCCTGTCTCTCTCTGTCTCACTCTCTCCCTCTGCTCCAGGAGAGGCCCTTCCTCTTCTTTAAGCTTTTGGGGGTGACTAGAGTTCAGCCCTTGATTTCCCTGACTTCTAGAAGCATTTCTTCCACCTCTGCCTCCACCTTCGAGAGCTTCCTTTCCTCTCCTCTAAGTAAATCAGTTATTGAGCTTGGGGACCACCCCCCACCCTCTACTCAACACCCTCATCTGATGTAACACTGTCACTTAAATGCAGTGACAGCTGTGGGGTTCCAGACAACCACGACAGTGAGGGACACAGTGTATCTGCAGGCAACAGTGAAGTCCCTCCACCATGAAGACAAGTCTAGCTTCAGACTCATCCCCTGTTTCTTCTGCCAGGTTGACTTCTCGCTATCCTGCCTTGCCTTCCCTGACCTCTTCTAGAACTCTTGTCCTCTCACGGTGCTCACAACTCAGCACGAAATCAGATCACCTGTAGGGTTTGCTTCTGAGGTGGCTACACTCCCTGACGGCAGGCAGTGTCCTTGTTCTCGGCCTCTCGCGACATCACACACAGCCTGCACGCAGCTCTCAGGAAGGATCTTCTGAAGCAGTCTGCGTGTGTCGTTTTCCAGGTGAGAACCTTTTCTCTAACACGCTCCCAGGAGGTCGGCAGGCATGCAGTGTCCCTAACTAGGAGCATAGCGCCCGGTCTCTAAGTGTCCCTCTGCAGGCAGAGTCCTGGCCTCTCGGCTACTGGGATAGCGCTTGTCGCTTCCTGTTAATAAATTACCCCAGAAGTGTGGGGAATTAGGTGAACTGAAGGACAAGATCGAGTCTGTGGAAATGAGAGAGAAAAGAGGAGAGTGTAGAAGAAAGGACTATCAACGATCAACGTACCCAGGCTAATAAATAGTTTCTGATTATCGATGCGCTGATATTTTGTGGGGACGAGGGTTCAGATGACATCCGACCTCAACCCCGGGTTCTGGAAAATCCATGCTGAGCTGACACAGGTACCACACTTAAGCAGTGGCCACCAGTGACTGGATGTGTCTATGAAAGTGAGCCGTCATTGTTGTTGTTGCTGCTGCTTTCCAGCCTGGGCTTGTGCTATACTCGAGCTTCTTGCTGCGGCCTAAACACAGTTTTTCAAGTTCATGTCAACCCCCTTTTTTGGCAATGTTTCCATTCCGTCTTTTTTAATAGGAAATTCCAAGTTCTGTCTGAGGGATGGCTGGTTTTGACTCTCAGGGACAGCATACCCCACCTGGTATGGAAGGCTGTTTCTTCCCCTGTTCTCTGATGGACCTTGAACTTTGGAGCTTCTATCTATTCCCTGACCCCATACCTCCAAAGCACTCAGCATTTCACTCAGGTATCAAAAATGATGGAATGCATGCACAAAGCCCACTGGCTCCCCAAGCACGGTCACCTTTTCCTCCGTAACCCCACACACTCACCTCTGTCCTCCCATCCGCCTACCTATTACAATGCCTCTGGACTAGTTTATAAATAGGAAATGACATCTGCACACACAAATATCCCAGGAACACACTGAAGACAAGGTCAGACACAGGCGTCCTTGGTACTTTCTGGAACATCTGCCTTCCCCATGGTTGTACTTCTTCAGTTCCTAAAGCAGGGCTCTCCCTTAAGGCCGGGGACTTTCGTTCATCTTTAACATTCCTTATGGAAACCTCTCTCTCCTTGAGCTGACATCTTTTCCCCAGGATAACTTCCACCTGGTTTTTAAAGTTCATTTAAAATAATTACACCATTTCCGAAGAGCCAGCATCTAGCAAGACAGGCAGATTTACAACCTATACTTAGGATCTGCGATGATTTCCTGAGCTGCGAGTTTTCAGGAGTTATGGGTGTAATGGGAGTGGAAATGTACAGCAGGCTGTGACATGATTGGGAGACAGAATTCTCTGCAAGAACAGAATGAAGTTCAGTAGAAGGTTTCGCTATCCAGGAAAAAGGGGTTTCAGACACGGAAAACAGCAGGTGCAAAAGGCTCTGGGGTAGTGGAGGGCTTTTTATTCTCAAAACTGACATGAGCCGTGGATATAGCTCAGAGCTGGGGCCATTGCTTAGCTCACACTAGGTCCCGGGATCCTCTCTCTCTCTCTCTCTCTCTCTCTCTCTCTCTCTCTCTCTCTCTCTCTCTCTCTCTCTCTCTTTCTCTCTCTCCCTGCGTGTGTGTGTGTGTGTGTGTGTAGAGGAAGAGAGAGAGAGAGAGAGAAAGAGAGAGAGCAAATACGCCACACTACTAACGTCACAACAGGGTTGTTGTAGAAGTGGACGTGTGCCAGTCAGAGGACAGCCTGACTGAATTGGTTCTCCTTCCACCAAGTGGGTTCTGGGGATGGAACTCCGGTTGTCAGATTTGGTGGCAAGGCCTTTCACATACCAAACCATCAAACCATCCTCCCCTGTCCTCTGTTTTTATCTTGTTGTTGTCTTTAAGGAAGCCTCTCGAGGCTTGCCGAACACAACCAATTTTCATTTTCTGAGTCCTCAAACATCTTCTCCTATATAGAGAAAATCAGCCCCCAATACAAACTCCTCAGGGGGCTCCATTCAGAAGTCTGCACAGATTTATGACAGGGCAGCTGCAAAGTCTTCGCCTACTTCCTTGCTTAGTCCCACACTCACCCAGACATGCGCACGCCTCACCTGAAATACTGAAATGATCATCGGTCCAAACAAACTAGGCGGCTTCCCTCATGACCTTCGTTAGCTTTTGTGTTTGAAAAAAACTGCTCACACAGCCACCACACTGGGTCACAAAAACTCTAGCCACACCCCAAAGTCTCATGCAGGACACATATCTAGCAAATGTCTATGTTTGCATTTATTCTTTCAAAGATCAAGCTGAATTCATTCTAAGCCCCAGAGACGATGGTTTGGAGCATTGCGGCCCCGTGTGAGCATGGCTCCTCCTCGCTGACCCAGCTCATGCCCTGTTGTGGCTACTCAGGGGTCCACAGTACAAACCCCCTGGCTCTAATCACCCACAGCTCTGTAACCACAATTATGACTCTAATGTAAATTTCCTGGCGAAAGACTCTCTTTGACATAGCTCATTTTTCTCTCTCCTCCATCAGCCAAGCTGGAGTTTGTGGGCCTTGTAGTGGTCTCCTTGGTCAGCTGGGGCCACAGAGAATAGGGAGCGAGAAGTTTCTAGAAGGCCAACCCTTCCACATGAGGGGGAAGTGGAAGGGATCTCGTTATGTGGGTGGTATTTGCGGTACTGCAAAAGCTTCTAGCCGGGAGGAGAGAAAAGGGAACGCAGTCTGGAATTCAGGTTGATGGCTGACGCACTCCACACAAGTTCTATCTCTCTGTTGTTGAAGGCACAAGAGAGAGCTAGACAAGGAGCTGATTCTGAAGAAAGCAAGGGCCTTCCTGATGATAAATTCTACCCTTGAGTCTTTGAAACATTCGACGGGTCTGGGTGATTTCGGCATGCAAGGACCTGTTCACCAGAAACCGCAGGAAGCAAGAGGGGGCTCCCATAGGGACCCTGCACACACAAAAAGGCTACTCCTCCCACCAGGCTCTGGCACTTTCTCCCAGAACATCTGGAGGTGTGCTCCTGGCAGGAGGGTGGATCTGAGCATGACTCACCTGCAGAGGTACTCGGCAAGCCTCCTAGGTAGGCGGCAGACCTGGAGCCTTGCAAGGCTTTATCCCCGCAGGAGTGCTTGCTCACGGAGAGACAACCTGAAAACCAGCCTGCATCCTATTTCTGGTGCCCTGGCAACATCTTCTGTGCCTCTGGGGGTAGAATCCATGGCCTCACAAATAGTCTCCCACCGAGTTATGTGTGTCCCAGCCCTCTTTATCACAGGGCCTTATCACCACAATGCCAGGAACTCAGTCTGAGGCCTTCCTGAGTAGCCACATTCTCTGCTAGATGCCTCCATATGCTGCGCTCAATTCTCAGGTTGGAGGTGTAGGGCTAGACATGTGCCCTGTCCTTGTGGATCCCTTCCACCAAATAGCACGGAGCTGGGAATGACCCATCATCAAAGAGACAGCTGTCTTTTCTGGGGGGAACACACGGCCTCTCTGCTAGTAAAATTTCCTGAGGTGAACTAAGGTTCACAAACACAGCCTCGAGGTCCTCCAGCTCTGTGCCCTCTGCGCCAGCGTGCTCATCCACCCGCAGTTCCAACAACCACACAAATATTCAGCTGGACCAGAGATGTGGCTGAGTTGTGGAATTTGATGGGCCGGGTTCGAATCCTGGTGATGGGGATGCAAGTGATCTCACCTCTTGGGTTGTTTATTTATCTATAGTCTTGGGGAAATAATAGTTCCAGAACTGTTACCTAGATGAAAAGAAATAGAAGCATTAGTTGGTTTGAGTACATAGCTCCCATGCACTGCTCATCCACTCAAACACAAGCACAGCAAGTGCTCACACTTCTAGGTGCACACTTGCAGCTCTAGGTGCACACTTGCAGCCCTAGGTGCACACTTGCAGCCTTAGCACTTAGGAGGTGGAAGCAGGACATCAAGAGTTTAGGGTCTTCCTGGGCTACATAGCTAGTCCAAGGCCAGCTTAAGTTAAACAAAACCAAACAAATATATACTCACCTGTAGCTTTCTTCTGGGCCACCAACCAGCTTCCAAACAATGACGAGGAGACTTCTCGGCCTTATCTTAGCTCTTATTTTAATCTGTTTTTCTTTACCTAAGTTTTGCCTTGGCTTTTTGCCTTTCTTTCCTTCTATATGTCCTACCCTGTCTAGCTGGCTGTTGGCTGTCTGGCTGGCATCTCCCTCTCTTTCTCCCTCATTCTCTCATTTTTCTCTCTTGAGCCTAGATTTCTCCCCTCCTACTTATTCTCTGTGCCCACCAGCCCCGCCTATCCCTCTCCTGCCTAGCTATTGGCCATTCAGTTTTTTTATTAGACCAATCAGGTGCCTTAGGCAGGCAAGGTGAACCAAATGCAACACATCTTTACATATTAAACAGAGCACAAGCAAATGGAACACATCTTTACATAGCTAACAAAGGCAGCAGGAACAAATATATCACAGCTTCACACAGTTAAAGTAATATTCTGTAGAGTAAACAAACATAACACATCTTTGCCTAGTTAAAATAATATTCCACAGCAGCCGCCATGGGAGGTAGCTATTGCCTCTGTGCCACTGAAAGCTGCTGATGGATTGATGCACACAGGTCTGATATAAACACACATGCAGGGTGTGCTATTCGGTTCAAATGCTTCTGAGCTGCTGCTTCAGAGGGAAAGGACTTGCTGACAGTAAGCATTTGTGGTCTAGAAGAATCCAATGCTGCGGAGAGGGTGGTGCATACACTTGCAAATTTACAGCATTTTTACTCACTGGAGAGTAGTGTCTGCTCAGCCCCGAAGCCTTTGGAGTCATGCTAATTTGCACACAACAGACATTCAGGTTTGCTCTCACCCGAGAGCTGCAGATAATAAATAGATCAGGACGAAAATTCTAATTGATTAAAGGCAGCTCGACTGAAGGAGAAAATAAAAGCAAAAGCCTTTGAAGAGCCCAGCTCCATGTGACATTGGGCAATGCCTCTGGCTGTGGCACTCAGCCTGTCACTCAGGATAACTGGCAGCCCGATGTTTCTATGAGTCATCTTTGTAAGGCAGGATCAGGACCAGAGGTTAAGAGACATGTTTTAATTTTATAAGCCATCTGTAGCAAAGACATGAATTTTTTTTTTTCAGTTCGGCATCCTTGACCTCCCTATATAAATGCTTTTACCTTAGGTCCAGCACATCTCTAATTAAAATCTAAATTGCATTCACTTGCACATACAGAGAATGCCATTCTGTCCAGCAAAGACCTGCCCCCTGAATTGTGAGGCAATATCTGAATGCTCTTTAACTCGTCCCTTTCTAACACGTCATTTTCCATTTTTACCTAGGAGTCAGTAACCAACCTTGCTTTGAATGTAACTAGGCCTCATTTATCCTCCCAGCAGATAGAACTGATTCTTCGCAGAAGCAGCCAGAAACCCTCAAACGAATCAGCAGTGAAACAACAGCTTAGCAATGCCCTGGAGTCTCAGACACTGCTTTTCCATGTCAGAGAATGGGAAAGAGATGATGCACCATGGAGCCGACTAAGCTTGCAAGCACAGTCCCAAGCGTAGGTCTCCAGCGTCCAAACCCACAGTCCTCAGCCCGTGTGCACCTTAGAGGCCCCAGGAAGGACGAGAGCGCACCTGGGAGACGGGGCAGCTGTACGGAATAAACTTCCAACCGTATTCAGAACTCCCCAGAATTACTCATCAGTTACAGTCAGTGCAAGGTGCATGAGATCAGCAAATCAGCAAGGACTATTGCATCAGTGACGGTATCTCTATTCTGAGAATGCACGGTGGCTAGCTAAGGTGTTAGAACTTGGGAAAGCTAGGAAAGGACTGTGATTGTTGTATCTTTAAGCCTGAAATTATTTCTAAATGGAGAAATAAATAAATAAAAGGAATTAATTAGAAGGAAAAAATCGCCCAGAAACCCTACAAAAATTACCAATGCCCGAGTCTCACCTTAGACCAGTTAATTCAAATCTCTGACTGTAGAGTCTGGATTTGAGCTTTAATAAAGTCCATCAGGTTGTTTTACCGTATAGCCAAGAATACAGAACCATCTCAAGGTGAAGATAGGGGCAGGTGAACTGACTTTGAGCCCAGTTCCCCCACTTTTACCACACACTGCTCTGCACTATCAGGTAGGTCATTCTACTTTCTGTTACTAACCCTGAACAGCAGAGACTAGGTAATCCTAACGGAGGGCGACTAGTCCACAGCTCCCGAGGCTCATCTGCGGAGGCCTTTCTTGCTCTGCTGAGCATGTCATGGTGACAGGGCTGCCTTCAAGAGAAAAAAACCAGTGTGGCTTGTATAAGAGATCCACTCCTGAGATAACCAAACCATTAACCCAAGAATCCGTAAATGAATTCATTAGTTATTTAGAATCTTCCCTAAAAGGTCCCCTCTGGTCCACCTCTTAATACCTTGCAATTCAGATAAAATTTAGCGTGAGTTTTGCTGGGGACACTTGAACCACCACACCAGCTATGTCGCAGTGGCCTTATCTGTAAGAACTTACTTGGCTGTTTGATATTGCAAATACAATAACAAAGAACAAATGCAGATAGGAAAAAAAAAAGACTTTTAGGTTTCCACACCTAGGAGCTCACGTGGCTTTCAGATTACAACGATAGACCGATGATCCATCAGTGAGGGTGTCTAGGGGCTGAAAACGAGCTCTTCCCTCACAGCTGAGACTCCCTCCTCCCGCCATCTCCATCCAGTCTCGCCCACATCCTTACAGCGAAAGCATCATCCTGGACCACTACCCTCAGATCCACCACCCAGGTTCATGCTCCTCTACCTGATGCATCACCTAACTGCTAACTCCAATGAATGGGGAAGCACTGCTTCCTATTGGTTCTGGACCACACACACACACACACACACACATACACACACACACACACACACACTTATCTAGTCATGCCTTTCAAATTGCAGTCTGTTATGGAGAACACTTGAAGGACCAGGGAAAGTATGTATTGCACAAGAATATTCTCTAGTCAGACCAGATTCCAGCCGGAGGGTGGGGGTGGAAATGACCTCTCACTCCCAGCTGAAGGGGCTACTGGCATTTGATAACTGACAAGAAAGGAAGAAGTTGAGTGTTTAAGGGAGTGACCCAGGGTCGTTGATTATGCCTCAGACCAGGCCAGACCCAACATCCAAGAGTATCTTTGGGTAACACAAATTTACCTTGAGTTAAAAGAGAGAGAGAGAGACAGAGAGACAGAGAGACAGAGAGACAGAGAGAGAAGAGGAGGAGGAGGGAGGGAGGGAGGGGAGGGGAGGGGAAGAAAGAAACACAAAATTGAGTAGGTAGGAAGGAAGAGGTAGTTCTGGGAGTAGTTGGGGGAGGGGAGTATGTTCAAACACATTGTATGAAAGTCTCAAAAAACTGATAAAATATTATTCAAAAAGTATATTCACATTTAGTATTGCTAGTAGCAAGGAGTGAAGACAACCCAAAGGTCTATCAACACATAAACAGAAAATAAGTAATAATATATCTAAGCAGTAGACTATTATTTGGACATAAAATGGAATGGGACACTAATATATGTGACATTATGCATGAGCCTATGCTCAGTGAAAGACACCAGACACAGAAGGCAACCTTATGGTATGTGTTTATCACACAAAATAGAAAGAGGATTCATGTTGTGTATGGCTGGAGGGAGGTGATAACTGAAGGATACCAGGTGTATTTCCGAGGTGATAAAAATCTGTAAATGTATTAAAAACCACTGAATAGTATAATTACATATTTTAAGTACGCATATTATATAGTATGCTAACTACATCTCATAGAGTGCTGGAGATTTTAAAAAGTATTCAGACTTCTCAAAATAAAAACCACCATTTGACCAGCCCTAAAAGCGGGGCTTCTGGTCCAGGAGATCCAGAGCGAGGCTAGCATTTGCACCTCTAACACGTGGGCCACTGATGCTGATGCTGTTGGGGCCGCTGATGCTGATGCAGATAGGGCTGCTGATACTGATGCAGATAGGGCTGCTGATACTGATGCTGTTGGGACCGCTGATGCTGATGCTGTTGGGACCGCTGATGCTGATGCTGTTGGGAGTGCTGATACTGATGCTGTTGGGGCTGCTGATGCTGATGCTGTTGGGACCGCTGATACTGATGCTGTTTGGACCACTGATGCTGATGCTGTTGGGACCGCTGATGCTGATGCTGTTTGGACCGCTGATGCTGATGCTGTTGGGGTCGCTGATGCTGATGCTGTCGGGGCCACTGATGCTGATGCTGTTGGATCTCAGAACTACACTTCCCACTCAGAGTCTGACTTCAGAAGGGCCCAGCTCATGGCCTCTGCTCTCTGGAAATCTGGATTTCTGGTTTTGTCTTGGCCACACAGCATGGGAAAGTGAAGGCTTCTGATCTGTCTGTTGTAATGGGGGGATGTGCCTGGACTTATTGTAACTTGCTATGCCATGTGTGGTTGATAACTCTGGGAGGCATGCCCTTTTCTGAAAGGAAACAGAGGAGGAGTGGATCTGGGAGTGAGAGAAGGTGGGAGGGGAAGGACTGAAAAGACAGGATGGAGAGGAAACTTCTATTGGGATATAATACATGAGAAAATAAATAAAATTAAAAAAATTAAAAAGAGCTGCAGACTCTAAATGCAAGATACATATTAAACCTGGACCTTCTATGAGGAAGCTGCTCTTCTAGAAAGTGCATAGGACTATTTCAGGACAGTTGGTATAACTAGATTGGACAAGCAAAATACCTGAACATCTTGGCAGGAAACCTAAGCATTCATCATCATAGATTCTATTTTGAAATTAATATATTCTTCACTTGAAGGCCTCTGTCGGGTATTTTGTATAAGAATCCTTAATATTATTATAATATGGTCATCTGTTATCTCCCAATTTCCTTTCCAAAAACATACTCTGGAGAAAGTCATAAAAGATGTGTTCATGAGTTTAATTGTTAGATTCTTCATCATAAGCTGTACAAAAGCAAAAAATTAGAAACCACTTGGATCGGGAGGCAGAGGCAGGCGGATCTCTGTGAGTTCGAGACCAGCCTGGTCTACAAGAGCTAGTTCCAGGACAGGCTCCAAAGCCACAGAGAAACCCTGTCTCGAAAAACCAAAAAAAAAAAAAAAAAAAAAAAAGAAACCACTTGGAAGCTCCACCACAGAAAGTTGAACATAATATGATGTGTGTGCTTCATGTCGCTTCCTAAAGAAGCCTTGTGACTGAGAAGCACGTGGACTTACAGAGTCGCTGTGAATGGCACAGGGGTCCCGCGCGCCTACACCTTGCTTCTCCGTTGTTAACTTTCTTCCTTGGTGTGGCACGTCTGTCACAGTCAGTGGCTCGAGGCTGGTAGATTATTAACCAAGTGCCACGCTCTACTCCAGCTTCCTTGCTTTTTACCCGCCATCCCCTTTATTATTCAGGATGCTATTGGACACTCAGACTTTGTTTCCATGGCACTGAGAATTTTAAGGACGGGTGGGTATCTTGTGGATCCTCTGCCAGCTTGTGCTTGCCTGGGGTTTTTTTCCTCACGATTAAACCAAGGCCGTGTGTTTTTGAGAAGACTCATAGAGGCAGAGAGCCAATCTTACCGCATGCACTCAGCCAGGCTTAGCACTGCAGGCTTCACTTGGATCACTCAGCAGAATTACGCAGGCTTTCCCGCTGCTTTGCTCTTTTTTTTTCCACACTGCACCCCTTGGAGGAGAAGCAGTCAGCTCAGTTCACACTTCGGGAATAGACTCATGTTCCAACTTCTCAAACACAGAACATCTCCATGGATTACCTTTACTTCTTCAAGGGAGACCGGCCCCCTCCTCTTGTTTATTCGGTCATGATTCGCAGAGGCCTGTACCCACAGACATGTCTTGCACAGTGCGGTTAGTCTCGGTGCTCCTTTATTCACCCGCCAGTCGCTCCTCACGGGGAGCTCTTCCAGTTGGCTCTGGCAGGCCCTGGGCTTCCCTCTCAGTTCTTGAGTTGCATCTCTTAGCACTCCCGTTCTTTCCAGCATTCCAGGATGCTCCAGACTCATGTATTTCTTGCCACAGGCCTAGAATCAGCCAATTCTTCAAGAACCCCTGCTTTTGTTTTGTTTTGTTTGGCTTTCTGCAGTACAAATTCAGAAAGCAGTACTTAGGTGTAAGAGCTAAGTGTACTTACAGGTGTCGGGATAGAAAGTTTTAATATACCATCAAAAATTCCAAGAGGATATTTAAGTCAAACAAAGCATCAAAAGAAAGTCAGCCAAACATTAAAGTAAGTAGTTTATAATGCATTATGATTTTATAGATTCTTCCAGATATGTGGAAGAAAATACATTAGAGTAGGCGTTACTTACCAGTGGCCCTGTTCCAAGAACTCATCATTAGGGCATATGTCATGTGTGAACATGACAAATAGAGCATATTCATATGCCAGGATGCAACACTGAACTATATTCTGGCCTCACAGCACACCCCACTGTACATGTGGTCCGGATTGCTGAGATATTATCCTGTGGCCCACGATTGCACTAATGACTGTCTTAGGGCATTTGATGAAAAGCGATTTTTATTTTCTTTGTCTTGTATAACTACAATTTAAAGGTTTCTGTAATTGCCATGGCTTCCTTTGGAAGTCCCTGCCCACCCACAACTGATCCAAGGTCACAGAGTTGCCCATTGACAAAGCCGGACTTAGTGTCTAAAATCAGAGATCCCATTGCAGCTCTGTTCCTGCAGCACTGGGCCCAGGGTGTAGCAGGGTGTGGTGGACCTCAGGGTAAACGAAGACAGCTTGAGAGTCCCACATGCTGCAGTGGGGTAGTTTACCTTGAATAGGATAGGGGGAAGAGTTGGATCCCATGTATCACTGGAGAGACTGACTGCCACGCAGTTCCCACTGCCCAAAGTCTCAATATGCCTTTTATAACTGCATCGAAACACCTAAGCCTGGGTATTTTGTAAAGAAAAGAGATTAGTTTATAATCTGGGGACTCAAGGGCATGGCCCTGACAGGATGAGAGTGCATACAGGAACAAGGGACCACACTGCCACACTGTAACCCAGAAAACACTCAGGAGGCCTCTCTGGATCCTAACAACTTTCTCTTGGGAGAACTAATTCCATCTCATTAACTTCCCTAATGCTTCCCAAGGGCATACTCACAATGACATGGACCCATCTTGTAAAGGCCTGGCCACCTCAATACTGCCACACCAAGGAACAAATCTCTAACATATGAACCTTTATGGAAAACCACAATCAAATAAATGGAAAGAATAATAACTATTAAATTATAATTACAAGCCCAAACTTTGCATGAATGTGAAATATATTTTTCCAGATTCTTTTACTCTGTAAAAAGCTAGAAATATTCAATGGGTCTACATCTGTCCAGTAAATCGTACACCCCTAATGGGTGTACTCCTACAGAAGTTGAGGAGCATGGACTGCACCCCCCCAACTACAGAGATAAACTTCTAATAGCTATGCTAAGGGTGGTCAGCGCCGGGGAACTATGCTGTGGTTATGGTCTGCATGTCTACACCCTTCAAACAGCCCCCGTAAATAGGATTAATATCTTTCTAAAAGAGGACCAAAGATCTCATTCATGCCTTCACCTGGGGATGCATAAGCGGCGGCATGTATTGGTTTGTCATTTATTGTTTGTTTGTTTTCCAAGACAGGGTTTCTCTGTGCAGCCCTGGCTGTCCTGGAACCCATTCTGTAGAGCGGCTGGCCTTGCACTCAGAGAGATCCACCTGCCTCTGCCGTACTGGGATTAAAGGTGTGCACCACCACTACCCTGCCACCCTACAGTGTCATTTATTGGAAGGGGGCACTTTGATAAAGACAATAAATCTGCTGGTACCTTTCTCTTGGATTTCTTAGAATTCTCAGAAGCATGAGCAAAAGATTTCTGTTGTTTATGAATTAATCAGTGTAAGGTAATTTCTTGTAGCATCTCAAACAGACAAAACCAACTTATTCCTTAGAATTATTATTATTATTATTATTATTATTCCTTAGAATAGCTAGAAAGCAGTTTTTCTATAGCATTCAAAGGGCTCTTCAAAGGTGTTTCTCCGGAGACTGATGAGCACAGGTGGCATGTTAATCTAAAAACTCCCAGAGTTATTTTATTAATTCTGTCATTAAAAGTCATACCACATATTCCATTATGGCTGTGAGGCTGTGAGGCCAGGTAAACTAATGTACCCCTATGTTAAAGAAAAAGGGTGTCATGTCCCCTTATTGATAATGTGGGGATAAATATATATATATAATATATATATTATATATATACAAACTAATATCTGTTATTTGTGCATCCACACAATAATGCTATGGTAATTGTGTTCCTCATAGTAGCCTCAACCTAGAAACATCTCAAATGCCCATCAGCAGGAAAACTGATGAACAAATTACAGTAAAATCATAGCTTTTGGTTCCCTGCTATCACACAACAAACTTCAAGACATCGAGGCTTAAGCAACGGCATGTCTCACAGTTCTGTCGACTTGACATGGCCAGCTGGTAGCTGGTGTGGCTACACTGGATTCAGGGCATGGCTGGCTAGACCTGGAACACCTACAGTGGCTTCCTTAGCATATTGGCATCTCAGTGGCAGTGAATGAAATGGGGCAGCCACCACAGACTCATCATGCGGCCAGTTTCCCATAACTAAGTACAGTCCTGCTGGTCCCAAGAATATTTCACTTAGTGATAACCTACTCATAAGACCTGCTACGTTCCAGCCCTGTATTACCGCCTCATCTAATCCTCAAAAGAGCTATTTGAGGCACAGATTATTATGATTATTATTCTATTTTATAGCAAAATTGCCTGAGGTTCATTCAGAAAGACCCAATGTCAGGGCTGAGGATATGCATCGGTGGTAAAAAACTTGCCTGGCACACAGAGTCCATGAGTTTAAACCCCCAACATGGAAAGAAAGGGAAAGAATGAGAAATGGAAGAACAAATTCATCCATCAATGTCATGTCCAGGTTTAAGAGCTCAGTGTTGTGGCCCAGTATTTATAGCTCCTGTTAGGATTTGTCCCACTTCAAGCTTCCTAGCAATGCAACCCACACACACACCTAGGTAAGTGGCCTACAGTGGAACTCACTGGACTTCTGACTCATATTTAGTTGGTTAGTAGGCAATGGGACATACACAAGAGTGAATGACTAGAAGGTTCAGTCCCGCCAGGCCTACCTGCCTTTTAAAACAAAATCTTATCCACTCAACTATATGTATAACTGGTAGGACATATACACTCGTCCTCTAAGTGCTTGTTGAGCATTCTTAAGTGCCAATTACCAGGATGTGGGATATGGCAAGCATCTAGTCTATGTCGCTTGGTACAAGTGGGGAGCACAGAGACTGGCAATAGGCGATGTCTGATGCTGGTAAATTCAATGACGGAAAGGGAAAAGACAGAGCATGGCCTGGAGATTAAGACTCTACTGCTTTCCACTGGTTGCTCACAGAGGGCTGCTCATAAGACAATGCTTCGGCCATGTTGGACCTCAGGGCTGAAAAGTCCAGACAGAAGCAACAGAAAAGTCTAATTAAATGGACCAAGAGAAAGGGAAATAGTGAGCGAGAGTAGAGGTAAGGCAAAGCACCGGGCCTTTCGGGCAGTGGGAAAGGCTTTCGATTCCAGCTGAAGTGAGATAAGGAGTCAATGGAGTTTTGGAGAACCGCACAAACCAATCAACGACTTTAAAGGACGATTGGTCTGCCTGTGGCAAAAAGGAGCAACAATGATTGCAATGAAGGGGTTACTGCACCAGTCCAGGGAACGGAGGCCTGCAGTGTAGCAGGAACCGCAGGGGAACAGGGAGGAGCTGACTGCTGCATGCATTTGCAAAGAAGAGCTAAGTGGATTTGCGAACGGGTTAGATGAAAGCTAGGAGATAATCCATGGATAGCGCAATGTTTTCAACCTGAGAGGCAATCAATCGATGGAGAGAACCGGAAATGGACAGCAGGGGAAGATTTCAGCCTGTGCCTGGGGAGGTCTAAGGCCCTCTTGGGAGAGCTGCTACTGTTGTCGGGTTATGCGGACATGTTAAGGCCATCCAGTTGCCTCCTAAATGTGTCTGTGTATGCCATAGATTCGTGTTGCTCTCTGCTTTGGCCTGAAAAGCTATTTTTTGCAGTGCAGTGTAGTAGTTACTACAGAGTCACATGTAGTCAAAACGATGACAGTTAAGTGAAGAGTGGCCAGCCCTAAACGGGACACTTCTACGCCTCCCACTAGGCTCAGGGAACATTATGGCAAGGGGGACAGAAGGACAATAAGATCTGGAAGTGTTGTGAAGCACTGTCTTCCGGGTGTGCCACGGCACTCTATTCGTGAACTCACACGCCCTGTGCTTACCTGCACAAGGTTGTACCATCAACATAGCGAGGAGAAGATCATAGATGGGACCCATCACAGAGAGGAGGAGAGGAAGATCCCACCTCCCTGAGGAACTAATGGCAGTTGGTTTTTGGTGGTGTAGACATTGGCTAATTGTTCATATTCCTGTAAATGACTGCTCTGCATGAAAACGACCCTAATTAAACTTTATTAATTAAATTAAATTTATTAATTAATTAAACTTTTTATTGGGGGATGCACACACAAACACACTCACACATGTGTGCACACATGCACACAAAAACACACACACACAATTTCAAAGTAGAAACAGAACTGGCTTGGGAAAAGATCAGTAGGAATGAGATGGAGTCGAGAGGGTTAATGGGGGGGTGGATATGAGCAAATGTATTATATACATAATATATGAAAATGTCATAATTAAACCCTAATCATGCATAACTAATATGCAATTAGGAACACAAAGAGGAGCAAACAAAAAGAACATGAGAAACAAACAGAAAATGAGACTGAAAAGAGGAGTCAGTGTTTTAATAATGTGAGAAAGCCAAATTAATTCTACAGATAGATAGATCAATTAGGATAAGTCCCAACAGTTGATCTTGGATATAGTAACACAGAAGTCTGTGGCAATCTAACAAGATCTGTTTTAGCAAAGAAAAAGAAAAAAAACAAAAGCTAAATAATAGAATGGCTTCCAGTATCCATCTTCCCATGGCAACCTTATGGTATAATACACACTGGAATTACTCTTGGTCAGAGTGATGGAAAAAACTTTACTTGGCATCAGAGGTAGACTCCCTGAGGAAGAGAGCTGACAGACTACACCCCGATGACGATCATCAATCACACTGAGAAAAGCGGTGCTGCCCAGGAGCCTCCGATCTGTGAAAGCCGTGCCACAGTAACGTGAAGACAGGGCCTGGAGAATGAGGGGTGTGACCTGGAAAAGCACCAGAAGCTTCCATTTAACAGTGCCTGCTAATGGGGCACATGGCTAACGGGATATATGCCTAATGGAGGCAGACCAACAACCTGCTGGTGCCCTGGTAGACACTGTAAGAGGCTCTAACAGGGCTGGGCGGTGGTGGCGCACGCCTTTAATCCCAGCACTCGGGAGGCAGAGGCAGGCGGATCTCTGTGAGTTCGAGGCCAGCCTGGTCTACAAGAGCTAGTTCCAGGACAGGCTCTAAAAAAGCTGCAGAGAAACCCTGTCTCGAAAAACCAAAAAAAAAAAAAAAAAAAAAAGAAAAAGAAAAGAAAAAAAAGAAAAAAAAAAGAGGCTCTAACAGATCTGTGTTTGGAAAAACCTCTTCTTCAGGTGATTCACAGGTGGAAGACTAGTCTTTCCAACCAGTGGTGTTTGAGCACAGAGATAGCCATATCTAAAAACTGAAATTTGGGTGACAAATTGTATTGTACATAAGAATTATCTCTAAACGAAGTTGAAATCTGGCTAGAAACTCTAAAGTGATACATTTTTAGAGGAAAAGAGAGATGTACTCTTAGTATAAGAAAGTGTTTCTGAGATGTGACATCACACAATCAAGAAAGGAAAAGACAAACAGTGAACATCAAAAATTAAAGTTCTTGTTCTTCAAAAGACAACTAGGAGATAAATGCGTAAGAAAGAGAAGCTCAGACTGAGAGAAAAGATCTGAAAATCATACAGGCAATAAAGAACCTGCATCTGGAATATCAAACTTCTCAGTTCTCAAAGATTCATAATAAAAAAAATTAGCAAGATATGAAACAGATACTTGACCAAAGAAAGATACAGAGATGACCCAGAAGCAAAGAAAAGAGCCCTCACTCTTTCCAGTTGGGATAATGAAAGTCATAATGTGATACCACTAAGTATCCATTAAAATGACTTACCACATCAAGTAAAGGATGGAGAAGTAGGTTCTTTCACACACTATGGATACAATAATAATTGTCATTTAAGAAAAGCATTTAAATTTTTTTCAAAAGGAAAGTGAAGGGACACGAGCAGAACATGTGACCCTGGCAGGCCTCGCCCTTCTCCCCACCCCCATTCCCTCAGCCTTGCTAAAAACCCTTAGATAACATTCCTAAAGCTAGCCACCAAGGTCTGTTTCCTTATTTGGCCCCTCCTCCTCCTGAGGCTGACTACCAAAGTCCAGCAGTGAAAAGTTCCCTCTGGTTCACTTAATTAACGTGCCCAATTAAAATTAAACACCTCACCGTACCATTGGGTTTCCTATTTTAACCTTTATATACCGTCATTTGCCTATATGTCCTGTGTCTGTCTCCCCTCTGTCCAGAGGCAGTCCTTTGTCTCTCTGGGCCAAAAACCCTTTCCCCTTTCCCTAGTCCCCTCCCCTTCCCCCTCCTGTTCCCTCTCTCTCACCACCCATTCTAACACAGACCTCCCCTTCTCCTCTTAAAAATTACACCTGAAATGTCATTTGCTGCTGTTTTCTGCCTGAATCAGAAAACAGCCTCTTTAACTTAATAAAGGACCTCTCTGTGAGAACAGATGTTTGGATGTGGTTTATGCCTAGTCCGGGGTGAGGAAGGAACCTCCACGGTGTGGGGGCATATCCTTCAGTAAGTACACACCACAAAAGCAGCAGCCCTTCTTCTAGGAGTCATATTAAGAAGTTGATGGCAGCTGGACCTGCAGCTTCCAAAATGGAAGACAATTTAATTTGCTGGTTTACAGGTAAATGTTCAAACTGTGGTATGACCCATACGATAGATTACTGTGCAGCAACAACAACAACAAAACGTGATTGACTTAAGTTCTCCATGGACTGGACCACAGGATAATGATGCTGAGAAACAGGAACAAGAAGACAAAAGCTAAGTCAAACCTATGATCCCAATCGTAAAAAATTGTAGTATGTATAGTGATGGATAGCAAATCAGTGGTTGGTGAGAAAGGAGGGTGAGGAGGGGAAGGCTGTGGTCATAAGGCAGAGAATACAAAGTGGCGTGAGAAAAATCTTTGGGGTAATTACAATATGGCTTCATAGATGAGATGTACATACGCATAGTTCAAAACAACAAATTTCATACTTGAAACGTGTAGCTTGTTGGACATCATTTATGTCTCATAAACTGTGATTTTTAAAACCTGGGAGAATGGTGTCCACAGAAACAGACAGTTCTTTTGAGGAGTTATGCCAAGAGGCAATCACGTCTAACCTGCGGTCTATGAGCCACAAAGGCTAGCCATGAATTGTTCCTGTTAGTCATCATTATCTTGAAGTCAAACCCTGGAGAACTTAAGTCAATGGCATTTTCTTTCTCTTTTTTTGTTGCGGAACAGTAATTCATTGTTATGCGTCATACCACCGTTTAACCATTTATCTGTAAATCAACAGATTAAAACCATAAACTTAGTAAAAACATTATGGGATTTCCTAGGACTTTTTTCATAATTTGATTATGTGATTCTCACATGTGAACTTTCTAGATAAAATCATGTCGCAATGTCAAGAGGTAGGATGCACTTGGGAAAGTGATTTAAGGTGGCAGGGACAGAATCAAACTTTTAGATTTTTTTTAGATGGGACGCGTTCTAGGAGACATGTAAGGCAGAGAAGTCAGTACTAAAGGTGGCACCTGCAGCAGTGATAATCTCGAGCGGACTAGGAGCAGTGAAGACTGACATGCAAGCAGGAGGGGGACAGAGAGTAGACAGCTCAGACGCCAGGGGCAGATGGCGTAGAGTGGCAGCTGGGTAAGTTCTCTTCGGACAGTGTCCTTCCAAGCAAAACCCAGAGCAAGGTTGTTAGACAAGAATGAGGGGGAGACTTTGAGATTTAATGAAGATAGTAAAGAAGTGAGCAGATAAAGTCGGAGAAGACTAAAGGTTCCCTGGAGAACAGAGGCCATGGATTTGCTGGTGAGGGGCCCCTGTAGTTGGACACTCTTCTGCTGGTAATATATCTGCAAAACAAGCCCTGTTCCTTCCAACTCTAAACCCATCAGATTTATCCAAAAACCCGTTTGCTCCCCATCCCTACTATCCACCCAGTTACTGTCTCACTCTCCTTTACAAATGTGTCCTGGGCATCTTTGCTTACTGTCCACCCTTGCCGCATCCCATCCTGAGAACGGCTCCTGGTACGGAGATGATGAGGGGTCCACGAGGAGCACTTTCCTCTCTGGAGGAGTCTGTTAGCACACACTCCTATGGGAAACTATAAATATGAATGCACCTTCATGTCTCCTTTCTGTGGCTGCAACTAAAATCTTTTATGGGGTCAGGGTGTGGGGGAAGGGGTTAAGTATGCCCCCAAGGTATTCCTGTCCACCACTGAAGACTTGAGTTAAACATGTTCAAAATGTTCCTCCCTGCCACCTTGAACTATGACCTTAAACAGGCACACACAGTCATGCACTTATGCAGCTGAAAATGCCCTAGAATGTGCCTGTCCCAAAGTGCTTTCTCATGGGAGTGTGGGGTATTAGTCATGAGCTTCTTTTGTTTGGAATTAACTCTGGTGCTACCCCATCTCATTTGCCTTCCCTACTTTGGCCATACTTACTCAGGCTTTGTACTCGTCAACACGCACACCCACGTCATTTGGATATAATTCCATCTATTTAGGATCTCTATCTGTGAGCATTTCTCCTTTAATCCCCAGACCACCTTGCCGCTTCCTGGGAGGCAATCTGCTCTCAGACTTCCAGTAGGGTTGTATCAGTGAAGGCCACCAAGTAGTCTAGAGGTCTGCACTTCCTCTCTTGGTCCTTTTCAGCCACTCACCCACCTGCTGAGTGTGTATTTCAACTTGAAGGTCATAAAGCAGCTGTGTCTACTCTCTCCTTCTGGGTTTTAGCCAACAGCTCTTCCCAAGTCCTCAAAGTGGGGGTGGTAACACCTCTATTAGGAGCCTTAAGGGTGACAAGCTTGTGATTCTCTTCCTCTGTCCTCTCATATGTAAATAAAGTTCTTTATTAACACCCCCCCTCCTTTAGGATTACCCTAATTTGTGTGTACCATCTGTTTCCTGCTGGGACTCCAAGAGCATACCTGTGTGTGAACAATGATTTAATAACTCTGGATTCCATTACAGCCTCAAAAAAAAAAAAAAAACAGCCGTGGGCCAGCACCATCGCCATCCTCCGGGAGCTTGGTAGAAATTCGCAATTTCAGCTCCCACCACAGACTTGCTGGATCCCCATCTAAATTTGAAAATTCCCTGGTGTAACCCAAGAAGCATCATATTTTTTTCTAAATTTTATTAAAACTTTTTGAGGGGGAATAAAAAAAAAAAACAACCATGAAAGATTCACTCAGATTAGTTCAGGTTACGGGATCACACATCTCAGGCAGTAAATGAGAAAGACTCAGAAATCTAATAGGACCCATGAACGTTTTGCATGTTACTCCTGAGAATGAGGGGTTCCTGAAATAAAATGGTTTATTGAAGCATTGCTGATGTTGTCTCCAAAAGGACTGCTTCTAAGACAAGTTTCCAGGGCTCCTAGCAGCAAGGGTAAGTACTGTTTGGAAAAGTATGTTAGACCAAAAGAAAGAAAGAAGATTTTCTATAAAAAGATTAGAGGAAGGTATATATTATTGGTACTGAATCTTCACCGGCCATAGCAAGGAAAGGAAGGGTTATGAGGGGAAACTGCAGGAAGTCAGCCAGAATGGAGATGTCAACATGGTTTCTGGATGGGTTAGTGATGTAAGCAAGGTGTCGGTTTCAGGTACCCAGACCCAGGAAGACAATTATCACATGGACTCACTCATAGGTGGTTTTTAAATAACAAGCAAAAAAAAAAAAAAAAAACCAGCCCACAAATCATAATCCCAGAGAACCTAGACAACAATGAGGACTCTAAGAGAGACATACATGGATCTAATCTACATGGGTAGTAGAAAAAGCAAGATCTCCTAAGCAAATTGGGAGCATGGGGACCTTGGGAGAGGGTTGAAGGGGAAGGGAGAGGCAGGGTCAGGAGCAGAGAAAAATGTAGAGCTCAATAAAAATCAATAATAAAAAAAGAATGTGAAATGGTATTTTCCCCAGTCTCACTTCCATTCTATCCACAGAGCCTTCTAATTAATCTAAGAACATTGGAGAAACTTGCTCTTACCAAGCTTCATGAACAAAACACGAAAATCAGTTTAGGATAAAAAATGTCAAGTACAGGAACAAGTCAGGAGGTGCATTAGCTTTGTTGTTGTTATTGTGAGCAAACGTATTTCCCAACTGAGTATTACAATTCTGAATTTTATTAATGGGTTCAAATGATTCATAATCTCTTTGTCCATGGGAACATCTTTACAGACATACTAACAGGTATGCTGTAACTTAAGCAGGAGCTTCTCAAGCCAATCAAGTTGGATCAAGATGAATCATCATGGCAGGCCTTGCCCAGTCATCCTTAACCATAATTGACTGTTCTCCACATTGCCTCGGCTCCCAAGAACCTGTTAGTCTCTTGGGCATGTATTCTTTATCTTCCTGCCAGCATCCTCATAATCTGAGTTCATTTTTTTTTTTTTTTTTGAGATGGGTCCATCATTACATTCCCTATTCTGTCCTGTAAACTTTTTTCTTGGTATCTAAATTTCAGTTGAGAGTAAGAATGTCATTTGTCTGCCTTGTCTGTTTGGGCAAAGCTTTCAGCGTGACTGTCTCTCACCTACCAAATGGAGGGCTAGCTGTCAACTGCTGAGTCAGCAGGCACTAGGTAATGTGATGTGGACCACACCTGCCCTGGGCTATCGGATCCGCAGGCGCAGTGGAAGAAGAACACACCATGATTATGTCTAGCCTTAAGTGATGCAAAGCAGGGTTTCCAACCTTGGTTGCAGACTCCTTTCCTTACAGCGCCACCTCACAGGCGTGTCTGCATCCTATGGCAGCCTCTGATATCAAGGCTCAGAGACTACTTCATGTTCCGGGTAGTTCAAGTGTTGTATAACAAAATTAATTACGTTTAATTAAACTTATCCATTTTTTATGGCCCCAAACAAATCCAGAATGCCATGTAAGCTTATGAGATGGCAGCTCTCCAAAGGTTTTTGCTTCCAGAGACTTATGTAATTTTAGGGATTATTTTACACTAGCGAGTCTGATGAATGGCCTTTCAGCCTTGGTTTAGCAGCAAGAATTAGTCTCTGGGTCCTAGAAAATACACACTGTGTCCTCTTTCTTTCCTAAAACCCTGCAATAGTGTCTTCCCCCAAATGTGCACCACCCCTTTTCCATCTTCTCTTTTTATAAGACATTAAGATTATTCATTTGGCCCCTCCTCCCAACTAAATAAATGGAGGCAGCAGAGGGAAACCGTCTCTCACAGGATGGGTACAGACAGCGTAGCAGTGTGGGACTCATTAGTACACTGAACCAATAGCTATTCTCATCTGTTACATGTTTCTCTCAGGTTGTGTGCTAAACCAGGACTCAGCAGGTTTCTCATTCTCCAAGGGTAGAGGTGCCTAATCTATTGTGCCATGGACCCAGATGGAAGGAATACCCTTGTCTCTCTCTGGTTAGTGCTATCCAGGGGGTGGAGGTCTGACAGGAGCCAACAGACTCAGCATCTACCACGCACACCATGCACTATTACCTGACTTTTAGACAGTTTTCAAAGTTAGCAAAGAACACTGAAAGACCCAGATAAATCCAGACCCATCTAGCTGGAAGAGAAGAGCCAAAAATCTAGGTTAGCTGGTTCAGTGACTCTGTTTCAGGAACTAGCTGAAGATAAAGTTAGATTACAATCTTGAGAATAATCTTGAGAAACAGGGAGTTACCCCCTTGTGATTATCACTGGTATTTTCGGAATTTTCCATTGACGCCCTCCCTACCCCCTTTTGGATTACAAGGTTGTGGTTTCTTCCCTTAAATACCCCTTCTCCCAGCTACTTGGGGTCGAATTCTTTACCCCTGCGTGGGAAATGAGTTTCGGCCCCAGTGCACTGGTTCCTGTCCTGTCAATAAACCTCCTGTGATTGCAGCAAGGACGGTCTCTTGTGAATTTCTGAGGGGTCGTGTTATCCCGAGACCTGAGTGAGAGTCTCTGCGCTCCGGAGGTCTTTCAACACACTTAACTGCTTAATAAGGATCCACTCGATTCTTTGGATAAAACACAATCCAAAGTAGTTTATGGACCAAATGCCTTGCAATATATTTATTCAGTAATTACATAGAAGCAGGCAATAGGCTTAATTCCCCTTCAGGAAAAACAACTAAAATGGCAGAGCATAAAATCAATGGTAAGCTTTCAGTTTCTGCACTTCTGTATTCGGTGACCTTTGAAAGTCTTCAAGGACAAGAGACTCTGTCAGAAACTCTAATCTCAAAATCTTCTTGAGTTCTTAAACCCCGATTTCCTTCTGTTAAAGTAATTACAACTAGTTTTTATGTCCATAACCCCTATCTCTTTCCTACAGAGGTGACAGAACATTGTATTACATCATATCTTTAAAAGTTCTCTTGGTTTAGGGTGAAAGGTTTTTAAGAGCAAGAGGTTGGGGAGAAGCAGGCCAAAACAATGTCTTCTGGACAGGATAAGGCTGGTTCACTCTTAAATTCAAAGCAGCTATATGTGACTATTGGCACATGACTGACCCACTCAACATTA
This sequence comes from Arvicola amphibius, assembly GCF_903992535.2. NCBI lineage: Eukaryota > Metazoa > Chordata > Mammalia > Rodentia > Cricetidae > Arvicola > Arvicola amphibius. The sequence continues at coordinate 121,295,902 of NC_052049.1, forward strand.
TATCATGGTGAGGTGTGGGGGGACCACAGAAATGGGTTCGCTCCACCCTGACTTGACTGAAGGTCAGAGACCTCAAATCTACCCCTTGCTCTTTCAAAGTTATTGACAAGAAGTCTGACTTAAGGAGTGGCTACAAACAAGATATCCTGACCTAGGGTGTGGTTACTTGTTGTTTTGGATATTAAAATGGCCCAGAGGTGGATCCACTTCACCTTGATCAAAGATCAGAGAATTCAAGCCTATTCCTGCTCCTTCAAGGATAAAACAGGAGGTTTGACCCAGTGAGTGGCTGCCTACAGGATACTTGGTCTAAGGTATGGTCACTGGATGTCCTGCCTAAAACATCAAAATGTCTAACTCAGGAAATAATAGCTTGATGTCTCAGGTATTGAAGCAAATAACTGTTCTGTTTGTCCTTTATGTCACAATAAAGCAGGGCTTTTTTTTTTGCCTTCTTCCTTTTGGACTGGGGTATATAAGCATATGGAAAATAAACATGGGCGTATTCAATATTCACTGGGTAGCCCTCCTGGTTCTAGCCTATGTCTCTGTATTTCTTTCATATCTCTGTTCCTACCTAATTTTTCTAATCCACATGTCCCTACCCTGGAATGTGCAAACCTAATTGAGGCTGGACCCCGACAGATGTCAACCCAATGTGTGGCTAAGACAGTGAGGAAGGGGTACACGAGCTCCCAATCAGAGCTCAAGGGCCACTTACAGCTCACAGATGCTACGCGAGGGAGAGCCACTTTTCTTTACAGATGTACTTCCTTGTAGGTTGACCATAACCCATGGATGACCCCACACCCATGGATTTACAGGCAACACTAACTGGACTCAGGAGGACATGAAGAGGGATATGAACAGGAGTAGTGCCTAGGAGGAGCTGGTGGGAGGAATATTGGGTAAATATGATTAAAATATATGTGTGCATAAAATTCTCAAAACTTAAAAAATTATTATATTAAAGGGTAAATAAATTACTCTTGATTTACTCTGAGTAGTCATTAAATCAAAGCCCTAATTATGAATTATAGGAAAGGTGCTATATTTGACCTTAAAGGTATAAAAGATGGATAAAACACAATCCTGTTCTCAATGAAGCTAACAGGGCAACAGGTTTATAGATAAAGGATGATTATATCACATGGCAGACACCACTAATAGCAGGAAACAGAGGAGGGAAACATGCTCAGCTCTGCAGGCTACAGAGAGAACGCCCAGGGAAGGTATGCTGAAGAATGTGATGGTAGAAGCAGAGAGACCAGGGAAGAACCTCAGGGGTCTGGGAAAGGCCGGCTCTGAGGACACGCAATGGAGCAGTCATTAAAGAGAGAGAGTGGGGGAGCTGGCAGTCATTCTGATTGTGAGAAGATGGTCAGCCAGGAGGATGAACAGACAAGGAAGATGAGACACCCAGGTGTGGTGCAACCAATCTTCCTTAAGAGCCAGGACTGCACTTACAGCTATTACTGAAAATTGGTTTTGGTAGTGAATACGACAGAAAGACGGGGTTACAAAAAGATCCTGAGTACGACAGTCTACATTAAAATCAATCATTTCATGCCCATGCCCAGATTTCTCCAGGTTTTCTCTTTTTTTGACTGAGAGTATTTGTAACAAAACAGGGACTCTGCCTCATTTTCTCACTAGCAGGAGCCAGGTGAAGACCCATGATGCCTTCTAAACAGAGCGCGTGAAGAATGTCTTCAGAGGGCTAGAGAATTTATAAGTAATCGCCAGCAACCTACAAGTACAAGTGCAATGTGTTACATCTGAGCAGGCAAAGTTAATGATACAAACCCTGCTTCAGGAGTTTGTCACGTGTTTTAATTTTATAAATATCTTTGAGTGTCTTTCATATTACTGGACACAATGAAACAACAGTACTTTATATTATAGGAAACATGTTTATTTTTTTATGAACTCAATTAAAAAATACTCATTCTTTGTCAGGACTGGTCCATTATACTGTCTCTTTGGAAATAATGTAATATACATAAAATTATTAGCTATTTAACAATAATATTAAAATTTCTGTATTGTATGAAAGATGGGTATGAACAAGGGATTCAGAACCTACCTGTAAAACAAACAGGGACTAGGTACAAGCTCAGTAGTAGAGCACTTGTCTACCATACGAAAGCCTTGGTTTAACCTTCAACACTGTGAAAACAAAGTAAGCATTTCTACTAGTGGGCAATAGGAGCCTACTGACAAATTCTAACAGAGCGGACTACACACTGCACAATGGTAAATCTACAATACATCCTTATTTTAAGTATGCTCCTTGATGTTTCAAAACTCAGTTTGTGAAAGAAACCCAGAGATGTGATCATTTCTATTGGAGAATGTATCTTCTGAAAATGGGACACATAGTACCTAAATGCCCCAAAGCTCTTTTCAACTTCTTGCCCACATAATAATGTCCAAAGTCCACAAAGACATGGAGAATATTTAGTTTTGACTTCTGAGCAGGTGTAACACCAGTTCTTCATCCTCTGCTAAGGACAGGCCTGTATCCAAAGGCTCTAACGTTTCCCACTTGGCCTTCTTTCCATGCCGGCTTCTTGGTTGTGCATCGTCTACTTCAGTGTTATTCCTTTTCCTCATTCCTTGCTTCTTCTTGGTGTCACTGGTGGGAACAAATCCAATGATTTATTTTATAAATAATTAACTCAGTATGAAGTTAAACACTTAAAATAGGACAGAATTACCCATACATACAGAATCTGTAGAGCAGATGATGGTTAAATAATATTACACGAGACAAAAAGAAACCACGATACCAGGACCCCTATGTCACACATACACACCTTCCCATCAGTTCTTGGTTATAGGGCCTATCATAAAGCAGACAAATGCAGGGTACTGCATAAACTATATGGCATTCAATACGATAATAACAGGAAGCTCTGGATGCATTAGCCAAAATCTGAAGATACAGAGAAGCCCCTTAGGTATGGCAGATTATAGCCTATCCTTGTCTTAACATATCAAATTAACTCTATTTAAAGCAGGCTATAAGCCGGGCGATGGTGGGGCACACCTTTAATCCCAGCACTCGGGAGGCAGAGGCAGGCAGATCTCTGTGAGTTCGAGACCAGCCTGGTCTACAGAGCTGGTTCCAGGACAGGCTCCAAAGCCACAGAGAAACCCTGTCTCGAAAAACCAATAAATAAATAAATAAATAAATAAATAAATAAATAAATAAATAAATAAAGCAGGCTATAGATATAGAAAAGATACATATAGATACAGATAAGATAATTATAACATTATCATAAATAATAAATATTAAATTATAACATTAACATCTAACATTAGTAGGATATGTTATGATAGAGGTTAAAATGTCAAAAAACAGCAAATCAATTTCCTTTCTTTAGAAATGCATACAGTCTTAAGAAACTAAGTACTACTAGATAATTCTGCACACATCCTGCACACCAGCCATCAAGTAGAACTAACTTCTGAGAAGGGAAAAAGTCACTAAGTGCATTAAATAAAGATAAAAGACAGGGCAGATGAAATTGCTATCTGAGTTCAATCCTGGGAACTCACAGATAGAAGAAAATTGTTCTCTGATTTCCACAAATGTCCATTGCACACTCATAAATCAATAAATGTATTTTTTTAAAAAATTATCAAAACACTTTGAGACATCATATTCAAGATGACTGACTCAACTGGAGGGCATGAAATAAGACAGCAACTGAGTAAGAATGGCCAGCCTGCCACATTCTCCAAGTTGAGCACTATTTGCATACTAACGGATCAGCAGGGAGCTAAGTCAGTAATCACTTCAGAACAGCTCAATATAGTAAAAGACAATTTAAAAAACCTCATGGTAACCACAAAGCAGACGTCTATAACTGACAAATGCCAAATAACAGGAAATCAAAAACACAGTAACAGAACAATTCCCTTTACTACCAAGAAAGACTGTGTTTGAGGAAGTAACCACAATACTAGATGTTTTATACAGAAAAATCCCCAAATACCAATAATATTGGAACTAATCAGTAAACTCAGCAAAAATAAAAAATGTAAAATCAACATATGAAAATCAATAGCATTACTATATCTAACAGTGAGTTATCTGAAATATAAATCAAGAAGCCTATCCTATTTATAGTAGTTATGCTAATAAAAAACTTTAAAAGAAGAAACAAAAAGTAAAACTACATTCTACATTCATAAACAGAAAGAATCAATATTGTTAAAAATGTCCAGAATGACTCCCAGAATCAATATAATCTCCATCAAAGTGCCAATTCATACTGTATAGAATGGGGGAAACAATTCTAAAATTTACATGGACCTAGAAAAAAATTCCTAAAATTTACATGAACCCACAATGAAGCGGGAGAAGGGGAGGCAAAAGCAAGAAGGAGAATAGGGAGGGAGGGAGAAGGGCGGGAGAGCAGAAGAGGGGGAGAAACAGTCGTCAATCAAACTCTGAGGTTTTATTATTTATTTGGAATTATTCTAAGAATTAAATGAAAGCAGATAAGAAACATACAGTGGTTCTTAACACATTAACTTTTTGCCTAAAAATTACACCCTTTCAAAAGATTCTCACAGTAGCTGTATATAATAACCAGCAAAATGCTACATAAATATTATATTCTATTCCAACCACATGATGTATTAAAAAAGACGAATTGCTCCAGTTTGAATGGATTCCATTACTGTTTAGAAGGCAGCCTGATATAAAAGTGAAAATGCCTAATCAGCATATCCATTTATAACCAGCTGGAAGCAAAACTATAGATAACTCCCCATTTACCTCCCAAAGGCCCAAAAGCTCCTACTCAGCCATTTTCTTCACCAATAGAGGCAAGGCAAGCGAGATGATACGATGTGGCTATCACAGCCACACACTGCTGAACTTTGAAAGAATGCCCAGAACAGTAAGCATCAAAGACTTTTCAAAAAGAACTTAGCCAGTGAAGAATTAAGATAAATCTTTCTTTCTTTCTTTTTCTAAAAAAAAAAATATTTAGTCCTTATGTGTTCAGGAGTGTGGCCAATCCTGTGCCAATCTGACGACGTTACAGTGCCATGAGCAGACAGTGAAGACAACGCTGGTTTTGTCCAGCTTGTGCTGAGTCACCTCAGAGAGCTTCACAGAAAGCATAATTAGTAGGCGCACTACTGCATCTCCCTTGTCTGCTGTGCTCTTGCACATCAGAGCTCTGCAGGAATTTTTTTTTTCCCAAAGGAAAATCAGATGTGAATGTTGCCTATGTTCAATTAGCAACTGCAATTTTTGAAAGGCATTTTATGATTACTTTCTACAGCAAATTAAGTAGTGATGTGAATAACAAATCATCTGTTAATAGGATGGAAATTCTATGGATAATCTGCCACAATTTAAGCCCTAAGAAATAGTAATCAAAAAAGCAATGATCTGGTCTCTCTCCAAAGCCACGGTGTGCGAGAAGCCCTCAGTTATTTTACACCCTGCTGCGTTAGGCAGAGGACCTCTGAGCACTTGGTACTTGGTGGGAGCTCAATGGATCTAAGGAGGAACTGGGACTTCCTCATCAGTTAGCAGACGAGTATAGGCCATGTTCAAGTTATTTCTTGGTTCTTAAATTATTCTTGACAAACCCTGGACAGCTTGTGGCCCAGAGTTCTATCAGGTAGCGTGTAGCAGTTGTAATGGTTAATACTTAACTGTCAAGTGGACAGATCTAAAATCACCCACAAGACGGGCACCTGGGCACACTTGTGAGGGAGTGTCTTGACTGGGTTAAATGAGATGGGAGCATCCACCCTAAACATCAATTATACATCCCACAGGCTGGGGTCACGAACTGAAGACACCGGAAACCATGTTGGCATCAGTGTTCACCCTCCTGCTTCCTGACACAGAGAGGTATGACCAGCTTTCCAATGATCCTGCTGCCACCTCTTCCCAGCCATAACTGTCTGTGCCCTGAGAACTCTAGGCTAAAGCAAACCATGCTTCCCGTTGCTTCTTGTCTGGTATCTGGTCACAGTAACAGGGGGAAACAAAATTAAACCCTCACACAACACCACAGCCCAACACAACACCAATGTCATTTAGCAAGTAGACGGCAAGACGTCCTGAAGATACCAAGACTGAAAAATAAAAGTGGAATTCACTCCAAAAAGTAAGTGAACCCCAATAAGCTGAGGGGGTAAAGCTGACAGGTAGGTAGTGGCCTTCAGGGTGAGGCAGAATATCTGGGTTTGAGTTCCACATTTTATCCTCCTATCAGCACCCACAGAGGACAGAAAGTGCTGACTTCTTTCCCCAGTCTTGAAATGTTTGAGCTAATGTTAGATAGGGTCATGTTACAATAAGTCAGTATTAATAACACACCACTTGATAAAGCACATCATAAAACAAAAGCAAGGCTTAGCTCGGAGCACCAAAAGCCCCTGCTATCGAAATAAAAAAATCAGAGATACTAATCTTTCAATAATCTAAACCAGAGACTTCATTAGTAATGTATAATTGCAGAACAGATCATACAACTAAGTACAGAGTAAAACACCGTCATTTGATAATGTAATATGAATAGACAACAAGAGGGCAATTCAGTGCCTCAGACTTCACTAAAAACATTAATACAAAAGCATGTCACAGCATCCAAACCAAACACCTGATCCAGTTATTTGCTGGCAATAATGGAGGAAGAAAGAGAAAAGTGGAACATCAAGTCTGAAACTTTGATATATTAAAAACTGATTTTTAAATGAGATATAACTTTATTTCCTAAAATCTCTGAAGCCCAAACTCAAAAATCTCCTAGAAGCTGAGCTTATTTTTCTGTAGTTTTGATTTTCCTGGTTTCAACATTTAAATTATTTTCAAACAATTTAAAATGCATCTCCTTCAACAGCAAAAGATGTGTGGGGGGGGAGTACATGACACCCCAGTCTGCAAACTGGATCAGCATTTCCACCAATGCTCTCTATTGGGAGAAAGGCACCTCTTTCCAGCTGCTGCCTCAGCTCCTCTTCATCATCTTCCCTTGAAAGCATACAGGTACACAACTATCTATTGATACGGATCTTTCCCCTTGAACTCAATATACTCAAATTGTTTATCAGTCATTTGTCACCTAGTATTGCTACTTACTGATACGATTGTGGTTTTTCTCACCTGAATGCCATTTGGCGGCACCTTTCAAAAGTTTTAAAGTAAGTATGCCCAGTTTTATTTTTCTTCCGGGAATTTTGTCCAAAGAAATAATTAAGAATATACTCAAAGATTTCTTAAGAAAGATACTTAAGATAGAGCTATTTTTAATTTTGGAAAGTTAAAACCCCCCAAATCCAACACTAATAGATTCATTCATTAAATACATTATAAAATTAAATGAGATATTAATTGGCTACTGCAAAATTTTATGAAAACTGAAAAAAAAGTTCCAGCTACATTTAAAAAGTATACATGTGGAAGATCATTTGGATGGTTATTTTTAAATGTTCTTTTTGCTAATGCATGTAGCTTCTGTTTTTCTGTAACCATCCTGTATTAGTCTTTGAAATAAAAATTAGATTCAAAGTTCTAAGTTGTTGGGTAATGCTAATTATTCTTTATAATTCCACAAAGCTTAAAAGCAGATGGTGTGCAAAAAAAAAAAAAAAAAGTTCCCATTGATAACCTAATAACTTAGCACAGAACAGGGAACTGTAAGACTCAGTAGTTGAGGGTACACTGGTGATGTTATGTTCGGTAGTCTTTAAAAAGCTGGGAGTTTTTAAAACTGAGCCTCTGAGATCACAGTACCTGGGGGTTAGGGAAGCTGCATTGCAGGTGGAGGCCAGTCTAAGCTACACAGTGAGATTCTGTCTCATAAACAACAGGAGAAAGCAAAAACAAAAGACAAATTACCTTCCAGCCTTTGTTCAGGCCCCCAGAACATCTCTTCTTCTTCTTCCTCTAGCCATGCATCATGTTTAGCCTACTTCTTTCTAACAGGATCCTAAACTAGAGTGCCTATAGATTCTTATAAGCATCCTCTACCAAGAAGTTAGCATCAGTCAGGATACATAAGTGGGTAGAAGAGTGTTGGGTTGAAAAGGAGCTGAAAATCTCCTCTGGCAGGAATACAGGTAACTACAGGATCATTATTATACTATTAGGTTACATATTTAATTGCAATAATTGTCCAAAGTATTCATGATTCAAATACTAGAATAAATTATCCATTCTTTTCTTAAAGAGGGCTTTCAACAGTTCTTCCGACCTTTATTCAGAGAGGCCTTACCTAATTACTTCATATAAAGTGAACTCCCAATTCTGCCTTCACCAGTTATTTCTTTCAAGGGCCTCATGACCAGCTGTGTCCTACTTTCTGCTTATTTCTTTATGATCTGTGTGTCTGTCTCCCAACAGTATAAGATCTATGAGAGCTAGGGTCCATTCTTCTTCATCCTCTGCCTACTCGAGTCAACTTTCAGTTTATGAACTGTCTACATACATAGAGTAATGCTGAAGAATCAAAACAGGTTATTACCCTGGCTCTGATTTTGTCATAAGGAGGATACTCTCTCTGTATATCAAGTACATCACATGTCATTAATTTCACTACCTCATTCACTTCAACCAAGGCAATAGAATATTTTTGCAGATTCTTTTAAATGTAAGGAGCTGACTTTTCAATATCAAGGGCTTAATGAACAATTCTGAGGTGAAAATAATAAAAGGAGACATTCCAGAAAACATTGTAGTCTATCAATTGCACGCTGATTTAGAATCTCCCACCAGCTTCACCTTTACTAATTACATAGATTATCACACATCACTGACCCCACCACATTTCATATCTGGCTTTCTTTTTACTCTCATTAGGTCCTTAACAATAATCTTGCAAGCTAAGCAATATTTGGTTGACTGTGAAAACCAAATAGAGCTTAAGTATATGTCTAAGCTCCAGAACTTGTTAAAGAAATTAAAATTCAAAGCATTGACTGTAGGAAAGCCAAGTTTTTGTTGTTGTTGTTTTGTTTTAACAGACTTAATTTCCCCAAACCCATACTTCTCATGCTGCAAAGTTTATGTCAATATCCAAAGTTCCATGGAGTGATGCATGTGAGCAAGCATTCCACAGTCTCTCGGTTCACAGAACCTCATGCAACTCATACATCACACCTTGCTAGAGCAACTAAGTCTGTACTATCCGCTTCTCAGATCCTTCTGCAGACCAGTGTACTGATAGGGAAAGGCAAAGAGAAGGAAACAGACTCCATGATATACTTTCCCACCAATTAGAAACAAGTTTTATTACACTGGAGCTCTTAGGAAGCTCTAGCCAGTACTTACAGTACTTACAGGAGTGAGAAAGGGTGTGGGGGATTATTTATTATAATAGCAAGAACAAAAGAAAAACTGGTACATGCTATAAATATAGTTAACTGCTCACATTAAACAGGATATTTTAAAATATTATAGGGGATTGGGAAAACAAAACAAAACAACAACAAAACCCCAGATCAGAATGTCCTTTAACTGAAAAACTACACTCCCTGGGTGCGAGGTTGTTGAAGTTAGAATGCAGAGAGAAGAATGGAGCAAATCTGCAGACTGGTCTAGTGGACAAGAAGATGAGGCGGGCAAATACTCCCTTATACAAAATCCCTGCAGCTTCGATTGTTGGTGGAAAGTCAGTATAGACCAAGTTCAGCATCCCAGTGCCCAGTGTGGGTATCTATTTGTACAAAACTTTCCTCAGTCAATAAATGCAGCTCAGATATTTTTCCCTACATACTTTAAAGCTAGTAAATACATAAGTATGTACTAATTCATTTAAAAATATTCCCCAAAAGTTTTGTGCCTATCCTCAAGTATTGACACTTTAAAATTCAAGTAAGTTGTGTCAGAGATGTTTCCCCTTATGTAGGAAGTTAAGGCCTCCCAGGCTGCAAGATGAGACAACACCTGGAGTCTGTCTGGCACTGTCAGAATCCTGATGGTACCTAGCCATTGAGGGGTGACCATGCGATGTCAAGAACACCTGGGTGCTGGGAGGGTCTAAAAGGTGCTCCCTGTTGCTATGAAAATGAGTCTGATAAATCCCTTTCACTGGACTCCCAGCGTCCTTTCTGTCACCGACATTGTGCCTTCCCACCCCCTCCCCTGAGGACGGCATTAGGACCCAGCAACATCTGGCACTGGAACAGGGACTTCTAGCATAGGTTTGGAGCTCTCTTGGTCAGAGCCCTTTTTCATTGTGGCTCTGATTTTGGGGTTTTGCCCGGAACAGGTTCTAGTCGTCTCTCCTCATTCGTGGCGTTGGCCAGTGCCCACAACAGTGTATTTCAGCGAAAAGGGCCCTCAACGCTGTGTGTTCTCGGTCCCTTTGATAGGTAAGCATTGGACCCCCATCTGCCATGTTAGGATTCTGAAACATCCTTATAAATTTCAGTTTATAAGATCATGGCAATAGGCCTAATGGGGATTGATCATTGCAGTGTACGCCAGAAAATCTGCTGTTTTCTTAAAAGCTACTACTACTTATGGAATCATGACATTCTCAAAACCTCAATTCTCAAATTTCTACTGGAATAAGTAGAAATAAATAGTGGGGGGTGCAGCACAGGAAGATGTCTAGAATTTATTATAAACATAACCGAAAATGCGTAAAAAAAGTAATCTTATATCAAAGACTAATAACCAGAAAAGATCTAGGTTGATGAAAGGGAAAAAAGATATAAAAGCCACAACTCTCACCACCAAACCTTGACCACATTTCCTTTCATCAAACAGCCACGCATTATTTGAAACCATTAAAATCTTTTTGTTGTTGTTGCTCATAAATAATCTGGGGATTTGGTGAAGAGCTAGGAGTTCCCTTCAGACAGACACAGAGACGCAAGTACCTACACTATGCTACTCAATTGCTTTTTCTAGATTTTTGAGATTGCTCTAACACTTATCTGCAGAGTCATGGTTTAAAAACTTCTGCTCTGCAGAAACTTTAAACACATAATTATTTCTCCTCCCATATTGAATTTAAATATCACCTAAATTTAAGCCAGAAGATTTTACTACTAATCTACATGTAGAATATTTTATAATCCCAGAAATACATCAACTTCCATCTCAAACTACTTTAACTGATTAGTTTCCTCAATACCAAAGATTATCATGCATCCAAACATATCCCAATGTTCCAGCTATCTGACAAGATTAAGTCTTGAAGTTTTATTCTTCATTAGTCTTCAAACGACTTCAGAAGAGAGACAACTCAAGTCTACACCAAAGTTGCACATTATAAAACCAAACAAGCATCAAAAGCATGTATACAACCTCAAGTTCTAAAGGGAAAGAGTATTAATGGACTATTATATTATTATAATAGAATATTAATGGAAATTAGATATAAAAAGTGACAGGGTGCATGGTATAGTATTACACACACACACACACACACACACACACACACACACACACACACACACACACCTCTCACATAAAGTAATGTCACTGACTAGGTCACCAGAGACGGCTGGGTGAATAAATGACGGAGGAGAAAGCACAAGTAAACCCTAGATGCAGGGAGAGTCAAGAGGGTGGCTTCATAAACCTCCAATCTGCCTTGATGGTTCTCCAGATAGTTTTGTTTTCAAATATTTCAAAGACAGAAGATAAAGTGGAAGGATGGCAGGCTTACAATGATAGAAATGCATTATTTAAATTATAAAGCTAACCTGACTTTTTTCTGTATCTACCAAGCCACAAGGTTAATCACCAAGCAGAGAGGTTCAGATAAATGGAAACTGTATTTAATAGTTTCTTCTCAGACAGACAGACAGACACACACACCCCACATAGACTGTATATGAGAAAATGTTTTATTTTAAAAATAATTCTCTAAATCTTACAAAATCAACACTACCAAGATTTAAGATTTAATATAATGTGCCATGCCCGGCCCAATCAAAAACAGTTAAAATGGGCTGGAGAAATGGTTCAGTGGTTCAGAGACCGAAGTTTGGTTCCAGCATCTGGTGTCTCACACAGCTACCTGTAACTCCACTTCCAAAGGAGACTCAACAATCTCCTCTGGACCCCAGTGGCTCCCTACAACATGTGGTGTATACACACATACACACACACACACACACACCACACATACACACACACCACACACACACCACACACACACACACACACACACACACACACCACACCACACCACACCACACCACACCACACCACAGAAAGAAAAGTAGTTTTTAAAAAGAAAAAAAATGGAAGGGAAGGGTTGGGTAGGTGGCTCAGAGGAAAAGAGACTTGCTATGTAAGCTTGAGATTGAGACTGAATCCCCAGAAGATGTGTAAAGCTACATACAATACTGTGTGTCTATAATCCTTGTACTCCTAAGGCAAGATGTGTGCCAAACAACAAGGCCTGTTTCAAACACGGTAGAAGCTAAAGACTGACACCCGATGTGCTGGCTAGTTTAATGTCAACTTGACACAAGCTATAGTCATCTGAGAGGAGGAAGCCTTGATTGAGAAAATACAGGTAAGCCTGAAGGGCATTTTCTTAATTAGTGATTGATGTGGGACAGCTAGTCCATCGTGGGTGGTGTCACCCCTAGGTTGGTGGTCCTGGGTTCTATAAGAAAGCAAGCTGAGCATGTCAAGGAGAGCAAGCCAGTAAGCAGCATCCTCGGTGGCTTCTGCATCACCTCCTGACTCCAGGTTCTAGCTCAGTTTGAGTTCCTGCCCAGACTTCTTTCAATGATGGACTATAATGTGGAGGGAGAAGCCAAATTTTTAAAACCTTTCCTCCCCAAGTTCCTTTTAGTCATGGGCTTTGTAACAGCAATAGTAACCCTGACTAAGAAACACACCTGTGGTTGTCCTCTGACATCCACTGGTGCACTGTAGCATGTGCATGCCCTAACTCATACATATGAACACATGTGTGCATGCGCACACACACACACAGGATATAAAAATTGTTTTTTGAATGATTGCTGAAAAAGCAGGCCCAAGCCAGAGACCTCTGCAGGACCAGGCAGGAATCAGGCAGCAACCTCAGCAGGAGCAGCCCCAAGCAAGCAATCTCCTTGGGAGCAGGCCCAAACAACCCCCTGTATTGCAGAGCCACACCTGGGAGCGCTGAATAACCTCCAGGAACACCAAGTGACCTCCAGGTTGTATGGAACCGTGGCCCTGATTGCACTACAAGGAGCAACCATCTGAGTCATGGATCCACTGGCACCTGGAAGACTGATTACCAGAGACACAGCCCCAACCAATTATACCAATCAGAGAAAAAGATGGGTAGACAAGGTAAGAACACACTCAACATCACAAAGAACAATGCAACACCAGTAAAAACTAGTGGCCCTACAACAGCATGACTTGAACAACCAAATATAGATGAAGCAGAGGAAAATGACCTAAAAAATAACTTTGGGAGAATGTTTGAGACCCTTAAAGAGGAAATGAAAAATTCCCTCAAAGAAATGGAGGAAAACACAAAAATAGGAAGAAATCAAAAAAATTTCTTAAAGAACACAAAGAAAAAGCAATCAAACAGATGAAAGAAATGATTCAAGACTTGAAAACCAAAATAGAGACAATAAAGAAAACACAAATCAAGGGAATTATAGAAATGGAAATTATGAGAAAACGATCAGAAACCACAAATGCAAGCATAAACAGCAGAATACAAGAGATGGAAGAGAGAATCTCTAGCACCAAAGATACAATAGAGAAAATAGACTCATCAGTCAAAGAAAACATTAAATCTAACACAAAATATCCCAGAAATATGGGACACCATGAAAAACACAAACCTAAGAATAACAGGGATAGAAGAAGTCCAACTCAAAAGCACAGAAAATATATTCAACAAAATCATAGAAGAAAACTTTCCCAACCTAAAGAAAGATATGTATATGAAGACACAAGAAGCTTATAGAACACCAAATAGATTGGATAAAAAAAAAATGTCTCCTCACCACATAATAATCAAAACACTAAACATACAGAGTAAAGAAAGAATATTAATAGCTGTAAAGGAAAAAGGCCAGGTAACATATAAAGGCAGACCTATAGGAATTACACCTGACTTCTCAATGGAAATAATGAAAGCCAGAAGGTCCCAGTCAAGCATTATACAGACATTAAGAGACCACAGATGCCAGTCCAGACTACTATACCTAGCAAAACTTTCAATCACCATAAATGGACAAAACAAGATAATCCATGTCAGAACCAGATTTAACCAAATCCTAGTCACAAACTCAGCCCTACACAAACTACTAGAAGGAAAACTCCAACCCGAGGAAGTTGGCTACATTGACAAAAACAGACAATAGATGATCTCACAGCAGCAAATCCCAAAGAAGAGAAATACACACAATAACATCACCAACCAGAACTAAAATAACAGGAGCTGGCAATCACTGGTCATTAATATCCCTTAATATTAAAGGACTCAACTCACCTATAAAAAGACACTGACTAACAGACTGGATGTGAAACCAGAACCAGTCCTTCTGCTGTATACAAGAAACACACCTCAACCTCAAAGACAGATATCACCTCAGAGTAAAAGGATGGGAAAATTTTTTCCAATCAAGTGGACCTAAGAAACAAGCTGGTGTAGCTATCCTAATATTTAACAAAATAGACTTCAAACTAAAGTCAACCGAAAGAGACAAAGAAGGACATTTCATATTAGTCACAGAAAAAAAAAATCAATCAAGAGGAAATCTCAATACTGAAATCTATGCCCCGATACAAGGGCACCCTCATATGTGAAAGAAAGACTACTAAAGTTTAAATCACATTTTAAACCCCACACACTAAGAGTGGGAGACTCCAACACCCCAACATAAAACCAACTACACCGAACCTCACAGAAGGGAAAGTAGGAAGTACACTTGAATGTACTGACACAGGAGACCACTTCCTAAATATAACCCCAGTAGCACAGACACTGAGAGAAACAATTATGAATGGGACCTCCTGAAACTGAGACGCTTCTGTAAAGCAAAGGACGTGGTCAATAAGACAAAACGGCAGCCTACAGAATGGGAAAAGATCTTCACCAACCCCATATCAGACAGAAGGCTGATCTCCAAAATACACAAAGAACTCAAGAAGCTCATCAAAAGAACAAATAATCCAATGAAAAATGGGGTACAGAGCCAGGCGGCGGTAGCACACGCCTTTAACCCCAGCACTCAGGAGGCAGAGGCAGACGGATCTCTGAGTTCAAGGCCAGCCTGGTCTATAAGAGCTAGTTCCAGAACAGGCACCAAAGCTACAGACAAACCCTGTCTCAAAAAACAAACAAAAAAAAAAAAGAAGAAGAAGAAGAAGAAATGGGGTACAGTCCTAAACAGAGAACTCTCAACAGAG
Organism: Arvicola amphibius; assembly: GCF_903992535.2. Classification (NCBI taxonomy): domain Eukaryota; kingdom Metazoa; phylum Chordata; class Mammalia; order Rodentia; family Cricetidae; genus Arvicola; species Arvicola amphibius. The sequence continues at coordinate 121,311,281 of NC_052049.1, forward strand.
GAAACTAAAATGGCTGAAAGACACTTAAGGAAATACTCAACATCCTTAGTCATCAGAGAAATGCAAATCAAAACAACTCTGAGGTTCCATCTCACACCTGTAAGAATGGCCAAGATTAAAAACACTGATGACAACTTATGCTGGAGAGGTTGTGGGGTAAAGGGAACACTTCTGCATTGCTGGTGGGAGTGCAAGCTGGTACAGCCCCTTTGGATATCAGTATGGCAATTTCCCAGAAAATTAGGAAACAACCTTCCTCAAGACCCAGCAATACCACTCTTGGGTATATATCCAAAGGATGCTCAATTGTATCACAATGACATGTGCTCAACTATGTTCATAGCAACATTGTTTGTCATAGCCAGAACCTGGAAACACCTAAATGTCCCTCTACTGAAGAATGGATAAGGAAAATGTGGCACATTTACACAATGGAGTACCACACAGCAGAAAAAAGAATAATGGCATCTTGAGATTTGCAGGCAAATGGATGGGTCTAGAAAACATAATATTGAGTGAGGTAACCCAGACCCAGAAAGACAAATATTGTATTTATTCACTCATAAGTGGCTTTTAGACATAAAGGAAAGAAAAACTATCCTACAATTCACAATCCCAGAGGACCTAGACAACAATGAAGACTCTAAGAGAGACATACAAGGATCTAATCTACATGGGAAATAGAAAAAGACAAGATCTCATGGGTAAACTGGGGACCATGGGAAGGGTAAAAGGGGAAGGGATAAGAACAGAGGGCAGCAGAGAAAAAATATATAGCTCAATAAAATCAACTTAAAAATTTAAAAACAAAAGAAAAAAATGTTTCTGCCCATCTTTTTTCCCTCAGAAACTCATTTTTGGTGTATATATACTTGTGAAAAGTCCTCTGTATATTATAAAGCTAACTGAAAATCTTTATATGGAAGTTACTCAGCAATAATGATTGAACAGATGCTGCAGAACTCAATGCTAAGAGAACCAATAGAGATTAAAGTAGTTCACGAAGACATTTACAAAGAATCAAATTTACTCAAACATGAAACCAGCATCCATCAGATATTTCACAGACAAAACCAAACACACAAAAGGTAAAAACAAAAGCAAACATCTATTGATTAATATTAAGAACCGATATTAACAGCTAATTACACATGAATTGGACCCATTTACTCAATACAGGCTAAGGTATTATCCATACGAAACTTAATTATAGAGAAGTCATGTTTAAATTGTGACAAGAGCCTAGTACAAGTTATAAATCTAACTGACCCTATGTTTCCTAGAACAACCTACCAAACATACCACTATCCAACAACTTCTTTGTGGACCCCCACACTCTTTATATTTGCAGTCAATGGGGAATGAACCCAGAGCCTTTCACATGCCAGGAAAGGACTCTGCCTTAGTCTGGCAATTTCTTATAAAGGAACCAGACTTAGTCCAAGGCTGTCATTTAGAAATAAAAGATCGAAAGAAGTTATAAACTTTGTTTGAAACATTAAAGTTATAAATATTAAACACTCAATTTAATTGGACAATGAATATCTAGAACACAGGCATTTCTTCTTAATCATATTTAATACTTGGAAATTTTTACATCATTTGCAATCCACATGAGGATGGTCATGAAACAAACAAGATGAATGGTACTGTATATACAAAAATTAATATACTGCATATGGAAATAGTCAAATCTCTCATCTTGTGAAGCATAGCTAAAGAAACAATCTTATCAAACTAGTTTAAAAGGACTCTTGCCACCCATCCATGTCTGGTTCAGATTTCTGGTATAGCTGTTATCACTGTCTTCAGGGAACTCTTCTTCACCCACCAGGCTCAACTGGGGACCCTCACTGATGTGTTCTCTATGTTCATTTCCTATGTCTGCACATCCTACCACATCTCCAGGCATACAAACCACAACAGTCATGCATTACAAATTTCAATACTACACACTTAATTCTTTGTAACCACAACTGAACTAAAAGTTGCATGAGAGTACATGAATGGTATTGTCTGTTTACTCTTTTGTGCTCTGCCTGAATTGATTATGGACAGCACATGACAGGCAATAAATCATTCTCTGTAGAAAAAAATGTATGGAGAGAAATGAAAGACACTCAAAAGACAAGCAAATATGGTATTTCATTATTATTTTATTTTATGTGTTTATGTGCACTTGCTTTTATCTATCACTTATGTGCAGGTGCTGGCCGAGGCCTAAAGAAGGCAACAGATCTCCTGGAAGGAGAGTTACAGGCAATTGTGAAGCACTGTTGGGGAGCTGGGAACCAAACCTGGGTTTCCTACAAGTGTGGCAAGTGCTCTTAACTCCTGTATTTTAAATTAAGTAGAATGTGGATTAAATAATGCAAAACATTCTTACTGTAGTTGTTTCCACCACAGAGAAAAATTCTTTTTATCATTCAAACATTGTGACTACAGTGCATGGGGTACTTGAAATGAAAATCATTTATGATCCCAAAGGCAACCGCTTGTTAGCTTTTTTCTGCTAAAAGATAAACAAGCTTCAAAACATACTAGAGATAAGATCAAATGACGGTGCACTCATAACAGACCAATGAATTATGTCATAAAATCAACCAAAACAAAGCCCTAGTTTTCCTATGAATTTTTGTCTCTATGTTAGTAATAACAACAACAAAAAATTTCTAACATCTATGAATTCTACCTAAACTAATTCTACCAGCTCAAAAAAGAAAGGGGAAGGAAGGAAAAGCCTGAGAAAATTGAACTAACAGATGAAAATGAGGAAAGAATCAGAAAAAAGTAAATTTTTCTGTTTTGGATCTGCCATGAAAAAAGAATACACTAAGCCTAGGGCTTGAGGCAGAGTTTGGCTCACCCAGCATTAGCCCCTCCTATATTATGAGCACATTCCTGCCCCTTGCCCCCATTTCAGCTGTCTCTGAGAATAAACTAGGATGCATTTTTTAAAGTTCACACATGAACACACTGTATTGTTCTCCCCTCCTCCTCTCTTCCTATGTTAGAGCCTTAGAAGAAACTCAAGGCCACATGATGTTCATTGTTACTGAGACCACAGTAAGCAACAGCTGTGTTGCTGCTGCGCTAAATCAAAGGGGTTGAATGATGAAGCTAAAACCCTCTGGAATGTTACAAGAGACATCACTTTAGATAACTCCACAGAGGCCTAAAGATCGTTCAAATTCTCCCACAGCTGTGCAAAGAACTGAGCAGGAAGACAGAAGTACAGACTTTTTAGAAATCTGTCAGACCTCCTTGGGGAAGAACTACTGACCACAGATCTGTCCGTTCTTCACTAAATCTGCCTCTCCTGCTGCCTTCTTCCTACTGACAAAGTGTCTTTCCATGTAGAGAGACAAAAGTGTTACTTATGATGAATATTTATGAGCAGCAACAAGTAAAGGAAACTTTCAAATGAAACCAGCTCATACTAGTTCAAGACTAACTGCTATTTTCTAATTGCGCTATCCAGTCCTTAAGACTGAACTCATTTTTGGAAACACAAAGTTTATATCCAAAAATAAGCTTCTGACGAAGTCATGATAACCAGGATCTGCATGGGAACTGGTACAGAGTGGAGCCCAGAAAGAGCACAGCAAGCAAATCTGTAAGCATGCAAGGAAAACACCCAAGGGCCAACAACACAAATCCTTAGTAAATCATCAAGTTGGAGACGGGCAAAGGAAAGATGTAGCCCGTCTGGAAAAACAGCGGACACCTGTGCCTACATTATTTCTGCAATCAGTAGTAGCTTCAGCAATTAATACTATTAAAATTTACTGTCTTTGGTCTTCTAAATACTTTAGTTAAATTATAGACTACTATTTGTACGTTATCATAAACTCTGCTTTTTAGTCTAGGAATGACTAATAGGGTTAACCTTGTGTATCAATTCCACTTGAATGATAGAGGATATGTTGAGAAACATGACGGGCTACTTGAACAGAAATATAAATTAAACATATCTTCCACAAGGACTTGAAATGCCAGTGGTACGTATTTGCCAACCAGAGTCCAGGGATTCTGTACTATAAACACCCCTAACCAACACCCAAGCAACACCTAGCAATAGTTAAAGACATTTTTGGTCTCAACTCAGAGGGTGGGGATGTGCTACTCCTGGTGGCCACACCCAGTGTTATAGCCCTTACTGTCCCAAACACCGTCCAAACACTACCTGACCCAGAATATCTACAACCCTAAAGCTAGTCAGTACGTGGACCCAGGTTGTCAGTCAAGTGACATCAAATGTGTCTTTAGTTTTCCTGACCAATTCTACAGGCCCCGGCAGTTCCACGTAATGTGACTGAAGGAGTCAAACTAGAGAAACGCTTCACTCACTCTACAGTTGCTGTGGATCATGGACATAAACCACTCCATCCCTTAAAGATCTGTTCTTTGTCTATAAAAAGAGAAGGCTGGACTACATAATGTGTACACATACACACACACACACGATTAATAAGAAACTCTTAAACATAAACATATTTATGAAATAAAATCTTCAGGCTAGCAATAAAACCCTATCCATACTCTCTTCAACAAAGAATATTTCTTCAGCTTAAGACAAGCTGAGCAACTTTGATTTTCCAGAGTTAACTAGCTGCCCCAGGAATTAAATGTCTTAACTGTCATGTAATACTTAACTATTTTCCATCTGAATCCCTCACCTTATATTAAAATGCTTTGGTACCTTTCAAGGTACCATTATGTCCTTATGATTGTACTATCTGCTCCTAGCTTCTTCTAATCATGTAAATTCTGTTGTTCTTTGCATTATTCTTAGGACCTCTTAGATAGCCTCTTATACTTTTATCACAAATCAACTAAGAAACTGAAATATTTAAGGACTTCAACACTCATGTCATAGACAGCGACAGTGAGAGCAGAAGCCGGATCTGCAAGTGTTCCTATAAAGAGGAATTGTGTAAAGTCAGGCTCTCTGAAGGATAATTAAGAGGATAAAGCTATTATAAAAACGAACATGAGATTACTAGAGAACAAAGCACATTAGCTGCAGTAGGAAATGCTACTGTGCAGGCGGCAGTGACAGAAACATGAAACACAATACCTTTAGAAGAATGACTTAGAAATGGAACCCAAATCACTTTAATGGCACAAACATGCATACAATTTTAAAAATCCTATCAAAATTACTTTCACCCAAGGTGTCTTGGTGCAGGAGAATTGTGTGATTTTCTTTGGGGCTTGCCGGCTGTGGGGTACTGGGTGGGACAGAAACCCCAACAAGCAGGCCCCTCATGTTACAGTGTCTCTTAGAGTAGATAAAAAAGAAAAATCAGGAAAAAATTCACTACCAGATATAGTAGGACTGCTGACACTTGAAAGGTTTGTTCTTCTTTTAAAAGTGTCAAGAAACCACACAACATATGACTGCACGACAAACTCTAAGAACTCCCATAGAGTTAAATTACACAGAAACAGCTGAAGCCATGCTGCAAATCAAACTTCATCTATCAAAAGAGAGATACTGTCCACCACTCTTTAAGGGAGCGGGGTCTGTAGGAACATGAAGGCACATGGGCCATTCAGACTGTTGCACACAATATGAGCACCAAGGAACTTTCTGAAGCAGTGTGCCCAGACTTTTAGAAGTCACTTCTAAATATCAGGAACACAATCTGAGCCTAAATCACTTAACCTTAAAGCCCCAAATCAATGTATTTTTCTAAAGTCTAATGAGATTATTTTACCCTTGGTTGTTTTTGCAATAGTAAACTAATATGCCTGTCATTTAGCATCTGGAAACACTATAAAGTGTTGGTATACTTACTAGCTACTTGCCCAATAGCTAGTCCCTGAGTTCTGGCATCACTATGCTTGGATAAGTAAAATTTCCCTTTTAATAATAAGCACACAGTTTGAATAAACACTAGCTCAGTGTCTCTACAGCATGGTTTTCCAAGAAGTTAATCTTTTTGAAAATTGCAAAATGTTGTTCTTGATTAAAAACAAATTACTGTTTTCCATGACCTATTTCTTCAGCTCTAGAATCCCTGGGCTAGCATCTGAAGGGTTCCATCAACCGTTGTCTTTGCATCAAGAATATTAACTTTATCTGTCATTGCTACCTAACTTCTATTCAGTGATCTAGAAAAACCAAGGAGCCTAAAATTCAATACAAGCTTATAATACACAGTACTACTCTAGGGAAAAATGCTAAGTAATTCATACCATTACTCAATTTACCTCATTTCACTTAATTTTGGCATAGAGGCAAATAGATAATAGATAGTCAACGAATAGGTTTTAAACAAAAAGAATTTGGCTGTTTACATTGAAAATTTCTATTATTTGCTAATATGAAAAAAAGTCAAAATATAACTTCCACTTTTAAATTTCAGAGCCTTTTGATTTTTAGTTACATTTGTTTATGTATTCAATCATTCATTCATCGGTGTGGGCGGTTGTGGAGGATTTGTAATATACATTATATTGGAAGATTGTTGGATTTTGGTCCCCTTACTTCAAATCCAAGCATGTTTACGTCAAGTGTCCTCCAAGACCTGTCATCTGGGGTGGGTGCCCCAAGCCAACTTTGTGACAGGAAAGGAGGCCTGACAGCAAAAAAGCCCAAGAGTAAAAACACTGTGTCCTTGAGAACAGCTAAAAAATAAACAATTCCCAACAGAGGCAACTAGTGTCTAAACCATGGCATAAAAAGACCTGCTGCAGAATGATGAGTGAGAGGTTCTACCATGAGAAGCTCATCCATGGAGAGAAAATGCAATTTGGCTCCAGCTTTATGGCTTAAACTTCCCGTCAGTTTCTGCTGGACACGGTGAGGGGCAGATCTGATGATGTTGTAAGTATGTATTGTTACTTGTTCTTTTACTTGGAAACACTGTCCAAGGGGATCCTTGGCTCGGCTTGGGACTTCCTCTACTAGGAACGTCATCTGGCTGCCTTACAGAGGCATGCCAGAGATAATGCTATATGTAGATTAGCCTCCGAACTGCACAGAACGAAGTCAGACGACAACTTACTGGAGTCAGATCTCTTATTCTACGTGTCTGTCTCTGAGACTGAACTTGACTGCAAGTCCCTTTATCTGATGACCCGCCTCACAAGCTCAAGTTTTTCTGTTCTGAAGACACAGTTGCACTTCACTTGTATGACCCATGATGACTTATGGTGACTCTCTTTCTGCACCTGCTAAGTAGTGGGATTATAGGTATGTAAGACCACACCTAGATTTTCAAAGATAATTTTAATAGCATTCTCACCAAAATCCATTGATAATTGATCAAAATAAAACCCTGCCTGTTTGTGTTTATTCTACTTCATAAACTACTCAAGTATAGAGGATTAAGAATGAAAGGAGACTCTGAAGGGGGACGTAGAACTTTTCCTGTCTCTTCTCTTTCTCTCTGTCTCTTTTCCTCTCTCCCTTCCCTTTCCCCACGTCCTTCCCTTCCCCCAGTAAAACTCCCCACTTAAAAAAAAATGAAGGGAGAGAAAAAAAGGCAAAGAATAAGAAAACAGAATTCATGTATCCGTTATATGTGATAACAGGAACTACAAATGTAATATTAACCGAAGTCCTTGAAAGGATCAGAAGGGTGTGAGGTAGACACAGAACAAGGACAATAGATTACAGGTCATTAAAGGGTTAAAAAAATTCTCGAAGCAATAGTTCAGTAGTCACTGATTTCATTAAAATAGGAGCTATGTGTGAAATTTGCATTTAATGACACTAAGGATAAGAACATACCTCATCTCATGTTTTATATCTTCACTCTCAGATTCTTCAGAACTTCTGTGCTTGTCTGGATCTGGAAGTGTGCTTGGATCAAATCCACCATCATCTTCATCACTCCAGTCCAGAAAGGCTTCTTCTTCATCTCTGGCCTAAGAGAACGCACAGAGAATCATGCTGTAAGAAGTCATCTGATAACAGCCCTGTTCGTGATAGATTCACACAAAATACTCATCTGATATTCCTAAATTACAAGACTTCATTATAAAGGACTTGAAGACTTCAAGAACTTCAACATTTTCAAAGACAAAGAAAAGTTGTATTACTTTAAAATTGCAATAAAATATAATCCAGAAATTATATTTCTTTTGAGCTCCTTACATTTGCTACAGGGAGAAGTTATTGGTTTTACTTTTTCCATGTAATTCAATTATCAAAGGAAAAATATTAATTGTTTCATTACTCTTACACACACACACACACACACACACACTTCAAAACTACCAAAAATATTAATTGGAAATATCAAAGACCGGAAGAACATATTTGTGAGATTTTTATGACTATAAAAGTCTAAATTTTGAAATACAATCACATCTGCAAGAAACTTGCTTATATCACTAGAATTTAAGTGTAGCAAGAGCGTGGCTAAAATCAGTAGTGGAGCAAAGGATGAAGAAAGGGAACAGTGGCACTACAGTAGGGCGGGCAAAAACAATATAATGTGAGAATGAGCAACATTCAATGCATGAACATCGTTTGTCTAAAACTGGTTTCTGGATGACTAGTTTGGCCACCTGGTAAATGAACTCTTTGAATTGAACAAAAAAATATAAACAGGATAAAAATTTGAAAGTCTAAATAAGTTTCCTTTTTAAAGATAAGACCATCTTTATAAAACTTTTTGTGACCAACTATGACGACCCTAATGATTGTTTTTTATTTATTTGTTTGCTTATTTATTATGTAGACAATATTCTGTCTGTGTGTATGCCTGCAGGCCAGAAGAGGGCACCAGACCCCATTACAGATGGTTGTGAGCCACCATGTGGTTGCTGGGAATTGAACTCAGGACCTTTGGAAAAGCAGGCAATGCTCTTAACCTCTGAGCCATCTCTCCAGCCCCCCTAATGATTTTTTTATTCAAGTGATTAATGATTTCCCAGAAACAGAATCACTTCTCAGAATAGCATATAAACACTGCACAACCCCAAGCCCCTGCAGAAATCCTCTTACATATATGAATGGCTCTCTCAGCAATCTTTAAATATAAGAAAACAAGGAACAAGTTAAGAAAGTAAGGATTAATCACTTCTGCAAAAGTTCCTAGTATTTTTCTTAAGAAAGTTTCCTGGTAAAAGTGAAAGGTCTGAACAAATATCAGGAGAAAAAATTGTCAATAGTTGTTTGTTGTCAAAAACAGAACAACTATGGCAAACTATTATCACTTTTTTGAAAATAAAGATGGCAACAAAATTTCGTGTGGTCATACACTGAAGAGAAACTAATCTCGTGGGCTACAAGACACCCACAACTTCCCAGATATCCCAGCTTCATGCTGCTCATAAAGGTGTGCTGTCTGGAGATGAAGGCAGGTTATCAAACTGTTTGGTTTTAGGTCAGCCTCACACTTAAATAGAACTAAAGATCACAAAGAGTTCTTACTAATGTAGAGAAAATGGCACAGACATGATATATCAGAAATTAAAATAGGCAATTCATTTATGAACAATAAACTATGTATTAACATAAAAGGTAGACTTTTACCAAAAAAAAAAGCTGTAATTGTTTTTCAAGAATCAAAGAACACTGCTTCATACTTTTCCAAGTTACGAACGGCTGGCTGCACCCAACCTGCTACACGGTGACTTTGTCTGAAGTGCAAGAACTCACGGGCAAGTACTTAGAAATAAAGGAATTACTTTATAGCCTGTGATTTTGTAATGCCCTAACAAATCCCATACATTAAGTTTCTTTAAAAAAATTTTTACTGTCATCATTTATAATTTTTTGATTCTGAGAATTACACAAATGCATTTTGATTATATTCACCCACTCATCTACTCTGACTTTTTCTCTACCCACACAACTTGTGTTTTTCTTAGGCCTTCGAGTACAATTTGTATTCTTCAAAAACTATCAAATGTGACCAACCAGGGGCCACACCCTTGAAGAAAATTGATTCTCACTTCCCCAGCAGCTAACCAATCCCAATAGGTCCTCACTAGTGGTGAGACTTTGTGCTAACCTCCTCCCCACTCCATTCTGGGATATTATCTACCTTGAGCTTGTACAACTAGCATGCTGTCACAGCCACTGTGAGTTCATACATGTGAATGTCCTGCTGTGTTCAGAAAATAGTGTTACACTATAGTTATAGTTATCCACTTCTTAGACTCTAGTTTCATCATAGTTACCCACTGCCTCAGACTCTAATAATTTTTGCATCCCCTGCTCTGCAAGGATCCCTGAGCTTGGGTGGAAGGGGTGTGATATAGATGTCCCATTTAGGGTTGGATACTCCACTGTCTCTTATTTCTTGCACCGTGGCCATTTGTGGCTCTCTATAAATGCCATCTACTGCAAAAAGAAGTTTTTCTGATGGTGGTTGAAAGATATACTCAACTCTAGGTACACCAATAAGACACTGGGTGCCAGGTTAATGTTACATACTTAGGTATAAACTTCATGCCCTATAATTAACAATCAGCCTGAGAAGTGACTAAAAGTGGTATAGAAAATGTGACTAATAGAGGTACAGATTTATTTGAGAGAATCAATAAACATAAAACACAGATGTACATAACGGTCCATAAATATAGTCTAAGAAAGAAGTCCAGGAAATACTGTGGAGATGCCTTACAAACATGCCAGAGTTTGAACAGCTGTCTCTCTCTAAAACCTATCTTTTTTGTTTGTTGTTGTTTTTGGTTTGGTTTTTTGAGACAAGGTTTCTCCCTATCTTTTTTTATGCTAAGAATCTAGAGTTATGCCACCGTCTGCAGTGTTAAAGAAAAACTCTTGTGGATCATATCTTTCTATGCCCAAAAAGCTCCAAAATATTTTGATTAGAGATTTTTACTCTTGATTCTAGACAAACGGGTCATGTCACAGAGCACACCTAGAAGATGAGGCCAGAAACATCATCACTGAGCAACTATGAACAGTGTCTGTCTATATTAAAAGCAAATATAGTTTTCTTTTGTTCATTCTCTCCAACTTTCTCTCCTCCCTCCCCTCTCCATAACCTTACCCCTCCCTCCCAAAACATAAATCAAGCTGTCTTTAAATCTATTGGCTATTTAAATTTATTCTTTCTTTAAAAACTGCCACATAGTTTTACTTATATTTTTTTCCTCCCAGAACCCAACATTATTTCCTGAAACATTTTAAGTCATGTAGAATACAATCCAGAATGACATTTTATTGCCTTGAATGTTAAAATCCCTAATATTTTGATTATTACTAATGAAACTTTGGTGTCTTTCAGATGTTTTTGCTGACTAGTAAAGTTATTGTCCCTTCCGTTTATAAAGCAGAGAGAACCAAAGAAAAAATTTATGCATAGTACTTGCCTATCAACAAGCAATTTCAGATTGCTACAATATGCTTGAGTTTATAGTTTATTTCAACCAGAGATGATTCCTGAAGCTTTTATTTGTGGAAAAATTCCAGCATACCCAGAACAGCCACAAACTGAAAAATCTGTACTCTAGTATGTTGATGAAATATCTTGAAGATTGATAGAGTCTTATATATTGTTTGTAGTTTTAGGCTTGAAAATAAATCCTGCAATGAAAAGCTAGTTATAGATATGAAAGATAAACTTTGATACATATGGATGTCTTCTGACATAAATATTAACTTAGAAATGTATATTCAAATCTTCCGTGGTATAGAAAAACAGAAGTATAACTAGCTTCTAAAGTTATGTAGTAATTATTTACTGAGTGATTCCTATGTACAACAAACACATACAAATACATAGTAAATGACTCTGGTAAAGTCTGGCCCATGCTCTAAAACATGCTTTTCCGTGAACAGAACCTGCAATGTACACATATATGTGTGTGTGTGTGTGTGTGTAATATATATGTGTAATTAGGAAGATAGTAGTACATGTCCTCTGGGTTATTTGCAAGTGAAATGCTATGGAAGTTTAGCCAGTGGAGGGCTGATCTAGCACTGGGACGGGGGTAGTGGCAGATAAGAAGACAAGCTTCATACATCATTTAAACTATGGTTAAAGAAAAAAAGAAAGGGATTGGGACAACCAGAAGACCCTAAAAGAGTGTTTTGAAAGATTGCATTCACTGTGCAAGCAAAGATAAGGATATAGATCGTGTAGTGCAAGGTGGAACTAGAAACATAATTAGAAAAAGTATTGCCCACCCCTTCTCCAAGCAGGTAGAGTCCCTTGCCATAGTTCCCAGCCTAAAAAGCAGAAGACCAGCTGGATTTTTAACTGTCATTGGTTCCCTTACCCCGGCATCTTCCCATTAACAACCTGATACTCATGCGGTACAAATGTGAGCGTTGTATAGAGAACACAGAGGAGCAGCAGCAGTCACCGGGAGACTTATTAAACCCTGACTCTGCCCTTGCAGCTGTGCAGCTGTATGTCAGGTAAATCACAACCTTACGGTAGAGTTTATTATCTGGGACTTTAAGCCATATTAATGTCTAATTAGGGAGTCCATAGACTAATGAGGAAATAATATAAAGTGCCCTGCACAAAGCATGGTAATCAATGCAGATTTTCAACAAATGATTTAAGTAGTAATGTTTTTACATAACAGAAAGGAAATAAGAGAACTGTTAAAAATTCTAGAAAGGTCAACAGGACCTGAAATCCTGAGCTGACATATTTTCAAATTTCTGAGGAGTCAAAATATATCTATTGCTATGTGACTTCTGGGGAGAACAGAACACCTGCCTTCTCACCCCAGACAGGGCACTGTGACAGACCAAATAGCTATTCCACCCAAGTCCAGTTCAGTAACTCAGTAATTCTGCCGGAAGTACAACAGCAAAGATGAGGAGTTGCTTGCAGGAGGATAGACAGCTCAAAGGCAGCTACATCACCAGCAAGTTCATCCCGACAAAGGAAAAGATAAGTTGCATCCCTGGGGCTCCCTGCTTAGGTAGGGTCTAATTATTTACTGAATGCATTGGGGATGGGGAGGAGTCTTGTGAGTTTTGTTTAATTTTTGAGTCCAAGGAGCTTCTCTCTTCCCTCTAGGAAATAGCTTCACAACATCTGTATTAGTCATGTTTAGCATCCATAAGTAAAACTTAATAAAGCAATTTCAACATGGTGCTGCAGTTATTGGTTGGTGTAAACTCACCCCTTCCTAGGAAAGCACTTCCTTGACTCTAGGCCCTTTCCTCTTTTTATTGCTTTAAATGCATAATGATACACATGTTCTTACCATTCCTAATGGAAACTATAGAGGCTTCAATCGTATGCATACCCCTTATTTCTGTTTATTATAAAATGCAGAAGTATGGGAATCCCCAGACACAATATACTCTTGAGATCTCTGTAAATAGTTTTAAAATCTAAGAGAAGTTGTCATCAATTTTATTCCAAGATTACAAGTAATGGGAAGAAATGCCTATTAGAAAAATCGAAATAATTTATAATCTCACATGGTAAAGAAAGCATAATAAAATACTTTCAGAATAATAACTCAGAGAAAAGGGGACTGACCTAGAATAGCATATTTCTGAGGATTAGGGACGTGAAGTAGACCAAAGCAGATTAAAACAGAGATGAGGAAGCCACCATAACAACCGGTAATTGAAAATCTGAGCCTTTTGTGTCTGAAACATATTCAAGACTATTTTGGGGTTTTCCTACAAGAGTAACTAAGGTTCCACCAACCATCCCCTACCTCCACCCCAGCGACCACAGGCCCTACTGTCCCCAAGTGCACCTGGACTGATAGTAATCACTGGCCTCACCAGCCCCAACTGCACCTTGAGCAACAGATGAGTGTCTGAGACCCCTGCTGGAGAGCTCTCCTCTCTAGGCGCTAGCTTCCACCACTCCCCACCCTTGGTACTCCCAGCGACCACTTGGCAGCACTCTCTCCAGCCAACCATCCCTGCCCACTGTACCAGCAACTACCAGATCCACCAACCCCAACTGCACCTGGAAAGACAGTACCAGGGACTTAAGTACCGGCCACTTAGCCCCGATATAATCACACAGAAACTGTATTAATTAAATCACTGCTTGGCCCATTAGCTCTAGCTTCTTATAGCTAATTCTTGCATATTAACCTAACCCATTTCTATTAATACGTTTATTGCCACGTAAAGTTCCATGCAGCTCCGGCGGGGCTACATGGCTTCACTCTGACTCTGCCCTTCTTTCTCCTTTCTCCCAGCATTCAGTTTAGTTTTCCCTGCCTAGCTAAGTTCTGCACTGCTATAGGTCTAAAGCAGTTTCTTTACTCATTAATGGTAATCACAGCACACAAAGGGAAATCCCACATCAAGAAACTGTCAATTGAGTAAGGAAGCAACCCTCAGAATAGGAGAAAATCATTGTCAGCTATCGATGTGACAAAATACTGGCATCTAAAATATTGATAATGCAAAAATTAAACATCAAGAAAAAGAATTCAATTTTTAAAATGGCTACAGAATTAAGTAGATAGTCCTCAAAGGAAGAGATATGAATGACTAAGAAACACTTTTAGGAGTGTGCAGCATCTTTAGGAAAATGCAGCTTAGAACTACTTTAAGATTGCATCCTAGCCAGACAGTGATCAAGAATAAAGATGACAACAAACGCTAGCTAGGATAGAGGAAAGGGAGAACCCTTATATCACATACTGTTGGTGGGGGTATAAACTAGTGCAGCCACTTTGGAAATCAGTCTAAAACTTTCTTAAAACACATTAGAAATAATGCTATAGACGCAGACCTCATCCAAATGCCCCAGAATTATTATCCCAGACTCTTCCTTCCCTAGACCATTACCCAACCTTAGAGAAGATACAACATGTACTTCGTGGCCCGCTGACCTCTATGCTATAGGAGAGGGAGCACGTCAGATTCTAGGCCTTTTAGATACAGAACCCAACCTCATGGTCACATGTACTTTGTAAAAGAGCTCCCATGTAGTCACACCTTAAGCTTTATTGTGCAGCTGGAACTGAAATGATTATGGGAATTAATGTTGTCTGGAGACTCTTTTAAATATGCAAACTGTGGGAACTACAGCCCCGAGTTATGAGATCCCTACCCCCATTTGAGGTGCTTATCTGCATAGAAAACATAATAAATTCCCTCTGCTCCTGAAGCGGGAGAAGGAAGGAATTTTGAGTGCATGGTGACCGTTCCTTGATCCCTGCCAGGGTCGGGTTACAGTCCCTTCGCAACCCCCTCCTCATTTGGTGCCATGGTATAAAAGCCAGCCCCAGCAGGACAATAAAGAAGCTGTTCCACCTCAACCTCATGCTCTGTGCATTCATTCAATCTGGACACCCTCCGCCGAGATTCTTGGTTCCAGCCCGTGCTAGCGCGGCACAAACAATGAACCAACTGGCATTAGACTCCCGGAAGTTTGATCGAGGCTGTCATGGCAGGGAAGCAAACACATAAAGAGATGAGAATGAAAAGCCTGGATGAAGCAGATTCTGCTGTTACTGCATTCCATTTAAAGATACAGAAACTGGCCCCAGCTGTAGGCAGCTACCTAGGTTTCCTTGTACCTAGGCAAGTGTTACACAGCTGGGAGAACAGCAGCCAATGCTGGTTGGCGTTCTGGGCCTGGTTCATGCCAACTCTGTTGTTAACTATTCCAGGATGTCAGCATAGTTGAAAAAAAAAAAAAAGATACAGAAACAGAGTCTGTTGATGAGTGCATAAACCAACTTCTAATTAACCCCATCTTTCAACTTAAGCACACTAGGAAGTTAGCTCTGCATGAACCTGAGAGCGAGCTAGCAAGCAGAATTCCTCTACACTTTCTACTTCAAGTTCCTATTGTGACTTCCCTCAATCATTCTCCTATTGTGACTTCCCTCAATCATGTATTGCAACCTGTAAGCTGAAATAAGCCTCCCTCTAAGGTGGTATAGGTCAAAGTGCTTTTTCTCATAGCAATAGAATGAAACCAGAACACTTCCTAAACACCACCAGTTAATTTTTCTCATCTATATTAAATATATCACTGATTGTTAAACTGGAGGCTTTGCTATGAGAAACTGACAGAATTATACACTACTTAAGTTGAAAGACAATGTATCCAGATGTTCAAATCAAGAGTTTTAGAGGCTTGTGTCTGGGTACTGGTAGAATAGCAGCTCTGACATTCCCTTTAAGTCAAATTCTGCACTCACTAGTGTGGTGTCAACATTCTGCTCTAAAATTATAGCCCAATGCTAGACCATTAATTCAGGAACTGGTCTGCCTGACAGACCATAGCTGAAACTGAATCTTCTGCTGTTGCTGGTATCTTGTTAAGACAGTTATATCCCATATACCATCTACATGTGATATGTAAATTTCTTAGATGTTCCAAAGCTGTTACCTTGCTGTCAGAGTCTTGTGAACATATCCTTATTACTGTAATGCAATAATAGTGCTCTTTCCATTGCTTCAGCATGGTACTCACTGCCTGAATAAGGTACCATTTTATTTTCTTTTTTGCACCTAGACAGAAATCATACTAAATTGTCTTGGGTACAAAATGGTTAAAAAAAAAAAAAAAAAAACAACCAAAGTACATGTGTGGGTGGGTGCTTTAGATCCCTGAAGTTCACTATCACATTGTCCAGTAGCAGAATTAAAACAACAGCCGAGCTTGTTTTCTGACAGAGTTCTATGGTAAAGTAAGCCTGAAAAGTGTATGATGGGGGAAAAAAAAACCTACAAATTTAATCCTCAAGTCTGTATCTTCTCTGAAAGTTAATAAAAGAAGAAAAAACATACACATGTAATACTGGGAATTTTGTTCCACTATAGGTCAACTCTGGGAGGAGTTTAATTTTAATTTTACTGTTAATTAACAATTACTAATACATGAAGAAAATAAAGACTTAAAATATGATCACTGTTCTTATTATTCACATACATAATACACAGAGGAAAAGTAATTTTTAATTTTCTTTGGTATTCCCACCAAACAATTAGCAACCCCAGCTATTACACACAAGTTTTAATGGAAATTAGAACAAAGAGTCCTTGAGCAACAAGAACAGGGGAGTTACCATTACATAGGTTCTCCTGCTCATTAATAGCAATGTTTAGGGATTTTAATGAGAACTGTTATTTGAAATAGTGAAACCAAAAAGATCAATGAACATATAAAGACCTGACTGAGTAATAGAATTTTAGATATGAAATATTTAAAAAACAAATTAGGAAATGTTAAAGACAGAGATTTTAGATGATTTGTTCAAAGTCCTCTCACTGACCCAGAAAAAGCACTAAGTGTAGCACTGAATTCTTTCCTGTAAGAATATTTTTATACAGTATTACCAAAATATATCTTCCATAATATCTTAAAATATTAACAGAATTAGAAACCAAAGATGAACAGGAATCTGACCAACTGTTCATCAATGAAAAACAGTAAAATTTTAAATTCTAAATTTTTAATGTTATAGTTCAAATTACCTCATTACACAACTGAAGACTGACTCCTTACATTGTAGACCTCCCCATGAAATTGTTAGGAAGTTTCACTCTAGGGTGGTCCTTTGGCCAAGGGATTAACCTGATCCAAGTGGAATAATGGTCTCCACCCAGACCAGAGATTCCATTTACTTCACCAGTTTTCCCTTATGGACCTATAACTACCCCTCTAAAACTGGGAGATCCTGGAATTCAGTATCTTTTAAATTTAGATGGATGGTGAAGATACTAAGCAAACATCATTCGATGAGGATTATACAGAAAAGCAAAACAATAGCTTCAAGGAATTCTTCAGAAATCTGGACTGTAGCTTGGTATTTATTTGTTTTGCTTTAACTTATATAGTTGTAAGAATCAAACCCATGACCTTACCCAAAAAAGCAAACATTGCCACTGAAAAACATTGTTTTTCACTGAACTGATTGTTTACTCTAGCTCACGGAGGATGGAATGCTTCTACTGCAATTTCCTTCCCATAATTCACAGTAAGCAGACCTGATATTCAATTCTCTGACAGGAAGTAAAAACATTGAGCTGAAAATTCAATCACTTCTATGTAGTAGGGAGGCCACTTGTTTGTCCCAGCCTCCCAGCCATGAAATAAACACTCAGAAAACTGTATTATTTAAATCACTGCTTGGCCCATTAGCTCTAGCTTCTTATTGGATAACTCTTACATCTTAATTTAACCCATTTCTATTAATCTGTATATCACCACGAGGTCGTAGCCTACCAGCAAAGTTTCAGCATGTCTATCTCCAGCGGATCCATGGTATCTCTCCTCTCTGCCTTCTTCCTCCCAGCATTCCATCCTGTCTTCCCTGCCTACCTAAGTTCTGCCCTATCAACAGGCCAAGGCAGTTTCTTTATTCATTAACCAATAAAAGCAACACATAGACAGAAGGACCTCTCACACCACTTGTAGATAAAAGGGTCTGATCTTGAAGGACAGTCTACCAGAAGTTTAAACAGCTCAAAATACCACAAAACAAACACATAACACACTTTAAGCCTGGCAATAGAAGTTAAGGAGCTTGTCATCAAGCCTGTGACCTAAGTTCAATAGGACTCACATGCTAGAGGAAAAACATCAACCATCACAGGCTGTCCTCTAAAGCATGCCAAACTCATACATAAATAATTTAATTTTACAAGGTCAATTTACATTACTGAATTGGAAGAATTAACACAATCCAAACAATAATCCTATTGGAAAGACCAGGAAGGCCTGTCACCCTGTGTGCAGTCGTCTCTAATTTACATACAGTGCATCCAAGTCACCAAACTGGTCCATAGCAAAAATTTGTGCAAAGACAACCACCCTGGGGAAGGCAGTCATAAAGTTTAACAGCCACTCCAACCTGAAGGGAAGGGGAAACTGCTATCAAGCTACAGGATCATAATTATTCATGGGGCTTTCTGGAGGACAAAATAAAAACCCTGAATCCTTTTGTTGCTGTACAATTTGTGTTCACAAAGCATGTGGTACACTGGGAGTTTAAAGAGTACTTCAAAGGTGCCTGAAGGGAGAGTTTTAAACCGTTCCCGCAATGTGACTACAAGAAAGCAAAAACAGCACATAAGACTCCATCTAAAAATACAGACTAGTGATAAAAATAGTTTTTGTTGTGTTAGTCAGTAGACAAAACAAATATTACTTTAACTAATAGAACAAAAATACAAGGACATTATTAGAACAATTCTACAACAGAAAAAAAATCAACTCTCCCAGAAATATAGCTGGGAAATAGCTAGTTTTAGGTCTTTAAAACTTAGGTTTTATCTTTGTCTGGAGTCTCGGCAGATCTCTAAAAACAGACTAGTTAGAAAATCGCATTCAGTTACTAGCACATATTCTTCCCACTGATGAGAGGTAAGAGATTTGAAATTTGTGAATTTACCTGGTATATAACCTGTTAAACTCATTTGATGAGGAGAAAAAACAACTCTCAGATATGATATGATGATAACGTACCTATGAAATACTCCCACCCAACCACCCCACAAAAAAAAAAAAACAAGAAAAAACAAAACTGAGCCCTTAACAATGAATTAAGCAAACTACTAAATGGCTAAGATGAAAAATATATAATTACGCCTATTTAGTGTTGTTACAGCTTAGATCTGAGTGTTCTCCGTACTCTCATGTAGAACAACTTGCTTCTCTAGCCTGAAATGCTGTTACTGGGAGATAGGACATAAGGGACAGAAGTTAGGTCACTAGGACATGCCCTTAAAAGGATGTAGAGACCTGGTCCATTCTTTTCACTGCTTCCCGGCTACCATGAAGCAGTCACCTCTGTTAGCCCGTCACCCTAAGATGCCATGTCAACTCCTCAAGCAACAGGACCAACTGAAAATGGAATTCTAAAGCCCTAAGCCAACATAAATCTTTCCTTAAGTTGATGATTTTGCCAGGTATTTTGTCATAGAAAATAACACGAGTATGACTAAGTAAATTATTAGATTCAATCCATCATGAGAGGAGTAGTTCAATGGGAGAACATGTGCCTAGCATATACTTTACGGGGAGGGTGATTCAGAACACAAAAAAGTTGTTCAAAGGGCAATATACTCAGGGAAATAAAAGCTTTCTGAGATGGAACATCAGTACAGTTGACAGAACAAAAGTAATCACACACAGGGAAGAAGAACCAAGCCTTAGCGATACTCTCCTCTGTAAAGGGACACCCTGTGGTTAACAGGGTTTATCAGACAAAGAAACAACTATCAACTATCAGGTACCATGAGTCTGGAGATCAGAAGTGCACAGTGAAGAGAACAAAAGGAAAAATCCTACCTTTTCTTCCTTATTAACTATGGTTCTTGAGGAAACTAAGACAATATTCTTTATAAACAGGTTATTCAGGAACAAAATGTCAAAATTTCCTCAAATCTGACCTCTAGACTATAAAACATTGTTTTATATTTATATAGCCTAGTTGTTTTTACAAAACATAAAGACTCCTTTAATAAAAATAATATTTATTCCAACTTAAGCATCAAAACAAAAATGTTAACACAGAATAACAATTCCAAATTTGCCAACTCTCCATGGAATCATAAAAGAATTATAAAGCATTGTGTATTTAGGGTAATATAATTAAGAATTATGCCCATGACATTTACCCTATAAACATTTTCTCGCAGATTCCATTTCAGGCTTCCATCTGAGCAGTGGCTCTTACTTGTAAATCAAAACAGCCCAGATTTAATAAGAACATTTTTCAAGGTTTTATAAGACTTTTATATACTATGTATGAGAGCAAAAACAATTAAAAAAAGGAATGGGAGAATGAAAATGAATTGGAAGGACATGACTTCAAAAAAATGGGAGGAAAGGGACTAAGAAAAATTAGCATCTATATTTAAGAAAAGATTTCATTTCCATTAAAAAAGACAACTATAAAAACATTGCTGATATTTCATCAAATTCACACACACAAGCACATAGTGACCACAATAAACTCAGAAGTTCTTCTAAAAGAAACAGAATTGTGGTGTCAGAAATAAAAGAAGTCAACTGAGAAGCTAGCACACTGAAGCAAAATGGACTCACATTTCTACCATCAAAACAAGTTTGTTTTACAAATCAAAGTTGTCTAAACCCAGGGAAAATATTATCTTAACACGTTCCTGGGCTATTTATGTATTTAGGTTTTTCAAGGCAGGGTTTCTCTGTAGCTTTGGAGCCTGACCTAGAACTCACTCAGTAGACCAGGTTGGCCTGGAACTCATAGAGACATAGAGATCTGCCTTCCTCTGCCTCCTGAGTGCTGGGATTAAAGGCATGCATCACCACCACCTGGTTTCAATTTATTTTATATGCTATATTTCTATCTTTCTACCCTTATACTAACTTCTTAGAGTAGTAATTTTAAAGGATTAAGGAATGTTATCTAATGCTTACTCCAATTTGCTTCCATCTGAAAAAGCCACACAGTGAAGAAATGGCTTATTTTATAGAAAGTAGAACACAATTATAATAAAAAGTATTCAATGTAAGTAACTACCTGATGAATAATTTATATAAATTTAAATTGATTTTGACTGCAATTAGTTACCAATCTGATTCATTTGCTATTGATATAACATTTTACTGGTATTCTATATCCATGCGAAACATTTGACAAGACGAGTTTCAAAGAATACACAGTATAAAAGGATGAACTAAAATATCCAAGAGATTAAACTACCATAATAGATGTCATTTTGGTAAATTACTACTAACGTGACAATCACTTGTGAACTTAGGACTCTCAGTACCATTAAGACTCTTTGCTATAACAGGGGCACCCGTGCCACCAATGCTCGACTTCTTTGTTTTACTAGTTTACAAGACTAGGAAGGAAGGAGCAGATGAAACAAAGAAGTTGCAATTTATCTTAAGTTCTAGAAAAGTGGAGGGAAGGAGGATTTTTCATCCTCTGTGCTGCTATGACAAGTTCAGGAAAGAGAGAACTGCAAAGCAAAAGAGATGAATAGAACATAGTAAGATATCATACCAAAGACTCATTTCCTACCAACAGAGCTTGGGTGTTTTAGATTCCTAAGCCCCACAGCAGGTTAAATAGATGGCATTTCTGAGTTATACAACTAAGGTGATGACATAGCCCTGGTTTGCCCAGAATCAGTGGCCCTGATGTAATTATTCACTAGACTCCTTTTTATTCTCCAAAGTGTTGTTTATATGGTTACTCTAAATAACAAGGGAAATTACCCGCAATGTGTAACATCTTTTCTACGGGGTAGAAGCATGCGCAGCTGACGCAGCAGAGACCGCCTGTAGTCTTTTCTGCTTGTGTGCAGTAGCAGCACTGCCGTCCCTCCCCTTCATCACATTTAGTTTTAACTCTTCATTCTCCAAATGACACGAGTACATCTCCAAAGTTATTACCGTTTAAAACATAGTTCCATATAATCTGGAAATGGCTGTTTTTTCACAGTAAAATCAAGAAACTTTAACAGGCAATGTTCCTGCTACAATTAATATTTATTATTTACTGGGCATCACCCTATACCACATGCTATGAATCAAAGAATCATTCAGTAATTAGAACAGTCTCATTTCACAGAATCACTCCTTAGAGCCAAGAGCTTTGCTGGAGGTTTAAATTAAGATGCAAGCACACTGGAATTACTGTCTTGTGAATAAAGTGGCTGGGTTTTTTTGTTGTTGTTGTTGTTACAATCTTTTCACTGTAGCTCACTCCCCTTCTGTTACAAATCTGGGAATTAAATTCCCACAGTTCAGAGATGTTTAATGATTTACTGAGTACTATCTTTCATACGCTTTTAAGATTTACTGATTACATTCCCC
The DNA here is from genome assembly GCF_903992535.2 of Arvicola amphibius. Taxonomy (NCBI): domain Eukaryota; kingdom Metazoa; phylum Chordata; class Mammalia; order Rodentia; family Cricetidae; genus Arvicola; species Arvicola amphibius. The sequence goes on from NC_052049.1 coordinate 121,333,984, forward strand.
TGGCTATTCGTGAAAACAGTTTCCCACTACCAAAACTTTTGTTCCTCTATCCTATGTAAATTCAGGGATCTGCCTTCCTGCAATTACCTTTTATTGACACGCAATTTGGTCAGTGTTTAGGGTCCAAGCAAAAGCATTCCATTTAAAATATTCCCAGATAGCCAAGGATGTAGAATTACTTCTTGCCCAAAGCTTGTTAACTCATAGCTGTTCAGATAGAAAAAAGAAAAAAGAAATAAACATGCCCTGGTTTACCTCACTTATAGAAAAGTAAGGCAATGACCCAAAACTAACTTTGCATTAAAAGATCCCTAAGTCCTCACGCTCACCTTCACCTCAGTTTAATGATGATATCAAGGTTGAATTTAGATATATTGAGATTCTCACTAAAAATACAAATAGAGATGCCATATTGGCACCTGGTTTTAGTTTTCAAAGTTATACCTTCTAATGAACAGTTCCCTGTAATTATGGAAATTACTGTTTTCACAGTAAAATAAAGTAAATAAAATAGAATACAGTTTTCAAAGAAGGAATCTAGCCAGATGTGTCCAATACGTGGCCCACAGGTTACAGGGACTCTACAGAAGCTATGGTTTAGCTCAACACATTCACAGGCACCAATGCCATGTCACAGTGTTGAAATGTAAGACACCCATTAGAGAAGTTCTCATTGGTTTGGATGATTTACTAAAATAGAATTAGAAAGATTGGACCCAATTATGTAAGTGTAGAAACACTAAAACAACTACCAGATTTCTAGGCGGGGACACAGAAATGATGTTAGAGTTCTCGAACTCCAGCCTTCTCCTAAAATATACCCACGCCACCAGAATTCTCTACAACGAGGGTAAAAATATTAACTGTCAAGATGTCTGTAAAAATATTTTAACAGGTTTAGCGTACTTCATAAAAAGTATAATTTTAGAAAATAGCATATCTATCAAACTTTTCTTCATATAAAAAAATCTGACAAAATTAAAGAATTTGAAACAACTGAGATTTTATGATCTATACATACATTTAAGTACTTATTTTTGATATCCATATTGACGATCCTGTCTGTTCAGAATGAAATTTAGGGCAATGTTTATACTTTAAGTGACCTTCAGTAGGGTAGCAGACCTACAAAATAAATGCTAATAAAAACTTTCTCAATAAAAATGTGATAAAATATGTCAAACAGGAAGATTCAGGAACATCAAACATGTGTTAGTTTAAAAGATTCCTCTGACATTTAAATATTAGTATTTTCAGATTTGAACATGAAATAATGAAAAAAAATGCTTTCCCAATTCATCTTACTCACTGGCAGAAAATTGAGAAAGTATTTTTCACTGTTTAACGTTGACATAGTTCATAAATTCCAGGAAACCATACCACTCCTGGGTAGATTCTCCATGAAATCTAGGTCAACATGCCAACAGAGATAACTGTGCAATTCATGTTTACTTAAGCACTATTTATAGCAGCTAAGTTACAGACTTAAGCTGAGTATTCATTAATAAATGACTAAAGAAAATGGGATATAAGTGATATTTTACCTAGTCATAAAAGTATGAAATTATGCCGCATGCAAAAATGAAACATGAATGAAACTCAAGCTCATCATGCTAAATGAAGTAAGTCAGGCTCATAAAGACAAATCTCTTTCAATTCACTGTTAGTTCCTCAAGAACGGGTTTAATTCTGCCTTGTCATTATCAGAACTAACACATTACAGGCTCTTCAAGAGTAAAAATGGTGAATCCTGTTAGGATTATACTAACACCCAAAATTGTATTCTTCCTAAAACCCCAAGGGATCCCCCATAATTATTCTGAATCATCAACTCTGCATCTATTGTTCATCAAATTCTTTAGCTTTGCTTCCTGTTATCCCTTTTGCATGCCAGTAAAATCTGATAGAGTCTATATTCTCCAAATTATTATGTTCTCCAAAAACCCTAAGAAAGTCAAATATTCTCCACTGTAATGATTGTAGTTTTCTTCCACATTCTAACTCCTGCTGAAGACGCTGTGTAGAGTAAACCTACACAGCTGCAAATGTAATGGAGAATGGTCTGAAAGAATATAAAAGTTATAGAGGACACTTTCTACCTAACAGATAAGAAAGGAATTAGAGCTGTGGACCTGAAAGGGATACTGCAAGACACCTATCTGGTCTAGAGCACCTGAGTCATGGCAGTTACGAAATTAATTCAATGCCGTAGTGACCTACTGCTAACACTAAAAACAGAGACCAGAATCTCAGGCCACTAGACCTATCAGGCAAGCCTCAGTTTTGTATAAACCACACAAGGGTACTTTTACTAGTGTTATTACTCTCAGGGCTTTCTCTTTCCTCTAATATGAAATGAACATAGAAGATTCACATATTCTCAACATGGAGAAGCCAAATTCTGATTGTCCTCATATTTTCCAATGCTCTGGGCAATATCTTTCCATTATTTATACTGGTTTTGCATGCTGTGTGAAGATTTACAGGTCAAGAACAAGAGGTGCTGGCCTGCATGCAATCAAGTACCATGAGCCACAACTAGAACTGGGCATGCTGAGTCTGAACTGATTGAGGGTACACTTACCCTCACACAGACAATCTCCTATGGAAGCATAAGGTGAACCAAAAATGAACTTCTCATCTCAAGACTTTATAATACCACAGGTTATAATGCAAAATATATACAGAAGCAAATTCGGACTTGGATCTCTGGCTCTTGGTAGGAGTGGTTGTAGTGTCTTAATTATATACATGCACACTGCATAAATGCATGCAAATAAGCCTCCCGCCTAATAGTGAGATGGGAGAGAAAAAGGAGGGAAGGTGCTGGATGACTGAAGCAGAAGCATCTTTTGGTTATTTAGTGACAACACATTCCAGCTTTCATTGATCCTGGGTATCTCAGAACAACCTCATCTTAAAAGACATCAGCACCTTTTTAATAATGCTGATAGCAATAATTCACATTTTAAAAAGTGATTCAAAGCTCACACTATAGATGTATAATCCTCACGGGCGTCCTGGAAGGCTGACAATGCAGGCTGCATTGCTGTTACTACAGAAGAAGAAACCAGGGTTCAAGAGATATGACCTGGAACACAAAGCTTACTGGCAGAAATCAACATCCAACCCTATCCCTCTTCTGAGAGCTACTCAGGAACCTGGCAATTACTGATTAAGGGAGACCATAACCTATGATCTGAAATCACAACGCAGAAGAACTCGTAACATGGGCATTCTCATTCATTCTAACCTTTTCACCTTGCTTAGGGAATATTTGTTCTTCTCTTCTCTGTTTTTCTCAGAGGGGCACTACAAAACACCAACTACTACCAGTTGTACTGAGAAGGGCAAAAAATTAAGGGTAGACTTTAGGAAGCAAAGGCTCACTAGTAGTCATGTTTACAATTTCGATACCAATCGTGTTCTTTAAAAAAATTCAATGAGGCTGAAAATGAAATGTGCCTGGAATGAGGGGAGATGATGAATACAGGCTAAAATCAAGATGGGTAAAGTAAAACAATCAATCCTAAATTTACTAGTAATCATTCCCAGTCCAAAGCAATAATCATTCTGATTATTGATAAAGGGAACTTTAAGATTATGCATATACTATTTGGCAGCATTTTCCAAGCTACAGAACCACAAGGGTATACTTTTCCTATATGAGAGAAATAACTGTATAAATTTTAGGAGGTGAATCCTCACACTTCTTGGAAAGTTATTATGTATCTGAAGAATAGAAATTATTAACTTTTTTAGGACATTCATTTAAGCCCCCCTTTTAGGGGCTATTATTTCTTATTACTTATGAGTTATTAATACTATCTTATATTCAAAAATCTCCAAACGTAAAATTCTGAGCTGAAAATACTTACAGACATCTAATCTGTCTCTTCATTTTCAAAAAAATAAAATCTTATTTGAAGTAAATGTGTGGTAGTTAATCTTGATTATCACTAAGGAAACAAATTTCTGGGGATATCTATAAGAAATTCTAGATTAGGTAAAATGAAGTAAGAAAACCTACCCTAAATGTGAGTGGTAGCACTCAATGAGGTAGGGCCCAGGACTAAATAAAATGGGAGAAAACAAGCTAAGTATGAACATTTTGTTTCAGTTTCTTGACTAATGACGATACAATGTGACCAGCTGCCTCCAGCACCTGCTGCTATGGCTTCCTCCCTTGTCACAATGGACTGTACCCTCAAACCATGAGCCAAAATAAACTCCTCCTTCTTTAAGCTGTTCTTGCCAGGTACTGTGCTACAGTAATGAGAAAGGTAGCAAATACAATGTTAATTTAGGAACATGCACATACCAGTAAGCGTTCACAAGCACATTACTAACTGACCAGACTAGGAACCAAGCTCCATGGAAATCTCCCACATTACCTTGCCTTCTCAGTGGCAATACTCCTCTCCCCCACAAAACAGTACTGAATTCTAACTATGACCCCAGACGTTAGTTTTGCTTTGAGAAAGACTTTACATAAATGGAATACTATATATTAATTCTGACTTATTTCGCTCAATTTATATTTGTGAAATTTGTTCCTGTTACTGTACAGCAATGACAGATATGTAATAGCTCAGTGTATGATGACACTACAGTTTACCTACTCTATAATTTGGGTAACTTCCAATGTCTGATAGTTGTAACCAGTGTTGCTATGTGATAGTTTTGGTATAAGCATGTATGCACTTCTTTAATTCCATGCCTAGTCAGAAAGTGTGGCACACTGCACAGGCAAACATTCACCTTACCAAAGACTACCAACATGTCTCCAGAATGATTGCATTAATAAGGAAAAGTAAAGTTTAGGGAACTAGAGCCATTTGGCATGTAAATCGTCAATGGTTTAGAAGAAGAACAAGAGGTAAACTCAGGGACTCATTCAGACTATTCCTTCCTAAACATTCTGGATACTGCCCAAGGCAATACAAGTTAAGATTTGTTAAAGTAAAAATCTCAAGAGACAAAACAGATAAAACTCCTGAACAAGCCAAAAAGACCTTTGTTGAGTCCTAAGATGTTTCATGCCACCAATTAAATGTAACCTAGTTCAAGTCAGGTAATTAGACTTTTCGATTCAAACTTCAATAGTTGAAGAACTGTAATATTTCCACTTATTTCATAAGCTTATTGTTCAAGTAGGATAATCTCGATGAAAGTGTTTGAAAGGCTAAAACATTCCAGTTGATGTAGAACATCTATACCAACATGTCATACAAATAACAAATTCAAGAGTTCTCTTCAAGAAACCTTTCAATCCTGAAATACACCAATAACAAAAAACATTGAAAAGAAAAAAAAAATCTTCATAAAACATTACTGAGACATGTCAATATCTTTTCCCCAAAGCAAGAAAACACACCAAAGATGAATCATTTATAGTTGATAATAATAACAGCAATCAAATTTTAGTTTCCAAGTATTTTTATCTATAATTTCTTAGGTCAAAAAGAAAAAAACATAGAAAATAAATAAACAAACGCACAAAATACCATGTCAGAAAGAAAAAACGAATTCTTCTTAAAGACATGTTTACTTGCAGGGAGAAATTTCTCCAGTTACTAACTTTAGAGTCTTTGAGGCACTAGTTTATGGTGCTCTCCTACAAAAGTCTTTATGGCTTACAAGGAAGAAACAATAAAGCTTTGTCTCTCTATAGCCCACATGTAACGAAGAGAAAAAAAAATGTATCCCCAAATGTCTTTTCCACAAACCTGCAGTAGATCCCATAAATTCTTAAAAATAGAAAATCATTTACACTTAGCACCCACCTCCAAAACCAAGAATGATTTTTAATAATCAGTACAAAGCTATGTTCAGTATGTTTTCATTTTCCACTGAACTCCTTCCTGTTTTGTCTCTCTATATATGTATGTGCACAATGTATAAAGCCTGGTGCCTATGGGGGTCAGAAGAAGACCTCATACCCCTGAAACTGTAGTTACAGACGGTCTGTAAACCGCCATGGGGGACAAAAACTGAACAAAAACTGAGCACCTCTGTGAGAAGTGCTCTTAAGGAGCCATCTCTTCAGGCCCCATTTCCTACGTCTTTTGGTTTTTCATTTCAATTTCCTTGATGAATTTTTTTTTGTTCCACAGTTGCAACTATTTTAATTCATATTGCTGAAGTTTCATTTTTTCTGCTTTTTCTTCTGTTGTTGAATATCTATTCACTTGTATCTACTTTTTTTCAATAGCCCTAAGTTAAATAAATTAAACAATTTATTTAATATAGAGGGAAAAACAAGTTGTCCCAAGAACCCACATACATTCATACCCAAGCAACTTGTTATAGATTAACAGTGTGTAAGCACACAATGTATTTTTCTCAGTCAGTTCTTTTACTGGCAGGCTGCACTTTGTAGTTACGAAGAAAAGATCAGGGGCTGGAGAGATGGCTCAGCGGTTAAGAGCATTGCCTGCTTTTCCAAGGGTCCTGAGTTCAATTCCCAGCAACCACATGGTGGCTCACAACCATCTGTAATGAGGCCTGGTACCCTCTTCAGTCATGCACTTAGACAGAATATTGTATACATAATAAATAATAAATATTTAAAAAAGAAAAGATCAATCACTTTATCATTTACTTCCAAAGGTAATCTAATCTTATTAGAAAAATCTTGATCACAAATCTAAACTTATATACATGAAAAACAACCAGTCAGCTCTACTTTAAATCCTTAAGGTGCATACCCACTCAACAACAGTTTTATTTTTATATAAGGAAGCTGAGGGCAGAAAGGAATTCATCATCACCCTTGAATCAACCTATCTGAGCAAGGAAGTACATCAGCCATCAATAGCTGGACTGCCATTGCTCCTGTTCTCTGACATCAACAAATCCCTTGTTTAACTATGAAAATTCTGTCTTTATAAACTTTAAATTGTTTTCCCAAGATTTTCTACCTCAAAGCCATTAACAAAAACATCTTAACGTAACCTTCCTAACAGTCTTTATGTCTAAATTATTTCAAAGTGTGGTAGTTGAATCATTAATCTGCTCCAGCAGCAAGGCTGTGGGGTACTGTCTTGATTAATGACGATATGGGAGGGCCAGATCATTTTGGGTGGGACAACCCCTGGGCAGGTGATCCAAAAAAGCAGGTAGACCATTCGGAGTGAACCGGTAAGCAGTTCCTCCATGGCATCTGCGTCAGTTTTTGTCTCCAGGTTTCTGACTTGAGTTTCTGTCCTGACTTCCTTCAAAATGCCCTACAACTGTAAGCTGCAATAAATAAACCCTTTCCTTCCCAAGTTGCTTTCAGTCATGGTCTCCATCACAGCAGCAGAAACCGAACTAAGAGACCAACTCTTTTCTATAGCATATGCTGGTGTTTGCATTTGACAGGTGTTATAATGCCAGTCAGACTATTTTCACGTTAATAGTTTCTCTGATATATCAAGGGCCTCTGGTGGCCACATTTAGCTTTGCAGTCTGTGGGCTAGACAGGTTAACTCACCCTCCCCAAACTCCCAAACTCATAATCCCTGGGGTTGCTACTGTTCAAGCTGAGGGTGTTTCCCAACTGTGTTGGGAATATAGGAAGCAAACACAAGCACTCAGATGTTACAGGTACAGGGCCTTTTTTCATATTTTCAAGACTCCGTAAGTATTCATCATGCTGCCAGAGTGACAGCCCTGTGAATGAAATGCAGGTGGCTGGAGCTTCAGAGTCAAAGGAAGATATAGGCTGCAAAGGTTGGTTTCTGAGTTCGGGCTCAGGCCCATCTCTTGACCGCTACTGTCAGTTGATAAGCTCTGCTCGAGTGCGGAGAAACTTCTCCCTATGTACTTTGTGTCTGAGCTGAGTCTACGGCTGCATGCACTTTCTCATTCTTAGTAAATCTTTTTCTTTCTCCTCAGCTCTTCCTGCTTTTTTTTTCTTCCATAATATTCTTCTCTACCCCTGCCTTTTTTTTTTTAAAGTCTTTTTCTCCTCTATTTCCTGCTTTTATTTGCCTTTACCTGCTGGGTAAACTATTTTTAAGACCACCATTGCCAGCCAGGAGGCTGCCTTTAATCCCATATCTCTGTGAGTTCGAGGCCAGCCTGGTCTACAAGAGCTAGTTCCAGGACAAGCTCCAAAGCTACAGAGAAACCCTGTCTTGGGGAAAACAAAACAAAACAAAACATTATTGTCAAGTAAACTAAGCATCCCAGCAACAAAACTAGAAAGATTTATAATGCTTATAGAACTTCAACCTCAAAATGTATGAACTGTTTTAAATTTCAACATGTTACTTTCAGTCTAAGCTGCCCTTTTTATTCCTTTATCTCCAATTCCTATTTCATCAGCATCACACTTGTACTTAAGAAATCCTACTTCTTTTTAAAAATTACCAGAGCCCTGAGAAATATGAAGATGCATCTCAAGTTTTCACACTGCTTTTCTTTTCTTTATATAAATGCAAAACTCCTTCCAGCCATCAGATATTAGAGTTACTACATGTGATCAGCCACCAGAGCAACATAGGGCTGTGTTTCCCATACAGCTTGTCATAACTCCAGAACCGATGTACTTTGTTGATCACCACAACAACTATTTATCATTTTGTTAGATTAAACAGAAGCAGTCCTGGTATTCAGTACTTCTTTATAAGGAAACTTTTCATACATAAAAGATCTATATCTTGGGTCAGTAAAATGCTCAATGGGTAAAAATGTTTGACAAGTCTGACAATCTGGTTCAATCCAGAACCCACGTGGTAGGAGAGAAGGCCAGCAACTTGTCCTCTGACCTTCACATGTGTGTGCACACACACGCACACAGATACCAATAAAATAAATATATATGTAATTTTAAAAAAATCTGTATCTCCCAAATCACTAACTTTTGGGTACTCGGGAAGTCATCATGAAAATTTCGCTCTCATATTCTTCTTTCAACAGACCATAGATAAAAACTTGTTCAAAAGAATATTATCAAGTTTCTGAAAGATTCATTATACTTTCGTTTTACCATAGTATACTAGGGAATGTCAGAAACCTGGTTATAAAGTGCCATTCAGCCCTATAGTAACACAACTCAAAGGAGAGGGCTCTGGGCTTCTCAAACATTCACAGTGACTGTGGAGGTTACGAAGGGCCCTGGCTGATCAGAACTCATCACCAGCACAGCCTCCCCCTTTCCTTATGCTCACTCGGCACAGTACTCATGGCTGCTGTAAAATGTCTTCTCCTGCCAAGAGAGCCCTCTCCTTTACTGGTTACCAAAAAAAAAAAAAAAAAAAAAAAACCAAACAAACAAACAAAAACCCACAGGAAAAACATGAAAAAGGAGAGAGGAGGGTTTTCGCCAGAAAGTTCCCATTTGAGATCAGCTTTAAAAGAAAATCTTAACAGCAGGCTATAAGTTGACTTCCACAACAGAAATAGAATGAAAACAAAACACAGACAACATCTATAGAGGGATTAGAGAAAAGGAATCCAGAAGCAGGCTAATAAGTGAAAACAATTCCTTAAAATTCAGTCGATTATGAAACACCAAGCACACAGCATCAATAAATATAAAAAAATAAACCATACTAAGTAGTCTTCTCTCAAGACTCAAGGGAAATTATTTCCAAGACAAGAACCTTATCTACCCTCAATACCCAAACCTGAAAATGTCCAAGTTCCTATACTTTAAATCATACCAGAGTTATAATGCCCAATACTATGTAAGCAGTATGTAATTTTGAAATTCTTTTTGTAAAAACAATGGCAAAGGCTGAAGAGATGGCTCAGTGGTTATAAGACTTTACTCTGCCATGGAACCCGATTCAGTTCTCAGCACCCACATCAGGTGGCTCCAACCCCAGGAGACCTGACCTCCACAGACACCTGCACGCACGTGTACATCCCTCCACACCATACAAACAAGTACATCAACAAAAATAAAATCTTTAAAACACTAATGAAAAAAATCTGTCCGTGTTCATTACAGATGCAGGATTAACCACACTTCTGGTCTACAGACAGAAAATGCTAATATATGGAGCCCACAAATACAAAGACGGACTCTACACACAAATGTAAAAACAAAGGAAGAAGTAACATGACTTTCTTTCCTATGTGAAAATGAAGGCTTCTTAGAAAAACAAAACGGGTTGGTCTTAACACTGAGCACAAACACACATAATGCCAACTGTTCTCATGAAGGGTAAGATTTTCTTTTTTACTTGTATGCATCCAGTACAGTTCCATGATCCAGTTTCCAGGCCATGACACTTCAACCTTGCATGATAAACATATGCAGAAGCCTGAACAGTTGGGCTCACACTCTAGAGCTTTCATTCCAGACACTTTGCAGAGAGTGCTCTTTAATGGTGAACCAACGCAGTCTTCTCCTCTTACACTAAAGTGTAGCTGCTTCCCACTTCAAAACTATAACTAGAGTGATCATCTAAGTGTTATGGCCAGTATGGGAGGGGGCGGGACAAAGAACGTTGTGTTATGGGTTTACTCAAGAAAATCAGATCTTTGCTAACTGCCAAGAAAAAACATCATGGCTGGTCAGACATAGCACATACAGCAAGAGAAATGGCATTCAGTATTTGACCCTGAGTCTAGGAAATCATTTTTATTATATGTCTTCAGAAGGCAGGAGCTGAAAGTGTCTCAGTGTTAAGCATGCCAGATTAAAGATCATAGCTGTAGAAGGATGGTGCTTATAACTTTACATACATATTCCAGGGAAACTATACATGCTTGTAGGGTACACTAAAGCTTCATATTTCATCTAGATCCTCAAAGGTTAAGCGAAGCAACCAATGTTCTCATAGTAATCTATTATCAAATTATCCAACTGAGCACAAACAAGCCATATTTTTAGTCTAAAAATGACAGGTATGCTAATCCTGCCAGAGTTGGCCCTCAAAGTCAATTGTCTTCTGTATTTAATAGAAGAGGTGGTCAGAGGAGTCAAGCAATCCAGATTGCAAACTAGCATTTTTAAAATTTTATAAAAAAAAAACAAATAAATGAGAAAGTAAACAATAGGCCACAAGGGCTCAAATCCAACTAGATCTGAATACCAATATAAAAATGAACATAAAAAATGGAAATGGAAAATAAGGACTTAAATTAATTTCAATATTATAAAAGATTGTAAGTTCTCTTTGTCAAATACCTTAGTTGACCTGTTTTTTGAAAAACAAAAACAAAGATATGAAGATCCTAATTTAAACACACACACACACACTCACACACACACACTCACACACATATATCTCCTTACCTTTGTTTGTCTTTTGTTGGCTTCTCTTCTGGCTTCTCTTTCTTTTAGCCGTCTTTCCTACAGAAAGAGAAAGTAAATTAGAGGCATAATTCCTAGATATTAAGTGTAAGCAGCACAGTCTTCAATTTTACTTTGTAAAGCAAACTGAGGGCAATACTTCATATTTCTTTTCAACAAATATTTACAGAATACCTACAATGGACCTGGCATAACAATTCATAATTAATAAATAGAAATCATACATGAGGAATCATGCATCAATTCCATCATTACATACAACATAATTTTTAGTTACTTACAATTCCATTCTCAGAGTAAAAGGAAAAAAATTGAAGCATGTATTGAATAATATACATTATTATTATAATAATGTATAATAATATACATTGGATAATATAATTACATACAGGTTGTAAGTACAATGTCTAATATATGACTGGTGTACAACTAATGCCGGCTACTAGAACAAAAGGAAAGAAAAATACGCTCGTGATTGTTTCCCTTGTCCTCAGGAACATAGTCTGATAATGAATAAAGAAATTCCATATATACCTTGACAAGGCTTATAGAATTCTTTATGATAAAGGGTGGGGGAAGGCTTTGTTCTAAATGGATAATAAATACTAATTAATACCAAAAGGGAGCTTTTAGATGCAGTTTAAATAGTTTCTAATTGCACAACAGATGAAATCTACTAGAAAACAAAAACCGAGGAAACTAGTTTCTAAGGGAAACTATAAAACCTCAAAATCACACGGCTACTAGGCATGTGTCAGATCTCTCATGCCAATCACTGTGTCACCGTTCCTGTGACTAATTACTCTTTTGCTTCTCTGACCTACACACACAACTCTAACTAGCAAGATCACTACAATTATAAAAGAACATTCCAGATTATTTGGAAGCTCTAGAAATCAAAGTCAAAGGAACAAAGCAGGGAGATGAAGAAATAAAAACTCAAAGATTTTGATTTGCATATTATCACGAGTTCACAGTTATAAACAGACTGATCTCAACAATGGTTTCTGTGTGCCAAGTCTATAGTTTTCCTACATGTGCTAGTAAAAACAAAAATAAAAATATTGGAAGAATTTAAAGATATGATTTTAATAACAGAAGAAAACAATTTTTGAAGGTACCCAACCAAAGCACTAGTTCATATGAAATTCTACCCTTGAACAGCATATGGCGACTCGTGTCTGTGAGCTCAGCAGAGATGACTCAGCAGGAGGACAGGAAGTCTAGGCCAGCCTTCCTATACACAGTCATCTCAGAAAAGCACACCCAGCCCACACACACATAAGCACACAGCGGTCACTGACCTGCTTCCTAGTGAGAATACAAGGAATATCAATGTTTCTAGGGGTTTGCAGAGGGAGAAAAGGAAACAGATACAGTTTCTAAACATCTTATACCAGAACTTTTATACAGTTAGTATGAGTTACTAATTCTTTGACCAGCAGCAGACTAAAAGACAACAGAGTGAAGTAAAGTAATATTAAATATTTAAAAATTCCTGCTATTTTTCTAGTTTGCGAGCTGTCTTATCTTGTAGATATAAGTGTTTGTAATTTTGTCTTTTTTCCTCCACAAATAACACGATAATTTAATATTATTTGCTAGCCAAAAAGTATTCCTAACGTAAAGAACATTAAAATAACAATATACTCTACAATATTTAATAACAATCTAAATTGTTTAAGTTTTTTTTGCTTAGCTTAATCTTAAACCTATAGCTACATCAGACATTCAATAACTATAGAGTAAACAAAAACTATTATATTTTCACAAAAATGTTTGTCTATTACATGTTACTATTACCATTATTTTCTTGACAAAAGTAGTAACTCTAAATTATCAGAATATGCTAGGCAATTTGCATATGTCACTTTTAAATAGTGCATCAGGACTTGTGAGCTAAATTCCCTCCCAATTTTATAGGTGAAAAGCTGGGCAATCAATATAATTAGGTCACTTGACTGAAGGCATAAATATAGTGAGTGATGTGCCTAAGATGCTCCTGCATCTGTGAAAACCTGTGTCAGCTCCGGCACATTATGTTCCACACTCCTTCATTATTTACCTTGCGGGGTCATATACATGTCTTCTCTTACCATTATGTACAAATGGTACTGTTTTATTAATAATCAAGTATTTTTATTTCAATGTTATTTTCTCATAATATTTTATGTACTTAATTTTTGTCAGGCCCTTTATTCAAAAGAAACAAGTAATTTACAATTACAATCACACAAATTTTTGCCATAATTATTCAATAATCTGCCTTTCCCTATCTGAAAAATGGACCAGGTGGTGGTGGCATACACCTTTAATCTCAGCTCTTGGGAGGCAGAAGCAGGAAGATCTCTGAGTTCGAGGCCAGTCTGGTCTACAGAGCAAACAAAGCAAGTTCCAGGACAGCCAGGACTACATAGAGAAACCCAGTCTCAAAAAAAAAAAAAAAAAAAAAAAAACTTCAAAGTTGCATTGATGTGTTTGCATGAGAAAAACCCTGATCACTGGGCCTTTGATCAAGCTACATTATCTATAACAGAAAAATATGTATTGTCAGCAAATCTCAAAAATTATTCCATTACTTTTCCTAGATGTTATTCTATTTTATTAATATTTGGGTGCTTTTAATTATGTGTATATGAATGTGTTGGGCTGGAGGGTAGGTGCACGTAGTCAAGGAGCCTACAGAAAGAACCCAGAAGAGGAGTTCTAATCCTTGGGACCTAGAATTTAAGATGACAGTGTGTCACCTGATATGAGCCACTGAAGACGAAACTCGAGTTCTCTACGAGAGTAGGTATGTGTTCTTAGCTGCTGACTCAGCTCACCAACCTCTAAATGGTATTTTAAAGGTCAGGGTGGGGAACACAAAAGTACTTACTATATAAGCTTGGTGGCCTGAGTTCAATTCCCAGAATACACAGAAAGGTGGAAGGACAGAACCTACTCCACAAAACTGTCCTTTGAACTCAGCAAATAGGCCATAGGTGCGTGCTCCCCACCCCATAATGCACTTGTGTGAGCACATACGGGCACGGATAATATAAAAATTGGAAAAAGTTTAGGCTTGTGAGCCATTAAAACTCAATGTACATGCAAACCCAGTATTTCCTTTGACATCTTCCCCTACTGACATCAGATAGAAAAGAGAGATCCACAGAAATGGAAGTGAAGTCATAAGAACAAGACATGAAAGCACGTGCGGGGGCGGGGTGGGGGTGTTGGGTACACATTAAAAAACAATTATCCTTCAATATTTGGGCAAAACAAAGAAAAACAATATAAAATAACGTATGAGAAACTCTGCGGCCTCTGTAGCACTCACACTCCGCTTTCCTCCTATGGAGCTCCTCTATCATAGAGAGCGATTCGCATTCTAGAAAAGGGAAACGGCCTTCAAACTGAAAGCAGGACAGGAATTAGAATTACTGTAATCCAGGACGTGGAAATGGGCACGAGATGTGCCTGTTCCCTTTCCTGTTTCAGGAAAGAACCGGTACTTAAGGGCTTGTGATGACACCAAAGACAAACGGGTAGACCAGGTACAAGTGATACTCAGTTATATTATATTCAATAACGGAGGTCTCCCTTAATTTAATGTAGGTTATATAGTTTAATAAATTCCCTTTTAATATCATTTTTGAGAACATACTGATTCCAAAAACCATTTTATACCATGCAAAAAGAATTTTATCTTTAGTTCTGCCATGCTACAAGTGATTAAGTAAAAGGAAGGCATGAAATTCAATAATAAAAGTAAAATTCACAAGGAGAAGAAAACAGAAAATCGCAATTCAAGGTACAAAATACTCACTTTATAACTTCTATCCCTCTTTGACATCTCAGAAACTTTGGGCCCTCACCTTGCATAAGAAGCGGGAACTATGAAATGTGAATTCGGGCGGCGGTCAGCAAGGCATTCGTGCTTGTTCACTCTCTGTCACATGCAGGGGTTCGAGATTCAGAAAGGAATCTCGTTTTCAGCACATGAAGGGAGCACAAACCATTTGAATGGCTACCAGTCAGCCCCGACAGTTTGGCACAGAACAGAGTAAGGGGTCTCTACTGTCACCTCACTATCACAGTCGCCTCCTTCTTGAGGGTGTGAGGGAGAACCCAGCTCAGTGAGAGGATGTTCAACACACAAGCACACTTTATGATCAGAACACCCATAACTCAGGCACTAAGATCAACAATAAATGGGACTTTAAGAAACTGAAAAGCTTCTATAAGGCAAAGGACACTGTCAATAGGACCAAACAGCAACCTAAAGAATGGGAAAAGATTTTTACCAACTCCACATCCAATAGAGGGCTAATATCCAAAATAAATAAAGAACTCAAGAAACTAGACATTAAAAAACCAAACAATCCAATTAAAAAAACTGGGACACAGATCTAAACAGAATTCTCAACAGAGGAATCTCAAATAGCTGAGAAACACTAAGAAAATGTTTACCTCCTTAGCCATCAGGGAAATGCAAATCAAAACTACTTTGAGATCTTTTTTTTGTTTTGTTTTACTATCCTGGAGCCTATCCTGGAATTAGCTCTCCTAGAGGAGGTTGGCCTTGAACTCACAGAGATCTACCTACCTCTGCCTCCCAAAGAGTGCTGGGATTAAAGGCATGCACCACCATGGCCCACCAGCAGGCAGATCTCTGCGAGTGCAAGGTGAGCCTGGTCTAAAGAACAAGTTCTAGGACAGCTAGGGCTGTTACAGAGAAACCCTGTCTGGAAAAAAACAAAAGCGGAGGGCGGGGGGGGGGGGAGGGAAGAAGTATATTTACACAAGGGAATGTTTCTCAGAGGTTTAAAAAAGAAGACATGAAATTTGCAGGAATGGGAACTAGAAAAATTATCCTGAGTGAGATAACACAGACCCAGAAAGATAAAATATGGCATATAATTCACTTACAAATGGATATTAGTGGCTAGGTAAAAGATAATAAAGCTGTAACCCACAAGAGGATGAGTAAACAGAAGGGCGGGGGGGGGGGGGTCATGACTCTGGAAAGGGAAACAACAGATTCTGCAGGTGGACTGTGGGTGGGGTGGGGTGGTGACAAGAGCAGGAGGGACCAAGTGGGCAGGGAAAAGTGTGCAAAGAGATGGCTGGAACTGGGGAGCACTGGAGGGTGGGGTGAGACCCAGTGTAGTGGAAGTATCCTCGAGTCTATGGAGCCTAGTAAGGACCCTAGGACTGGAGGTGGAGTCTAAACTGGCCATCTTTCAGCCAGGCAAGTTTCCAGTGGTGGAACTTGGTTACATTTGGTTGAGTTGTTAGCCAAGGAGGTCCCATGGAGATCCCTAAACAACCCAGGCTGACACTAAGACAGAAGGTCACTCTCCAAAGAGTGACTGCCGGGTGGGGTCACTGCCATGGGGGACAACTTCTACACATTTCTTTGAAAATAGAGGTCGAGCTGGTCCCTGCATAGAGCCTTCATCCCTACACTCGAATCTTCTTGGCATGAGAAGGTACTCTGCAGGCTACAAAAAGAAAAACCTGGACACTAATGCAGCCACAAAGCCCTCCACCTACAGTATGTCCTGTCTGGAAGATGTGCTGGGGCAACGGTGTCACAGAATTTGTGGGTGTGGCCAATTAATGTTTGTTTTAGCTTCAGACCCACAGAATGAGAGAGCCATGCCCTGCATGCCTTGAGGGCCCAGAGACGTGGCTATCAGTGCCTAGTCCAGTCATCATCAGAATGACTTCCTGTGGCCACACTTGGAGTGGTACAGAGACTCACAATCAGACAGCTTGCAGACAGAGTCGAAACTGGAGGTCTCCATCAAGTCCCTCCCCCTCAGAGATCAAGGAACACAGAGGAGAATATGACCCACTGAATCATCTAAGCTGGACTCATATATGGACTCACAGAGACTGAAGGGGCAAGCAAGGAGCTTGCATGGTTCTACACACCAGGTCCTCTGTGTATATTATGGCTGTTAGCTTGGTGTTTTTGCGAGACTCCTAACAGTGGGAGCGGGTGTATCTCTGCCTGCTTTTGAGACTCTTTTTCTCCTATTGGGTTACCTTGTCCAGTCTCAAGCTTACGCCTTGTCTTACTGTATATTGTCCTGTCCTCAGTAGCTGTCATCCCTTGGCCTGTTCTTTTCTGTGGAGGAAGCGGGGGTGGGGGTGGGGTGGGGGTGGATCTGGGGAAGAGAAAAGGTGGTGGAGAGTTAGGAGGAATGGAGAGAGGGGAAACTGGTTGATGAACTGTATGAGGGAAGAATCTATTTTCAATTTAAAAACAGAAAGAATGTTCAAGAATGGTTAGAAAACTTTATGAAGATAACCCCTGTTCTCTAAGAACAAAAAACCCTATAAATCTGTGCCCCTCTCGGGAGCCCAGAACCAAGGTTCATGAGTGCATACATATTCCGTGGCGCTTTGTCTACACAACATGAAGAGGACAGGACTCTATACAAGTCTGGAACAATAGGAACAAGAGCATGCAAACAAAGCACTCCCTTCATAGTTAATGGCTTAAATCTTTACTGAGCTGCTATAAGCCAGCCCCTATGGTGGGTTCTGGATATAGAGAAATGAGCAAAATAGAAACCTCTGCTCTCTGCTCTTCAACTCCACTCTCCAACTATTCTCCACGCTAACTATCACACAACTACTGCATGGCATTTATAATATTTTTACTCTATAAAACAACAAATAAAAATGGAAGATAAAAATACCTCAAACACTCAGAACTGATGAACTAAAATAGAATTTTCTTTTGTAAATAAGCCTCACTTATGCCTGTTAAATACCAAATGCTTAGTAGTCCCTTGCTCTCATGATGTAATTTCTAACCTTAGAAAAAGTTCTTATAACTATATCAGCAGGCTTGTAGTCTCCAGTATTGCCTAGACTTTTAAACAGCAACAGTCACTGAAAACTAGACTCGAATACTAGTACATATATTGTTATGCAATGATCATTTAGGAAAAAGTACTAGCCTGGGGCCCTAAACTGTATGACTAACTACAATGTCTACTTTATCTTTGAATTTGAGATTAATTATACCTCTCTTTGGAAATATAGCTTCTAGCATTTGTCACTATTGCTTTTCCAAAATCCAAGGCCCACTTCTATCACTTATTACATTTTTATTTTGCTTCAGAACTGCCCTGCTGTGTAAGACAATGTGTCATGGTTTTAGCTAAACAGTTTGAGGTCTAGGTAGTAGCAGGGACCTTAGTAAAGGCTCCATTTGTTAAGAGGTGGAAACCTGTACACATCACTTGACTCTTCTCCCTTCTATGTCTTAATTTTATACTCTAGAAGGAGGCTGGCCCTCTTCTTTCAGAAGTTAATTGTGAGCATGCAATGGCAGGATATATATAAAGCATTAATACAGAGCACAGTTAAGAAACTGCCGCTTGCTACTGTTACTAGTCTTGGTACAATTTCTAAGATGGCTTATTACAGCCTCTCTACTTCTTGTCTTATTACATATGGTTTAAAATGAAGCCACTCAGATTCTATATCAAATCATTTCTGTACCAATGACAAATCAGATTTTCTAAAATGTCCCTTTAATTCTTCCCTATTTGTCTAAAGTTCATAACTAAGTGGAAACAGAGTCAGACATGCGCCACTGTCACACGTGGTCCAGAACCACTTTCTGACGTGACCATCTTCTCTAAATCACAGTCTAAAATGAGTAAAGCTTTCACAGAGAACTCTATGAGAATGAGGCCTTCTTTGAGATCATTTCTCTGTATCACCAGCTGTAACAGCAGAGATCAAGGAAAAAACAAGTAATTTTGCAGAGCTAAAATGGCATCACAGCGTAGAACAAATGTCCAGCCCATTACAGTAAGAACAGCTTTGGCTGGTATCACAAAATCCTTGTCTCTGTGTCAGAGTATAACATTTGCTATATCTGTATTTCTGATGAACATTTCAAGATGTTCTATAGATGTTGACCACAGCTACCAGTAAGTCTCAGAAATTAAACAGTGTTTAAAATTTCAGTGAAGGCTCATAAAATAAAATAGCTAAATAACCTCAACAGTTACAGAAGGCACCAAAAGGCTGGGGTCGCTTATGTTTCTGCACAGAAGCAGCGCTGCTCTCTCAATGACACTATCATACTACAAGTCTTTTACCCATAACAAAAAATTAAAATCATGATACTCATATAAAGTGACATCAATGAATGAATGGATTTTTTAATGTGTGTAAAGAAAACTATTCAACCTTCAAGAAGCAGGACAGTATGCCATTTGTGACAATCTGTCTGTAGACATTATGATGTAGACAATCTGTAGACATTATGATGAGTGAGTTAGGCATGCACAGGAAAACAGTATCACTGGTGTGGAATAAAAAAACTAAACAGAAATATAAAACAGAGCGAGGGAGGTCTCTTAGTCAAAAGACACAAAATTTCATTCAGACATAATAAGTTCTAGGAATCTTTTGCATAGAGTGGTGGCTATGGCAAAAAATAAAGTTCTATATATTCAAAGTAGTAGATAGAAGTAAGAATTCTAAATGTTTACATCACAAAGAATGATAAGTTGAAGGGATTGATATGTTAGCCAAAGTTAATCATTCTGCAATGCATATACATATAACAAATATCACACTGTGCCTCTAAATATGTAGAATTATTCATATCAAAATACAACTGGGGATTGGAGAGATAGTTCAGTTGTTAAGGGCAACTCATGATTTTCCAAAGGACCTCAATTCAGTTACCAGAACCAACACAAAGGCTCACAAACATCTGAAACTCCAGTTCCAGAGAATCCAATGCAGGTTTCTGGCCTCCACCAGCCCTGTACACACATGGTTCACAGACATACATGTAGACAAAGTAGCCTTTCTTTTTAATTTTTAAATACAAATTAAAATATAAAAATATAACAAAACTTAAGTTATAAAAGAATTAAATAAAAGACATTTATATCTCAGTATTCTAAACCCCTTTTTAAAGGATCAATACCTCTGTCACAGACGGAATTTTATAGCTTCCGGTGGTTAGCAGACAAAAGCATGAGTCACAGACAGGTGTACTAGAACAGAGAATGAATACCTGAACCAATGTAAGGACCTGAGACCTACGGAACAATGGCTGAGGTCATTCCAAACATGCACTATGCATTTTCTTAAATTTATTTATTTGTTATTTATTTAATGTGCATGGTTTTTGGCTGAATATATGTGTCGCCATGTGCATGCTTTGTGCAAGCAGAGGCAGCAGGTATTTTGGAAGAGTTACAAATGCTTGTGAGCCACCAAATCAAACTCATTTCTCTGAAAGAGCAGCAAGTGTTCTAAACTGTTGAGCCACCTCTCCAGACCCCAAAAGCACTCATTAATTCCTAAGAGAAAGCACTACTAAATTATTTAGACTAAACTCACTCAAGGAATTATCTTTTAACATGAAATTATCATCCTGAAATATTTTAAACATGCATTTAAAAATTCAGGAACTCATGAAACTCACAAATGACATCTATTTATAAATAACCAAATGCAGAAGCATGTGATCAGTTTCATTGGTGTTTCTTCCTCCCACATAAAATTTTATTCAGTCACACCCCATATTCATGGTGGTTTTTCTTCTCAAATTTTACTCAACCTTTAGTGTTTAACATTCTCATATTTAATAAAAATGAATAAAAATATTTAAAATACATATTTTACTTTCTACTACCTTACTTTAATAGTGGTGCACTAAGAGGTACAGCAGCCTGCACGCTGATGCCAAGCAGCAATACCTGTACTCAAGAGGCTGACACAGAGGGCTAAGGAGCTGAAGGCAACACTGGACTACACTGTAGGTTTGCCTCCAGAACTGGTGAGCCCTCGCCTCCACCAGACAAAGGAACTAAGGTGAGCAGCTACCAGGACAGAAAAACAGTGAGGGCACAGGGTCTGGTCATCTCCATCATCTGATTTCAAGACCATGTGGTTATATCACTCAATCAAAAAGAAAAAAAATGGAAAAAGACATTTTGTTCAATGCAAATGTGTTCACAGCTAACTATCACTCAAACCGTTTTCCTGAGGGCTGAGGATCATGTATTCTCAGTGTTCTACCTGCACATTCTAAAATGTGAGTACATGGATAAATAGTCCAGTTTAAATTTACTCTCTAAAAGTTTTAGCATTGATATTCTATAGACAGCTGTCATACGTGGGAGAAAAGAGAAGGAAAATCTTGTTTTATGTAAATTCTTCACATTTCTTTTATAGTTGATTATAATTTCCAAGTATTAAAGTGTAAAACATTCTTTATACTCAATATAACCCCTAAATAAACACTCAGAGCAGACTTTAAACTAAACTATGGCAAAGAAGCTGTTGATACTCTTAGCACTTCTAAAGATCTTAACAAATAATGTCAAATTTCAATTCTCAAACTGTACTAAAGGAAGCAATCCAAGAAATATTTTTTTCTCTCAATAACACAAATACCCAACCTCAGTTATTACACTTCTATTTGTGTCCCGCTGTCTAAAACGCTTCGGCAACTCATTTCCATACTTGAAGCTATAATCTTCAATATACACTTTTTCTTTGGTTCTGTCAAATGATACTGTAAATCAGATGCATTAAGTCTTTAAAAATCTTAATCATTATAAGAGGAGAGTATGATCTAGACCATTTAACAGTTACAAGGTTAAAAAAAAGAAGCAAAAAAAACTACAAGAATCTTTTTCAAGGTTATATCAGTAATATTCCTATCCAAAGGTATAAGAGGTTTTGAATATAAAATTTAATAATATGGCAAGGATTCTCAAATATTATATTGTACCATTCTGAAGTCATTCACTGCTTTAAAGGCATGCTTCAGAAAGATATTTTAAATGAACATATGCTTTATCTCATTAATTGACTCATTAATCTAGTAGTTAATCCCACTTTAGGGAAATTACATTGTATGACAGAAAAGTAATATCTATGTCACCCCACAAAAATAACAGAAAACTGAACTTTAAGTCACAGAACCTTATACATATAGAAATAGTCTCTTTTGCAAGATATAATCAAGCAATCAGTATGAAAAGAAATTTAGCTAATAAACTAAGTCTAGAAACAATACCAATGTCCTTCGGTGAGTGATTAATGAAACAAGCCCAAGTCCATCCAAACAATAGAGAAATACTCAGTATGAAAAAGATAATAAAGAGGGCTGGAGATGGTTCAATAGTTAAAAACATTTGGTACTCCTTCAGAGGACACAGATTTGGTTTCCAGCCCCAATTGGCAGCTCACAACAGTAACTTAGCTCAAGGGCTCCAGGGTATCTGATGCCCCCTTCTGGCCAATTCAGGAACTACTCATACATGTGGTGTACATACATACATTCAAGCAAATACACACATAAAATAAATATAAATCTTTTAAAGAAAATGTCTTGATATACACCAATTTGGTGAATTTCTAGGAAATAATGTTAAATGCAAAACAACAATCCCAAAAGGCTATATCTGGTTTCACTTATTAAAATATTCTGGGAATAATGAAATCCTAGAAATGGAGAACATGGGATGTCTCTGTAGTACTTCCTACAATTATATGTGAAACGCGAATTTCAATTATACAGTTGAGAGTCGATGGTTTCATTGTTGTGGCACATCACACTGCACATCCACAAACCAGAAGGGCTACAACACAACCATACAATACAGCCTTAAGTAACCACCCTCAACTGTGTGGCCCATGATTAATAAGGACATTACTAATTAGCACACAAACTGTACCTTTAAAACACAGTAACAATATCTGAGTCACATAAACAAAAGCTAATTTCAGTGGCAACTCAGTATTACACAGTCTCCAGAAGAACAAAGGGAACAAATACAGTGCCTAATCAGCCACAAAGAAAGTGTCGGTGAGAACAATGACCAAAGTCATGCTAACAGTGCACTTCCAATGAGTGAGAAGCTAGACATATTAGGGACTCAGCTGTAATTCAAAAGGAAGCTTACCCGATGCTTTGCTTTAATTTTCTTCCTATATTCTTCTTTGTCGAATTTGTCCTCTTCCTGAAGCCTTTCCTTTGCTTTGTCTAAGTTGATACCACCAGTATCATCTTCTTCCTCCATATCTTTTGAAGCAGATTTCTGAATCTGTGGCCACTGCTGGACCAGCTAAAGACAGGAAAAGTTAAGTATAGGGTACAATGGATGGGGTATCTACAGAAACAATCTGCTTTTGAGTATCCATTTAAAATGAGGCATATGGCCCACCTTAACTGCGTTATTTCTTAAACTTTCTCATCAACTTCATAATTAAAGTAAGATGCCATAGAAAAGGCCTTCACAGACCAGGCAATTGAAGGGGAACCTCAGCCAATCACATTCAGTTTTGGGCATGTTCCCCTTGGGCCAAAAGAAACATATAAAACATCCGTGTGCGTTTGTTTTTCCTCTTTGTTTTCCTGCGCACTGCTGAAACCCTGGCTTTGTAAGCTCCCCTTCTTCCCCTTATTAAAGCTGAATATTTTATATTAAAACTAGTCTGGTTAATTCTATTGACCGCTAGCGAACAGGCAATACTGCCATTATACTGTGAGCACATGATTAAAAATGATTTCACACAAGTATTTGTTCAAGGTGATTACTGTATAGAAACACTTCCCAAAAACAGTTGTTAATAGTCTGTCCTCCTGCAAGTCAGCTCAAAACCATCTGCACAGAGCAAAAAACTGGGTGACACTGTATCTCCTTTGGGCTACACCCAGGTACCTAGTATAAGCCTCTAACACAGCTCATCAAAATGTGTTGTTCTACATTCCTATTTCTTTTAGTAAATCTAATATTCTTATGAGTACATATTATATAGTTTTCTCATTCATCCCCAGAGACCATAACAATATGTGCTAATTAAAACTCATCAATGAGTCATGCTTATATCAAGTAATATTACAGAGTGAAATAACTAACTCTAAAGGAGAAAACTGGCTTGGGTTTCAGAGACTGCTCATAATTCCACACAGTAATTTATGGATAAGAACAAAGTGACAAGCAAATGGATCCAAAAGGAGACTTGGCTGAGTGTTCAGACTTTTTCACTAGTTTAGTGTGTCATGCTAAGTAAATTTATTATTCTCTGGACACTTGTGCCCCTTCTAGATTTAAAAAACAGGGGGGGGGGGCAACTCAATAATTTCCTTTGTCTCACACTATAAAGTACAAGCTCTAAACAATTTAGGCAAAGTCGTTCCCTTAACTTAAAAGTTTTAAATTAAAAACTGGTTGCCAGAGCATCTAACTTGAACGTATGCTAAATAATCATCAGACAAACATAAATTTTCAGGTAACCATCTCACAGCTACTCATACATCCTTGGTACTGACACTGTTCTTCAGGTGAGATTTCCATAATCTTATTCTTTTGGCAGCCAATGGCGGTGGCAAAGGAACTGCATGGCAAACTATGTCAGTAATCACTGGGCCCCAACATTGTGAAAGGGATCCATGGTGACGAGATAACACCAATACCCACACATCTCATCCAAGTTGACTCACAGAGGGGAATTAATATAGTCTACCTTTCTGTTGGTTAAACAAATCACAGCCCATCTTTTAGAGGCTCAGAAGTTTCAGTATCATGCATAGCCACAAACAGTTCCTCTTAGTAACAAGTATACATTGCAACATTGTACAATTAACAGATTTATAATCATCTTGGAGTTAATTACTGTAATCTGTGCAGCTGAACCCTGTAGCACAGTAAGCTCATTAGGGTAAGAGCACTAATTTTACAGGGGCTTTGTAAAGGAGAATGACTGCATTCTCCTTTAGCTCACTTCTTGGGTGCACAGTTCTCTACAGTGGTTTTATAACAAATATTTTGCTTCATTTTTATTGGCTTCATCTTCCACTTCTGGCAACGCTGAGTCACACTGCTTGCTACTTGTTATTTTTCAGCTCATTCCTATCCCCCAAATAACAACAAATTCTTTAAATTCCAAAGGAAAAAGGAAAATAAACACTGTGGATAGAGGCTATTTCAGCAACATTGCCATGATGATGAAATAGATGGTGTGATTCTTTAATCAATATGAAAAGATCATATTTTACTGTAGTAACAGATTATTAAGAATTATTCTGAGTTTAATACATGTTAGGTTCTATGCCCCATGCTAGGAATCCAACAGCAAACAAAATACCTTTCTTTGTAGATAAGTACAAAAGAAAGTTAAGATCATCAAATAAGACTGTGAGGTTATATAGTAACAACAACAACAACAACAACAATAATAATAATAACAATAATAACAATAATAATAATAATAATATTTCCAGAAAGGAAGAGGGGAGGGAGGTAGGCGAAAAGCAATGAGATTTTAACAGTACTGTGTGATATTTTAGAATGGTCAGGAAACTTGTGCTGGTGAGAATGGGGTCATGAAATGAAATTCTAAAGACCTTGCTATGCCAGGAATTAGTTTTCATCCTTTGGGTAATTTACTTGATGTCCTAGGTTTACTTGACCATTTGAAGACAATACAGTAATTCTTAAAATAATGACCTCTTTGAGAATAACAAAGATGTATACATTTAGAATCTGGCACAGATAAAGGAAATATGAGACAGAGGCACCTACATCTGAAATCTAAGTAGAAGGCAGAGAATTCCCTCTATGGGCCAGCCCTGCAATGAACATGCACACACAGCATATCTAACTGAGGAAGTGCAAATCGGGCAGTTTACAGAGTCATGCTAAGATGAGAGCATCTAAGTAGCTGTGTTAGTATTCTTGTGCTTCTTCCCAGGAAACACTCTGATGAATATTCATAAGAAAATCTGCCCTATAAAGAATGGGATTTAACAGCATCTCACTGCTGGTACCATCAGGAAGGACTTCAGTTTACTGCATACGAAAATCCTTGCCCACACTGCACAGCTGATGAAAGGCCTACAGGAAGAGGGAAAAGAGTGGCCAGCATGCTCTGGAGACTTTTTTTTTTTTCCAAATAATAAATGGCCAGTCAGCAGAAAAGCCAAGCTCCATAATCCCTAAGACACAGTTCAGAAATAACACATTTACAGAATCTTACCTCCCCTTCATCAGTAAATGTTATTTTCTTATTCACTTTAAAATTTCTCTTCATTACTTTTTTTGCTTCTGCAACTTTGGTTAATTTTTTCTTGACACTGGATTTAGAAGGTTCCTTTTTCTGCTTAAGGAAGAAAAAAAGGATTTAGAAAAGTGGTTGCAATATAGCAATAAATTTTCCAAACATGACTATACTCATTATATTCTCATTGGTAATCACAAGCACCTAAAACACTGTCCAGAAACTGAACTACTGGCATTTTAACTAACAGCTCCCTCAAGACTAATGGGGCTTCACATGTGAACAAGACAGGCACTTGGTAAAACCTTTCATTTTGCTCTATTGCTAAAACTGTGCTATTTAAAATGCTGAAGCACCAGAAACAACAGGATAAAGCAAGAAAGAGTCGTAAGATGAAGCTGTCCTAAGTAAAGTAAAGCATAAAATATTACTAAATTAACAAATTTAAATTTAAATGTCTAGACTAGAAATATATAAACTTGGAGCAAAATGACTAATACAGTGTTTACAATTCAATATTCTTCTATCAGCTATAAGGGGCTGGAGAGATGGCTCAGCAGTAAAGAGCACTGGCTGCTCTTCCAGAGGACCTGGGTTCAAATCCCAGCACCCATATAGCATCTCAAACTGTCTGCAATTCCAGTTCAAAGGAATCAAACAACCCTCATACAGAAACATATACAGGTAAAACACCAATGTACATAAATTTAAAAAATAATTTATGCTATGAATGCGGGAAAATATCCTATGACAAATTGAGTCCAAAGACAAAATGAATTAATAGTACTTTAACAGACCACCATAGCATCATACTAAAAATTCAGCACTACTGCTTACTTATACTAGTGAACACTGAGTAAGTCACCGAGGAAAGGATGTGAAAGACCATGGCCTTCTGTGATGAGCAACAGTAAATAAATCATGCTTTTGAAATGTTGGGTGATTCTCCAGTAGTAGCAACTGCAATACTTGACTAATACAGTGCAGCCTCCATTACAGGAATAGACAGAAAAGAAGTCTTTGATGTCAGACTAGAGTTTGCTCAGCAGTTAAGAATGAAATCTGCTCTTTTACAGGACCAGAGTTCAGTTCCAACGCCTACGTTAGGAGGCTCACAACTGTTTCTAACTTCAGCTCCACGGGACTGAAGCCTTTGAACTCCAAGAGCACCAGCACATAATTGTACATACACACACATTCATAGAGTTTAAAACAGTAAAAAGAATTTAAATAAGTCTTTGACATAGTAGTCAAGAAAATTTGTGGTCAACTCTGCAAGTATGGACCATGTGAAGATTAACTATCCTCTATAAATTGGGGATGCTAATATCCTATTACTTCCTCACAGATTGTGCGAAGGTTAAGCAATAACTAAAAGTAAACATGCTGTGTAATAAGTTCATGTCAATTTGATACAGGATTATTTCAGTTACTAGACTGTGGGCTTCTTAGCTTTCACTTCTGTACTACAGTGAAGCACTCAGCAAAGGAAAAAAGAGGTATAAAATAAGAATCATCAGGTTTTGGGAAGATGCACAACTATGACATTATGATAATATACTTAAGTAGATACCGTCAATGTTGAATAAATTAAAATTAAACACCCTAAACTAAAAACAACCAACTTATTAAGACAGTTTAAAATACATTATTAATATATTTTTAGGTATTTTTTCATGTTTTTATTATCTTGGATAGTTTTATGACAACTTCACACAATCTACAATCATCTGAGAGGAGTCTTTCAATTGAGAAAATCCCTCCATAAGACTGAAGGTATTTTTTCATGTTTTCATTATCTTGGATAGTTTTATGACAACTTCACACAATCTACAATCATCTGAGAAGAGTCTTTCAATTGAGAAAATCCCTCCACAAGACTGACCTATAGACAAGTCTGTGGCACATTTTGTTGATTCAAAATTGAAGTGTGAGGGTCAAGGTCACTGTGGGTGATGCCACCACTGGGCTGATGATACTGGGTGCTATAGGAAAGCAGGATGGGCAAGCCATGTGCAACCCAGCAAGCAATGTTCCTCCATGGCCTCTGCAACAGTTCTGCTTCTAGATTCCTGCCTTTAGCTCCTGCCCTGCCTTCCCTGGACTACAGGGTATAAGATGAAATAAACTCTTTCCTCCCCATGTTGTTTTTGTTGTTTACAGCAAAAGAATCCTAGCTAAGTTAATGTAAATCAGATAATGCATACAATAAAATTATGATTTAAGTACAAGCAAGTTGACACTGTTGCTTCTGTTATATGTGTACTGCTAATAACACTTTATATTTCTTATTCTTGATTTGTGCAATCTATAGTATTTAATTATATTACTTCTCTCACAAAAAGTCAATTTATGTTTAGTAAACATTTATGTTTATGTTTACTAACATTTAATTCATATATGGCTTATGAGAAGATTTGCTTATCAGATAGATATTAAGATTTATACTACAATCTACCAAACAAGATTTCTATGAAAAGATTTTTCAAATTATTTTTTTCTTAGGGACAAACACTATTCTCCAGCCCTTCCTGTAACTCTGTGGACATTTATTAACTGGTGGCATGAAGGCTTTAACTACTGTGCTTACTCCTCCCACTCTCTACCACTACCTCTAAAATAAATCTGTATCTTCTCTGTAAATATTATCATCCTCATTTCCTCTCTTCAGGGAGTGACAAGATGGAAGAAAAACTAAACTGAAAGACACTAAAGCAGTGGCAACCTGTTTACCCAGATAAGGTGCGTGTAAAACCGCTACAAACACAGGGAATGATTAAGTCCCTCTTCCTTCAGCCTACTCAGAATTCCCACACACTTTTCTTCACAACGCTTTGTCAGAGGTCTCTTCCGACTATCACTAGGATCTGCAACTTCAATATTAGCTTCTATTAGATCTTTGTAGCTTTATGGTGAGAGATTTCTGGATTGCCCTATTTTCTACAATCAACTTTCTTGTAATGATAGAAAAACTCAGAAAGATCAGCTGATATAATTATTGTATCAACATATAACCATATTAATAAACAAAAAGTATTAGGAAGTAGTATGAACAACCTTCCAGGGTGATGGTATTTTCTTTCCACTACTTTGATAAAAGTTTAAGCTACACAAGGATATAGTTGAGAAAAACTATCAAATGTTTGCAATTCTAATTTGTCATTTCCTTGTATGGTATGAGAATTTAGTCATCTAAAGATACTGTCAACAAATATTGAAAACCAGCTAATACTATGCAGTCTGAAACATACGGAAAAATGTAATGACATTGGGAATGTACTCAAAAATGTGTTCAATAGACGGCAACATGATAAAGGAAATACTGTAGATGGTTTATCAGGTGACGGGTATATTTGTATCCAATAATATAGTTGCAACTTCTCTGAATATTTAAAAAATACTCTTAGTAAAATACAAGAATCCAGTCCTTATGAACAGAAAGAGAACATCAGAGCACACATTCCTAATGCCAAAAACAGACAGAATGGAATAAAGTCATGGATATCCACCGTTTCTGCTACCACTCAAGATCATTTCTACCCTTAAATACCCAATTGACTGTGCTCTGTGCAATCCTGAACTGGCTCATTCTCATAGTACTTTGCAGCTGGTTGCCATATGCAGGACCTGGATTTTTCTAGAACAGTTTTCTAGGGTGCTTCGTATTCTGCCTTCCTGTTAAAATGCATGTATCTGTTCCCCACTATATCCCTAAGACAAAAACACTAAAGTGATAAAATTTTCAAGATGTTTTACTCATAGATAAAATTATAAAACCAGTGATATTTTGTTTTATAAATCCAATTTATAAACCTGCCACTTTTGATAAACTTTTTCATATTAGAAGGCAAGAAGCAACTTAGAGGAAGAGAACCTGGTACATTTTTGCTTTACAGATGATACTGATTGATCTTACTTCTAACTTAGTTAAAATTGGCTAGATCACATTTCGGTTGTTGCCCACAACTTTTAAAATCCTTCTCGAACGGACAGAAGTACAACAAACACCAAATTTGTGCAATCAAACTTGGAAGTTTATGTTTTTTTCTTGAGTTCACTATTCTACTGATATAAAGTAAATTCCAGTAAAATTCATTATAGGAATATTTAGTCTACATCATAAACACTAATGCCTAGAATCTTCTTCAGGGACATGCATATGGTTTTCAATAGCGAATTCACCAAAAAGAGAAAACATGTTGGCCAGGATATGTTTTTTTTTTTCTATTTTCGTTGTATATATGACAGTATTATGTCAATGGAAAATATTCTTTTTACAAAAGGGAGGAAATACATGTCATCTCCAAATAAATACGCAAATGGCATTGACCAAAATCCCAATCTAAATGAATTTTTCAAGATCTACTATTGCCCTTAAAAGATCTTAATACCAAAAAAAAAAAAAATAAATGAATAAATAAATAAAGATACGTTGACTTTTCTTATGTCATTCAAGGAAAGGACAACAGTAACTAAAGACAGGAAAACCTAACTGGTTTCCAACACAACTAAAAGTCAAGAGACAGCACACAAGAACAAAATAGACTTAAGACAGTTACAGGGATAAAAGGAGACAAGCAGAAAACAAAATCACAAGAAAAGATGGAACAAGGGAGAAGAGAAAAGAAGCTCTGTGAAAACAAAGCCCTCTCCTGACTAAATGTGTGCTGCCTCTACTCAGACTGGCTAGGACTTCACCCCGACAGACTCCCAAACTGTTGGTTCAAGTTCAAGAAAAGAAATTAGGACAGGAGTGGAAAAATGAAAATGTCTTAAGCAGATATTAACAGGATGCAAAATAATTACCATCCACCTCCCAAAATACATTCTCAATAAGCAATATTTGAGATACAATTCTAAAAGTACTAAATCAAAAAAGAGGAATAGTGTAACACAAATGAGCCCAATGATCATGACTGTTGACAATTTGTTCTAGACTATTTCTTTCCCAAATTCTTCAATTATTTAAGTCATTTAGTAGTCTGACAGATTTGGCCGACTCATTAATAAATAAAAATATTAAATAACAATATTCCTAATGAAAAACTTATCTGAAACCAATTTTGAAGACATTCAAGCTTAATCAAACAAGATGAACTGGTAGAAAATCTATCAAAGTGAAATTAACTCTTTACTAATATACTGAGATACCTCAAGCTACACTATGAAACTCATACTTTGATTAATTCCAAATCTATGATGACAGATATCAAAACTTCCTAATAAGGACTACAAACTAAATGCAATCCTAGCACTTGAGAGACTACTCACAATCATGGATATTACGCTAATGTGGGCTACTGAGTAATACAATCTTAAACTAACACATAATAACTTGATTGGGATACTCCTGACTGCTATTTGAGCACCTTACTAGACTATAGCATACCGTAAATGGCAGAATTCAACCTTCCTTGGAATGACTCACCCACTATAGGATAATGAGTGAACTGTCTCTCATTCAAAGCTGCACCTTGATAAATGTTAAAATGAGCTCTCTCTCCCTCACTCAAATACAGAGGCAAGCACATGGGGGAGGGCACAGAAAGGAGGAACTGTGAATGTGTATGAATGTATCAATCAGCTTCCACAATCTCATTCCCTTATCATCTTATCATCTCATGCCATTTACTTTGAAGGTGGCTACTGAACACTGCTGTCCAAGACAAAATGATTTAAAAAAAAAAAAAGCAGCATTTCCCTGTGGTTTAAAAAAAATTTTTTTCTATTACCTACAAGGTTTTCTTTTTTCATTTCGGTATTCAAGACTTCAAGAGTCAAATTCTGACCCATACTTAAGACTGATATATAAAAACAATGTGACCTGCGTTTTATATAATCTGCCAATCATTTCTGTTCTGTCTATACTGTACATGTCCTGACAGGCTCTAATAGAAAATATTAACTATATTTTAAAGCCAATTCAAATTCATTTTGAAATAGAAAAGGAAAACTATGAATTAAAACAAAAATAAAGTTATATATTCAATAGATCTTCTCTACTATATTTTATTAGCTTTTCATTATTGTAACAAATATATAAAATTAACTTTTAAAAGAGCTAAGTTTTATCATGTCTTACAGTTTTGACAGAGTCAGTCCATAAGCAATTATCTTTGTTATTTTGGGACAGAGTAAGGCTCAAATCTAAAAGACATGAAAGAGGAGGAAGCTTCGCTAGAGATTCAGGTAGAAGAAACAGAAGTGAAAAGAAATAAGTTTGTTCTACACACACACACACACACACACACACACAGAGGTGGAATGTGATAAACCAAATCATGCACACAAGCAGAGATTACCTAAGACCTTAAAACATGCTGGAGGGCTGAGTTCCACCCGGAATATAACACAAAATACAAGACTGGAGTAGGGTGACAATTACTTTTTTAAGCTGCTGGAGACCAGGTTTTTCAGCAGCCAAGAGTGGTAAACAGAAAACTAACCAGAAATTATTCTATAGGCCTATATACATGCTGAGAGAGGTATGAACTGGGGTAGGAAGAGAAAAAGAATATTGTTCAGATCCATTCTGAAGGAAGAGTAGGCTACCTCCCTAAAGAGAGGAGTTCAGTAAAAGGACTACTCAAACACCATGCACGTTTCTGCCCTCGGTTACTGCAGAAATGTTTTAAACATGCAAGAGATAACAACTGAATAGTTACAATTTAGGAAGCCAGAAGGGTTTAGGACATACATTTAGATGCATTATCCTAGTCTTTAAAGCAAAGAACTCACTGGATTAGCCTACGGAGTATATGTAAGCAGAGAATGAAGCAGAAGGCAAAGCCTTGGGTACTCCATCAATTACACAAGGACATAGATGAACCAAGGAATATAAGCCAAAAGAAATGACTAGTAGAGTCAGGAACCAAACCAAAAGCTGGAGCAAAAACTAAGCAACAAAGTGATGCCTTTAGAAAATGCTGCTGAGGCATTAGTTACCACAGTACTAGTACATCAGTAGGAGTGATCGTTGGTTTCAGGAATATACACAAAGTAGCAGGCACACAAGAAAGTTTTATTTCCCAAAAGTAATATGAAGTTAGGAGTAAAAATTGTAAACATAGTTAATTCTTCCAAATAATTTTCTTCCTTATACCCTATCACACTGACGGCTCGGAACTGAGACGTACATTGGTACTGGGGTTCAGCCATATCAAGAGCTACTTTTTAATTTTTCAAACTCTAGGTTGAATATAATTGCCAGGGATTTTTTATTTCCCAGAAAATAGTGATTATTAAAAATTCCTCATAAAATCATTTTAGTTATTGAGGGAAGGGAATTTCAAAAGCATCATAATAAAACTTACCTGAGTAAATTATGTATTTCTACGGATATAATGGGATATAATATATATTAACACAAAAGTCTTTCATAATCTTATTTAAATTTTCAAAAGTTAAAATAAATGAAGGAAAAATACCACGTGCAATCTGTGACTTAGTGTACTGTGGAGGAGGAGTGGGAATGGCTGTACACAGAGAGAAGGCACAGAAGTACACATCAGACAGGAACGTTCAGGTATGTGGGAGGATCGTGGTTTGTATTTCATTTCTTGCATCTTCCCTTTTATTTTGAATTTCAGCAAATAATAACGAAAATTCCTAGTCACAATACAATAAGGTTTATTTCTGAAAAAAGTTTCTAAACAACAAAATTCCTAGCTCGGCGGTGGTGGTGCACACCTTTAACCCAGCACTCACTCAGGAGGCAGAGGCAGGAGGATCTCTGTGAGTTCCAGGCCAGCCTGGTTTACAGAGAGAGTTCCAGGACAGTTAGGACTGTTACACAGAGAAACCGTTTCGAAAAACAACAAAAAGCAAGCAAACAGGGGGCTGGAGAGATGGCTCAGAAGTTAAGAGCACTGGCTGCTCTTCCAGAGGTCCTGAGTTCAATCCCCAGCAACCACATGGTGGCTCACAACCATCTGTAATGAGATCTGGCGCCCTCCTCTGGTGTGCGGTCATACATCAAGGCAGAATGTATACATAATAAATAAATAAATCTTTTAAAAAAAGCAAGCAAACAAACAAAATTCCACCTATCCTAGGCTAACCCTAACATCACTAAAGTCCCTTCTGTTTCCTCATCAATACAGGATGGTAAAAGACATGTACTTTGCTCTGAAACATGGCATCATGAAGCTGTTTGTCCCTTGGGGCTTATAATTTACCAAACTGTATGATCAAGATATTAAAGTAAACAAGATGAGCACATTATATAATCATTAATTGATTATATTCATTTCTACAACAAATTCACTGACTGCATTACATTTTTCCCCTTCATGGTCATTAAGAGATTCCAAGAGATCATTTCTTCTTTTAACATTGAGTTTGAAGAATCATGTCAAATTTTATGAGAAGCTTTTTGTACCTCAATATTAAAAAAATTAAGTTTCAAGATTATTATTTTTTTTTTTTTTGGTTTTTCAAGACAGGGTTTCCCTGTAGTTTCTAGAGCCTGTCCTGGAACTAGCTCTTGTAGACCAGGCTGGCCTCGAACTCAGAGATCCGCCTGCCTCTGTCTCCCGAGTGCTGGGATTAAAGGCGTGCGCCACCACCGCCCAGCAAGTTTCAAGATTTTATGAGTTAGAAAATTTGATGCTATATTGATACTTATCAAAATAACTTAAAATTCTTATGTTCATTGTTCTTTGGTAATTTTCGATGCATTAAAAAGATGCGCGTCATGATGTGATGACATGTCCTAAACTACTAGAAATATGTACTCTTAAATTTATTCATTATCACAAAAATGCATAAAATTTTGATTGTTTGCTGTTTTTAAAAGCATATTTTATGCATTTTAAGTCAGTTTTATGAATTATAAAATCTATTTATAAACAATAAATGGTTATATTTTTATGAGTACTATTTTACTGTTACAATTTAGATATTACCAATTTGTATTTTTTAAAATATGCTACAATGCACTTAGTGGATAGATTTTTGAAGAGCACAAACAGCAGAGTAATATCTAAGACTACCAAATTATCACTATGTTGATTATAACATAAATGTACTTATAAATCAATGCAGGTAATGAGCTGATACATCTATTATTTCACCAAAAAAAATCTATGAAATACTAATATTCTCCTTCAAGTGCAACTTTCTGAGACATACAACTCTATTTTAAAAGGAATATTCAGAAAAAACAACAGCCAACTGAAAGTAAAGATAGCATATTTGTGAAATGTAAATGATACCAATTACAGGAGAGTTTGCTGGTACACCATGGCAAAAATTAAGCTTATTTCAAAAGCATACTAGCAGTGCAAAGGCATAGTAGCAGTGTGTAATGATTTAACAAACCCTGGAAAATAACTAGATCTGTCTTAAAGTCTTAGTTATTGATTTTCTTGCCTATTCCACAAATAGTGTCTAGTATATTAGGCAAAGTCTACAGGCAACAGCCATAGGAAAATTAATGAGCAAGCTGGTTGTGGACCATTAAAGCAAAAAAAGAAGAACAGGAATATAGCAGCACGCTTACACATAAGAAACATTAGGATAAAACAGTCATTTCTATAGTTAAAGTACATCAACAAACATGAAGCTCTTTCCATTTAAGAACAAGTCAGGAATGCAACTAGCGAGTTTAAGTCGTTTTTTAATTGGGAGACTAGCATTAAACATGAGGAAATCAAAGAGATGAAACTATTCCATGGAAAGAAAACGTAGTGCCTTCACAAACAAGTCTAAAAAACAAAAAATTATGTTATTGTGAAATCTAAAAATATAACACTGCTAAGAACAAGTAAATATGGAAACTATCTTCTTCCAAAACTATTCTTTAAATGAAACTTATATTTAAACTAGAAATATATCTTTGATGTCTATATTATGCTTGCTACTTTCAGCAAAAGTAACTACAATATAATAGTTTTGCAAAAAATTATAGTAAGTTTTATGATATTTATTTCTTAAGGAAGGGTTTTACAATATTCATAGTGAAATAATTTTATTATTACTATTCTTTTCTTAATTAACATTTTTTCACTTATTTTACATACTGACCATAGTTTCACCTCCCTCCTCTCCTCTCAGCCACCCACTTCCCATCTACCCCTTCCACATCCACTCCTCCTCAGTCTCCACTCACAAAGTGGCAGGCCTCCCATGGGCTTGGACAAAGCATGACACATCAGGCTGAGGCAGGACCGAGCTCACAACATTTTAATGAATACAATCTGGGAGCAGGTGGGACTGACTGCCACAGGCATAGGTCTCCCGTTAGAGAGCAGGTACAATGCCAGGAGATCTCCTCCATCAGCTTGTGTAAAGTCCAGTTAAAATAGAAGCATGCTTCAACATACTGTACAGCTTGGTCCTGACATAAAAACAATTCATATGCAATAAAATATGTCACTTTAAATTACTAGAGGTTTATTTATATCTTGTCTATAGCAAGAAGAGCCAAAGGTGACACCTCAATAACTTTGCCTCTTATTAGTAAGCTTGTGTCATCACCTTACCTTCCATGTGAGCACAGCTAATAACTTTATTCTCTTCAATGCAATATGTCAATAATTACAAGACATCACTAATTATATAACTAAAGTGATACGTTTCATTCTTGTGGTTGTATTATGCCATGTAGAACTCTATTTGACTAGCATGTGAGAGATACAGAATCCCCTACAGACTTAATATCATCAGCCATGTTAGAGTAATTCATATGTCAAAAGCCAATCTTTAGCAGCTAAAGGTAGTATCTTGGAACAATAAAAAGACTATTACATACTGGGATGTTAAAACAACAGAAAGTTAATTTGCACATATCTAGGGTAATAAATATGAGCCTGGGATGGAGAAACGTATCAGCTGTTAAAAAGCTAGGCTCACACAACAAAATTAAAAGAATTATGAGAGCAAGGTTATGAGAAATGCAATTCCTTGTGAGGATCCTCAGTGTTCTTTGTAGACAGAGCTTTCTTGTTATATATCTAATATGGACATTCAGTCCACAATATGTAGCCTGCAGCCACCAGCCAGTAAAATGTTCAGTTTTACTGATGCTAAACAGTACCAAAAGTCCATTCTAGGCTAATTGAGCCCCCAAATGAAAAAGTAAGCTGGCAAATGCTTGATAGCAAGTTCCTCAAAAGATCGTGAGTAGAAGATCCAGCTAACCCATGCTCAAATGTCTGGCCACAGAAAACATGAAATGTTAAACATGCTGCTTTAATTATTCCATTTTATTCATCTATTTATTGTGTGAGTGTTGAGGGGGAGAGGGAGGGAGAGAAAGGGAGAAAGGGACAGAGAATGAGAGGGCGACTGTATGCGTGTATAGGTGTCTGCCTGCATTAAAGGGGGGAAGAAGGAGGAAGAGTACGTGCACATACAGAGGGGGGAGTGCATACGTGTGGCTGCACGTGCACTGCCCATCAGGATGCATGTGCAGAGGGCAAATGGCTACTACTTGTAGGAGGCAGTTTTCCCTTCCACCGTGTAGGTCACAAGGATGAAACACAGCTCATCAGGGTGACTGCAAATGGTTTTAACTGCTGAGACATTTATCAGGCTCTAAACATGTTATTAATGCTAAGTTTGTGATGATAATATAAAGCACAATATGAAACTAATATATATCTTTAAATAATTCTCTAGTTCAATCCTAATTTCTTTTATATATTTGGACTAATATAATATGTAATACCCTCCAAGTTAACTATAATGGACAGATATTTATGGTCCATTTATATTTTAGTCACAAATCTTAAAACCAAGCAAAAATAAAAACAGAGCCACCATAAACTACCTTCAAAACAAAGACACCACGAGTGTAATGTTCTACAAAGGACTAAGGTATAAGACCTAAACATCAGAGGAATAAGAAGAGCTCACATAACCCTCACTAACTGGAAAAAGGGACCAAAACTCAGAGACAGTGGACAAAGGTGGCTACTTCCACACTTGAGCACTTGTTCTATTGCCCAGATAACCTTAGCTTACTAAAGGGTAATTTTTATAAAGATTGTTTCAAAGTCAAGTTTTCTGCTAAAAGTAATATGAAATTTGCACACCATTTTTTAAATGAGGGAGCCAGTGAGATAGCTCAATCAGTAAAGTGCCGAGGATCATAGTTCAGATCTCCAGAATCTGGTTTTCTTTTTCTTTGTGTTGGGGGGGGGGGGGGGGGGGAACAGGTGAGTTGGTTTATGAGATCCTGGGTCCTATAGGGAACTTACCACTGTCGACTTCCTAAATAGACATGTGGTCAAACTGTTCTAAATATTTGTGTTTATACCCATCCATTAGTGCTGCATGCAATCTTGGCCAGAGGAGCTTCTCTCCACAGTGAACAACAGTTAAAACAGCCTAAACTTATCAAGGTGCCGAGATGGGTGCTGAGCGTTTAGTCCTAAACGAAGCCTTTATACCACCATCCTTACCATCCCAGGTTCAGGATATCACAGAAGGAGGATGGACAGAGTTCTAGGGGATGGTGGGGTGCTGAGAAACACTGCCTTCTACAGACACGATGGTCACAGTGCTCAGGCAGCCACACCAGACCAAGCCAACAGGAACAATCAGCACTCCAACAGCACTTATTGGACTCAGTGAACTTGGGGAGGGGGGGAGACGTCATGAAGGCAGGACAGGGGGTTCGGGAGTCTCCAAGAACAGTTGGTAAAAGGTAAGATCGAGGAACATTGTACATGTGTATGAGATTGCCAAATTAAATAAAAGATGTTTTTAAGCCACTGTAGGTCTGTAACCCAGCACTGGGGAAGCACAGGCAGGATGATCTCTGGGACAAGCTGGTGAAAGCAAGTTTACCAGAATCAGTGAGCAAAAGTTCAATAAGAGACCCTGTCTCAAAAATAAGGCTCAGAGTGATAGCGTAGACTTCTGGTCTACACACACACACACACACACACAAATGTAAAACCACATATTAATTATATCTTATATGAACTCAAGAAGACAAACATAATATGTGCCTTTGATATGTGAAAACAGCAATGATTAAAACAAAAATTCTTGATGGTTGCAATGTTCTAAAGAAATGCTCCTGATAAATATTACTCATCCAACAGAGGACAGACCCTAAGTAACAAAGGTAGCAATACTGAATCAAGTCTAATACACTGGGGGAAAAGGGCTGTGCCAAGAAGAAAAAACAAACTATTAGAAAAACAAAGAAACAAGGAAATTGAGAAAGCATTGCTTGAGAAGCTGAGAGAGCACAGATCTCTGACTATCAAGTCCACAGACTCATCTGGTTATTACTCCTGGGAACAATGATGTGTTCTCTGCTATGCTGTATTATAACAGGTGAAGGAAAGATCCTATTTAAATGCTGTATTTATATCTAAACTGAAGGACTGAAAACAATTGAATATATTTTGCACATACAAAATTGGTTTTGGTCAAACTTAAAAAGATGCATTCATGGGGCAACTGTCCAATTATAGACTGTCATTCAAAACCTATGTGAACAGATGGGAGTAGTTTTTACTAAAGAGAACATATTTCTAAATATATACATATGTATCTTTCTACCCAATGTAAATGGCTCCATGAATCTTTTTGTTTTATTGGGGGGAGAGGGATCTGCTTGCTTCAGAAAATGAAATCCAATCAGACTAAAGGTTTGGAAGCTTACTAAAGGGAAGTGATAAAGATGCATCAGAGCCAGTCTCAAGGGAAGTGCCGTGCCTGAGTAGAAGCAATCTGCGGGTAAATCAAGGTTTCCAAATGTTCTGTTAATGCACTAGTGTGGGATTTTCCCAGCTTCTTTATGTAGGCGTTTAGTGCTATGAACTTTCCTCTTAACACTGCTTTCACTGTGTTCCATAAATTTGGGTATGTTGTGTGGTTATTTTCATTGAATTTTAGGAAATCTTTAATTTCTCTCTTTATTTCTTCTTTGACCCATTGATGACTCAGGTGAGCATTGTTTAATTTCCATGTGTTTGTGGGCCTTCTGGAATTAGTATTGCTGTTGATTTCTAGTTTTAAACCATGGTGATCTGATACGATACATGGGATTATTCCAATTATTTTGTATTTGTTGAGGTTTAATTTGTTACTGAGTATGTGATCAATTTTTGAGAAGGTTCCATGAGGTGCTGAGAAGGTATATCGTTTTTTGTTTGGATGGAATATTCTATAGATGTCTGTTAAGTCCATTTGAGTCATAACATCTGTTAGTTCCCTTTTTTCTCTGTTAATTTTTTTGTCTGACAGACCTGTCCAGTGGTGAGAGGGGAGTGTTGAAGTCTCCCACTATTAGTGTGTGGGGTTTAATGTATGATTTAAGCTTTAGTAGTGTTTCTTTTACACATGAGGGTGCCCTTGTATTTGGGGCATAGATGTTCAGTATTGAGATTTCCTCTTGATGGATTTTTACTGTGACTAATATGAAATGTCCCTCTTTGTTTCTTTTGATTAATTTTAGTTTGAAGTCTATTGAGATTCCATCTTACACCTGTAAGAATAGCCAAAATCAAAAACACTGATGACAACTTATGCTGGAGAGGTCATGGTGTAAAGAAAACACTCCTGGATTGCTGGTGGGAGTGCAAGCTGGTACAACTCCTTTGGATATCAGTATGGCAATTTCGCAGAACATTAGAAAACAACCTACCTCAAGACCCAGCAATACTACTTTTGGGTATATACTCAAAGGATGCTCAATCATACCACAAGGACATGTGTTCAACTATGTTCATAGCAGCATTGTTTGTCATAGCCAGAACCTAGAAATACCCTAAATGCCCCTTGACTGAAGAATGGATAAGGAAAATGTGGCACATTTACACAAAGGGGTACCACACAACAGAAAAAAAAACAAAAAACAAAACAAAACAAAAAAAAAACCAATGACATCTTGAAATTTGCGGGCAAATGGGTGGATCTAGAAAACATCACAGTGAGTGAGATAACCCAGACGCAGAAAGACAAATATCATATGTACTCACTCATAAGTGGCTTTCAGACATAAAGCAAAACATAACCAGCCCAAAATTCACAATCCCAGAAAACCTAGACAGTAATGAGGCCCCTAAGAGAGACATACATGGATCTAATCTACATGCAAAGTAGAAAAAGACAAGATCTCCTGAGTAAATTGAAAGCATGGGGACCATTAGAGAGAACTGAAGGGTTGGAGGAGGAAGGGGGGAGCAGAGAAAAATATATAGCTCAATAAAAACAATAAAAAATTAAAAAACAAAAACAATCAGAAAAAAAAACAAAGTAAGGTCAATGAAAATAGACAGAGGATTCAAGGCACTTTGCCACCAAGCCTGCCAGCCTGAGCTGGATACCCACATGGCAGGAGAGAATGAACTATCAAAAGCTGTCCTCTAACCTCCCCATCTAGTTTTTTCCTTTAAAGCGGTTAATCAGGAATTAAGAAATTTCTCATTTGTTCAGCTTTTTCTGTCCCAATTCATCTGTAGAGAGGGCACAACTAGAACTGGATTGGAAACAAATGAATCAACTATATCTGTCCGCTCTTTCAATACCCAATATTGAAGAATATTTGGATAAGCAGAAATATCATGCCTTCACTATATAAGCAACTACTGAAGAAGCTTAGAAAGCTACAAGACTGGCAAGGCCCCCTCCGAGAGAATATAAGCACTGAACCGTGGCTGGAAAAGAGGAGACTGATTTCTCCAGTGGAGCCACCCGCAAGCCTGCAGGCTGAGCAGGGCTCCAGGAGTCTACCTTTCACTAGTCATTACCCACACTGTGATGGGGATCTTGGTGATGCAACTGATTTAAGCTATAGATGTTCCTGCGAGCAAGCACAATAGGCCTACCCATTCACCAAGTTAGACAAGGGTAGGCTGGTGTCTTTGGTCTTCCATCAGTACCCTGACTAAAGAAAATAAATAGATGTTCCCTGGTCACCAAGAAAAGTCATGCAACAACTAGCCAAAATATTAGAACAACCCAAATATTCAACTGTAAGTGAATAAGTTGATTTAGATTCACATAATAGAATACAAATGAGCAGTAAAAAGGAACTTGCTCTATAGACCAGGCTGGCCTCAAACTCACAGAGATCCGCCTGCCTCTGCCTCCCCAGTGCTGTGACAAAAGGCGAGTATCATCACCGCCCAGTTTAATTTTACACTTTCAATATCGAATATATTTTATGCATTTATCCATCACACAAAACAAGAAATCTGTGACAGAATTAGGACTAGAAAAACAATGAACTTTATATCTTCTTTCACTGCTCGGGTCGTCTTCAGGCCTTGTGAGCAGGCATAAATCTCTCGGCATTCTGAAGACGGTGAGTCTAAGGCCACACACACTGGCCACCAACGGCTGGAGGGGAGTCCGCGCTTTTCCCTCCGTCAGCTCTGGCTGGCTCCAGGCACATCACTTCCATCTCTGTCCCTACGATCACACTGCCTCACTTCGTTCTCTTTTCTGTCTTCTGTCTCTGTCTCTCCCTTACTAGAAATTTGTCATTGGATTTAGAACCTACGTGGATGATCTTTAAATATGTAAACACCCTGTTCCAAATAATAGTTGTAAGTTACAAAGAATAAAACATGGACCAATTTTGAAAGGTTATTTAACCAACTACCAAGTGTTTGTTTTTAATATCCTTTGTGTTCAAACTGCAAATATGAAAAACATCCTTCTGTTTTATTAATTATACTTTTCTGAAGTACAATATTTATCTTGAAAAAAGGTAATCGTGAGACTGGGAACCATATTCCTTGAAGGAGCCGACAGGCAAACCATAATGAAAAGATAAAACCAGTTGTGAAGGGATTGTTTCAATGTACCGTGAAGTTGGGGAGGCCAGAGCTACCTAAGCAGGACACTAATATGCACCAAACTACAAAACACAATGGATCAAGACAAAACCATTAAAAAAATAAATAAATAAAAATAAACAAAAACAAAAAACACCAACATAATTTAAAGACAAAAATGACCAAACATCCTCCTTCCTAGCTAACTAATTCTGACTTTCAACTATTAGGCTAACTAAAATAACCAGTAA
The DNA here is from genome assembly GCF_903992535.2 of Arvicola amphibius. Lineage (NCBI taxonomy): Eukaryota > Metazoa > Chordata > Mammalia > Rodentia > Cricetidae > Arvicola > Arvicola amphibius. Next base: position 121,377,285 of record NC_052049.1, read on the forward strand.
GAGAAACCATTCCCTACTGTCTCACAACATCTAAGCCAGAACAAAATCCTCTTTCTTTCCACACTTAAAAAGGAATCATCTAAGACAAGCAAGTTCCTTAACCAATGCCCTTCTGCCAGCTTCTTACTGAAATGTTCCACAGTTCTGCATGCTGCACATCCTGTTTCTCCATAACATGTTATTCACCCAATCTGTCCAACAGTGCCTGGTTTTTTGTTTGTTTGTTTTTGACTAGGGGGCTTTAACAATAGTTTTTCAGCTTTGGGTTTTTGTAATCATTTCTTCAAAAATGTAGTCTGTTACTTCAAAACAAACAGCTATCAGAATGTATTTGCCAATATTAAAGTTGATGACTTCAGAAAAAATGCACAGATGCAGGCACAGTGGTGGCCTCTGCCTGTAATTACAGCACAAAGGAGGCTATGACAGGAAGAACACAAGTTTGAGGTTGGCCTAAGCTAAGTAGTGAGTTCCAGGACAGTATAAGCTATACAGCAAAAACTTTCTCAATAAATATTTTTTTGAGGTTTTTTTTTTTTTTTTTTTTTGGTTTTTCGAGACAGGGTTTCCCTGTAGTGTCTATTAAAGATAATATGTCATATTAGAAAATTTTGATGTATGGTATATAAATACTTATAGAGTTTTTGTTAAAGTTTTGTTTTTATTAACATAAAAATATTAGGTTTCATTATGGCATTTTTCAAACAAAATTTTGTTTTTCATTTTTCCCTCTTGTCCCTCCATCCTCCTTATGGCATGTATCCCTTTGTGCTCTACCTCCCCCCCACCCCCACCGTATCCCCTTCTCAGCACCCCTAGTTTTGCTGGCTTCCTATCTAGTTTCATATTATTTACTTACATAACAAATATTAAGTTACGATCAACATGAGAGAGAACATGCAATTTTATCTTTCTGAGTCACCTCATTTAATATAAAGTTTCGAGATCTATTTATTTTCCTACAAATTTCATGGTTTCGCTTTTACAGCTGAGTAATCCTCCCCCATATATATGTGTATGTGTGTGTGTGTGTATCCCACATTTTCAATTATCCATTTCATCTGTTGATGATTATCTAGGCTCTGGTTACTATGTTCCAAAGATGCTTTTCTGGTTTTCTTACCAGTGAGACATTGATAATAATAATAACAAGTGTGGTTTTGAACTTTAAATGAAATGCATGTTAATATCTGGAATATCAGAATAATTCATAGAACAAATATTTTCATAAACATGAATATATGGGCAAACAGTCACCTGGAAGTAGAAAACCAATGGATTTTACTAACACAAAGCAAAAGGTTCACTGATATGGTTTAACGATCTGCCCTGCAACTAATCTTCCTTAAACTGTCACTGGGGTGAGCTCTGGTGTATTATACAAGAAAACGTGCATGCAATACCTTCTGACCTCAAGCACCAGGCGCTCATAAATATATGGACAGGCAATTAAACATATAAAATACAAATAAATATTTTAAAAGAACGAATATGCATAATTATCTAAGATTTAAGACATTCTACCCTTTCCAACAACAAATCTGTGTGAAACCAGATTTTCTTAATATTTTTCAGCAAACCATGTTACAGCAGATTAAACTCATCAAGTTTTATTACAATGTCACTGTTTTTCGCTCTATTCAGCTAGAGAAGTAAATCAGCACATGCTAGGGATTCTAAGTTGGCTCTCCAGACAAAAAGACCTTCACTCTCATGAGCAATGAGTTATTAAGGACACCAGAGGCTAATCGGAGTGTGTTCCAAACAGACGTGACAGCATGATCAAACCTAAAGCATAAAACAAGATGACCTGCGTGAGGACGCGGAGAGCAGTCTGAAATGCGCAGCTGTGAAACAGCTGGGCTTCTCTGCACCGCCTCCGGTATTTCCTTCTAAAACCACCATAGGTGCTCCTGCTACCCATGTATCCCAGGGAGGCAGTCTAATAAATGTTTCCTCTGTCCCAGAGAGGTTTACATAGTCATCAGTGCCCTATAGTCTATATATGCTATCAAGTTTCAGGTGCCTAGACAGATCTGCCTGAAATGAAAGCAGACAGGTTTTATTGTTTGAACCCAAAGGAACATGAAACCTGACTTCCACTTTACTGAGGAAAATAAATTTCCTCAGCACATACATACCTTTATAATGCTTTTTCTCAAAATGCATTGGCAGTGCAGAACAAATAATCGTTACCTTGACTTCCAATAAACAGTAAGATAACTTCACAGGTGAATTATCTCCTGGCAGCAGAGGATACAAAGCTACATTGCTCAGTGTCTTTGACTCACTCTCCAATGTCAGTATTGAAATAACTGCCACCCCAATGTGGACGAGTCAGTAGCTTAAGATTTAGGGATACCTTGCTCAGCCTAGATACAGTGGGGAGGGCCTTAGTCCTAGCTCAAAGGAATGTGCTAGACTTAGTTTATTCCCCCTTGGGAAGCCTTACCCTCTCTGAAAAGCGGATGGGGGGAAAAGGAGAGGGAGTGAGTGGGAGGAGGGCAGGGAGTGGGAACTGGAATTGGTATGTAAAATAAGATAGTTTCTTTTAAATAAATAGATTCTCAAATGCATCAAAGTTTTCCATATCCTTAAAGTCAATCAGAAGCTTATCAACACTTAAATCATGATCATTAGACCCCAATCTAACTAGTTAATTACTCTCTACCAATCCTGAGCAATTAAATATATTTATTCACCCCATCAGCAAATCCCTGATGAGTGTTAACTAAGTTCAGGTACTGGTGAAGAAGGAACTTCAGGAAAATAGATGTTCCTGCCCAGTATGACATGGCCTATATTTTACTAGCTTATTAATTTTAATCAAGAACCTTGACATTCATTGGAGTATGTTTTCATCCACAGTGTTTTCTAATTCTTAAAGTTATAAATAAAACTCATATCCTAATTATCATAATACAAGTTTGATCTAAATTTAAATAATCACAATGGAAAAATAAACACATTCTCCACAGTAGATGCAGATATATATAAACAGTCGATGTAACTTTTTGAAGAGAAATAAAAATCAGCTTACAATGGATTTCAAATCATAGTCTTCAAAACCTCAAGTGTAAAGATCCACTGTTAAAAAGATGAATAGAGAATCCGGGTATAACTCCGTGGTAAAAGTGCTTCCCTAGCATGCTAAAGGCCCTAGATCTGATACCCAGAACTTAAAAAAATAATAATAATAAATAAAAAACAAATGAATGAACACATACTTGACTAAAAAGAAAATTTAATCCTATACTATTATAGTCTCATCACAAAATAGAAACAGATGTTAGGTAGGAAGAATTGAAAACATGTAACATTAATAATATAGAATAAAATGAGTTTGTACCCACATTATTAATAATTCCTAAAGAAAATGGTAGGGTTCTGAGGGAAGCAATAGTTCTGTTTTTCTAAGTTTATTACAGTGGAGAAGAAAGACAGCATAAACCACAATGAAAGACAAGCGCAATTAGAACAATAAATGTAAAGATATGTATGAATTGGGGAAAACACCAAATCCAAAAATCATTATTATTATTAAGAAAACCAGGCATGGTGCCACACATCTGTAATCCCAGCACTCGAGAGACAGGGCAGTTATCTGTGAGCTGCGTTGTTAGCCTGCTCTACAGGGAGTTTCAGGCTAACCAAAGCCATAATATAAGCCATGGTCAAATTTAAAAAACAAATAAAAGTAACACAGAATCAGTCAGTTTCAATAAAGATTGACTAAAGTCTGGAATTCAGCTGTGATGACCACAGTAACTTAGTTTTGCAGGAGCCTATTATGGTTCAATACTTCAACATACAAATACCAACTTTGAAGTACCTTAAAATATCAAAAATTCAACAACTTGGGGCTTTTTACATCAATACCTACATCTATCTCCCACATTAGTTAATAGCTTCTCACTTCACCAAATCATATATAAAGCATACTGTAGGCAATTAAGTCATTAATTGAAACTTTGGATTAATAAAGCAAATCACATTAATTTATATACAGATCAAAATCATTTTGTAGTACTAATATAAAAACCTCATGAATAAACATCATAGTTCATTAGTTAATACTTTTACAATGCAGAAGTAAACTGACATATTAAATACAGAATAAGTCTTGGATCTAATATGAGATTGTCAAATGTCTCAAGCTGCAGTCAAAATATTTTATTTCATTTCAGCAGCAGAAGTGAAACTAAGATTACAAAAAAAAATACTTTCCTTGGCCAAATTTAAAGACGGGTTACCTAATTTACTTGAAATTTAATAGCATACTGTCATCTCATAATGTTACCAAAGAAATTTATACTTGATCTAAAACTAGGCATAGGAAACATAGTATTTTCTTCTCTATAATATAAATATTATGATTAATTTTGCTTATATTTAATAAGACAAAAGATGGAAAAGATGAGGATTCAGTACAACTCGAAGCAGCCTATTTTTTTTTAAATTCAGCCCTATAACTGTTGTGTCATCACCATAGTTTTAAGCAAATAATAGGTTATTATTACACTTATGTTGCGGGAGCTCCTTCCGCTCCTTCAGCCAATAGCCGCTGAGATACCAGCCCATTTGGGGCGTGGTCTCTCTCTTTAAAAACATGGCCACTTCCCTCCACTCCCTCTCTGGCTTCCGGCGACTAGGCTCCCTTCCTGATTGCACAGAGGGCTGCTGTCTGGGACGGTGATCTTTAAGTTTTCCCCCTTCAAATAAATAACCATTCTATTAATCATAATTACAAACTGGTGTGGGATAGTTTGTGACTTACGCCCTCACACTTACAGCCTCAGAGTAGAGATGCTACCTCATCTTGAAGAGCTGACAGAATATCATTTCGATATATTCCTCTTCCTGTGTTTCAGGTCTATATTGTAACTTTATTTCGGTATATTGTTTAATTTGAAGGTCCATGAAAATCTCATGTAACGTGGACCTGGTGCCACATTTCCATAATCCCAGCATTTGTGAGGTGAAGCCAAAAGAATCTTGTGGAAAGTATACAACAGAAGATAATTATACAGCTTGGGTAGATACCAAGGGATGCTCTATCATACCACAAGGACATTTGCTCATCTATGCTCAGAGCAGCCTTATTCATAATAGCCAAAGACTGGAAACAACCTAGATGTCCCTAAGCCAAAGAAAGGATAAAGAAAATGTGGTATATTTACACAATGGGGTATAATTCAGCTGTTAAAGACAAAGGTGTCATAAAATTTGCAGGCAAATGGATGGAACTAGAAAAAAAAATCTTCCTGGGTGAGGTAACCCAGACCCAGAAAGACAAACATGGTAATGTACTCACTCCTAAGTGGATATTAGTTATAATGTAAAGGATAACCATGGTATAATCCACAGACCCAGAAAAGCAAAGTAATGAGGAAGGCTCAAGGGGAGATGTTTAGCTCTCCCTGAGAAGAGAAAATAGATTTCACGGGTGGACTGGTAGCGGGTGGGGATGGGAACAGAAGAGGTTGGGGGAGAGGACTGCAAGAGAGGACTGGAAAGGGAGGCATCTTGAGGTGAGGTAGTGCAATGGAAACTCACAGAAATCTTCAAGGGTGACCTCAGCTAAGACTCACACAATAGGGGATATGTAGTCTGAACTGGCCATCTCCTGTAAGCAGGCAAGACTTCCAGTCGAGGAATTGGGACACCAAGCCAGCCACACAACTTTGACCTACAATTTGCCCTGCCTACAAGATGTGCCAGGGTAAAGGTGGCATAGAAATTGTGGGAGTACTCCAACCTGTGAGACCCATGCCAAAAGAGGCAGCCCACCACTGACACTGCCTGGAACACCAGGACCCAGAAGTTGAATAGCCCAGAGGGAGAACCAAAACAGAAACAAACACAACAGGGAGGGAGGGAGGGAGGGAGGGAGGGAGGGAGGGAGGGAGGGAGGGAGGGAGGGAGGGAGGGAGGGAGGGAGGGAGGGGAAATAATGATGCCTAGTGACATTCTGTTATACTCTAGGTTGATGCCTACCCCAACTGTCAGAGACACTATCCAGCAACTGATGGGGAGAGACCCACACTCAAACATTAGGTGGATCCAGGGAATCCATCAGAAGAGGAGAGGAGGGATTGTAGGAGCCAGAGGGACAAGGAGACCACAAGAAAACCCACAGAATCAACTAACCTGGGTTCATAGGGGTTCACAGAGACTGAACCTACAACCAGGGAGCCTACATGGGACTGACCTACACCCTTTGCATATATGTTACAGTTGTGTAGGTTAGTCTTCTTGTGGGACTCCTAACAGTGGGAACAGCAGCTATCTCTAGCCCTTGGGACCCTATTCCTTGGGTTGCCTTGTCCACCTTAATATGAGGGGAGCTGCCTAATCTTACTGCAACTGAATATTCTATGACTAATTCATACCCAAGGGGGGATGAGGAAATTGGTTCAGTGGTTGGGAGCACTTGCTACTCTTGCAGACGACCTGGATTTTACTTCCAGCACCCAAATAGTGCCTAACAATTGTGTGTAATTCCTGAGCATTGAGACTACAGGTGTGGCACACCACACTTAACATGGGAGGAACCTTTTTATTTAATGAAAGCTAATTTTGTTTTGCTACTGATCTAAGACAGTTATCTACAGAGAACATGAATCTAGGTTGTATAAATATAATAAAATATAAAGGCTTACATTCTAGAATCTATGAAAGAATTTTTAATGTTCTGCTTTTGAAACAAAACATGGTCTATTTGCCCAAGTCTAAGAATTTTGAAATTTTTTTCTTTGAAGACAGCCAATAAAATGAAAGTTCCATGCTTGGAATATGTTCTATTGCTGCGATAAAAACACTCTGACCAAAAGTCACTTGGAGAAGAAAGGATTCATTAGGCTACACTTTCACACCACCATCCATAATTCAAGGGGACTAGATCAAGAACTCAAGGCAGGAATTGAAATAGAGACCATGAAGGAAATGTTGCTTTGCTGGTTTGATCCCCAGGGCTTGCTCAGCCTGCTTTCTTATATACAGCAGACTACCACTGTCCACAATTGCTGGCCCCTCCCACAATAACTTAAAAAAAATGCTCCCACAGGTTTGCCTACAGCCTTTCTAATTGAAGCACTCTCTCAACTGAGGTCCCATCTTCCCAGATGTCTCTAGCTTCTATCAAGTTGATAAAGACTAGCCAACACAAGGAGGTTAACCTTTTTAACTTATATTTTCTACAAATAACTTAAAACTTATGAAAGCATAACATTTTCTCTTTGAATAATAGCTATTTTGTCAAATATCAAACCTGAACTGTTTATTGTATTCCTAGGTATAGAATGTTTACTTGAAACAGTAATTGCTTTTACCCCTACATTTTGAGCAAATTCAATTTTTTTCTCTTCAACACCCCAATAAAAATATATATAATACCCTGGTTTAGTTACAAAATTTTCTTCTCCTTTAGCAAATGACTTTGGTTATCATATAGCATAGCACAAGTATAAAAAAAGTTTTAAAACACAGTTTCCTAGCCCATTTAAAAGATGTCTAAAACAGTCAACATGAAAGATCATGGTACTTGGTGAATGTAGTACATCCTTAATACATAATAACTTTCAGATGTTAAGTCATTCCCGACATCTCTATGACCATAGATTCTTATGTGATAACTTGATTATTTTAGAGGTATCTTTTTAGAGTTTGAAAAAATGTTTATGCACTATGAATTCTCCTGACACTAGGGAGAGTAAACAGAAGAAAGCCCAAATGAGAGTTTAAGAAGCCTGGGAAATTAAGACAGCAGTAGCACTTTTTCTCAGATCGCATCAACCTCCCAGTGCCACTTCGACAGTGCCCATCCTAACCTGGATGCCACGAAATGAGACAGAAAGAAATAGAGATCTTCCTTTACATCTATGAACTCATCAAGTGCTCTGCAAGTCACAGTGAAACATGAGGCCACTAAACTTGTGCTCTGCATACAGGCATGCATTACAAAGAATTCTGTTCAAAAATAAATAGGACTACAACTATTATGAGCTGACTTTTAAATCAAAACAAAGCTAAAAAACAATCAAAAAGCTGAAGAAAAAGAGATTCATATGTACCAGGTGTTTAGTGACTAGAATGACTTTGAGGCATGAATCAAAGATATTCTACTGATAGGAATTATTCTATCTACAAGGAGGAAAAAACCAGTGCTTCTGACAGTACTTCAGGAACCTTTAAACAATGTCAGTTCTCAAAAAAAGGAAGGAAAAGGGAACTTCACTGTGAACCATATCAGCAAATATTCTCCAAGAAAACAACAAAATATTTATTATGTAACATGAAGGCAGAAATACATATCATTTTATATATATGAAAATAACTTTTATTTGTTCAGCAATAGGCATTTATCTTAAGCTACTGAAAGGCAACCCTGAAAAAAACTGCACACTTCAGATACAGGATATGGAAGGTTGCAGCTGTCTTACCTGATAACTCAATTATTTTAGAAGCATCTTTTAGACAGTAGAAAAAATAATAGTTTCAAAAACCAGAAAGTCTCCTTTCTTCAGTCTGCTTTCATAATACCAAAATGTACTATGTAAGCTGCCAAGGGAATAAAGCAATCAATAGTCCTAACCAGCTGTGATATCCATAAACTACAACAATGACCAGTACAGAAAGACAGCCCTAAAGGTACAAAGTGGCACCTCTATCCTAGTGGTAACAAACACCTAGCTAATTGGACTCAAGGTCCACTCAATAGGAGGGAAATGTTCAACCACAAAAGTGACATCTACATAACCCCCTTCCCCAAAGCTCAGGAAATACAGTGGAAGGGAGAAAGGAGGAATTAAGAGTCAAGGGTTAGGGAGGACTGAAGTAAAATAGTGTATCGTGGCCATCACAAGATTATCACCACTCAAAAAGTGACAGTACTTATGCTGCCTGAACAAGATCATGTCAATCAATAATCTAGCATGGAGACAGAGCTCAGAAGCCTCCACCACTACTAAACAGCTATGGAGAGTTGACAGCTTCCTAGAGGGACAGAGTCAGTTTTCTTTAAGGTGTGACCCTTGATAGATCAACCATGCTCAAATGAATGATCACATCCAGGAGTATATGGACAGCACAAATTGGACTTGGTGTGTGTGTTTGTGTGTGTGTGTGTATTTGTATGTGTGTATACATATAAAGAGACGTGGATGGATGGATGGATGGATGGATGGATGGATGGATGGATGGATGGATGGATGTTATTTATTGCTTTTTTGAGACAGGGTTTCTCTTTATAACAGCCCTGGCTGTCCTAGAACTCACTCTGTAGACCAGGCTGGCCTCAAACTCACATAGCTCCACCTGCCTCTACCTCCCATGCTGGGATTAAAAGTATGTACTACCTTGCCCAGCTATTGATGTGTTTATTTTTTTAAAGGAAAGGAAAATAAGTCAGTAAAGAGGTAGGAGTGGATCTGGAAGGAACTGGAGGGAGAGTGGAGAGTGAATACAACCAAAATATATGTATGAAAATTTCAAATGATAACAATTATATTTAAAATAAAGTTAACAGCTTAGCGACTTGTCAGGCATGGTGATATACATATGTAATCCCAGCACTCCTGAGGTTGAGGCATGAGGACCCTGAGTTCGAGGCCAGCTTGGGCTACATGGGCAGACTGTTCAAAAAAGAAAAACTGATCAAGATCTAATAAAGGTGTATGAACTCCTTTTCAGCAGATTTTTTTTTTAAATACAGGTTTAGAAGAAAACAAACACTGCTTCTAGAATTCCTGTTTTTTTTCATCCTACCACCAAAAAAATGCACTGAAAGTATCTGTTAAAAGCAGAACATGGAGAACATTTCACATAACTTTTGTAAATTCCTAATCTGGCAACCATATTCAGAAAGTGAAATGATGGAGATTTAAAGTAGCGTTCACTGGGTCCTAGCGCCCACTCCTTTTTCTCATCCCATGATGATCACAACAGTTTCACAAACTCTAGACCAAAGATCAAAGCTAGCTTGACAGATCTCACTGTCAGAATTTATGGCTATACCTTTTATTAAAAATAAAATACACTCATGGCCTTTTTTCCTTAAGGCCTTAGCATTTTTTGAAATCTTAAATTATTCAGTAGGGTAACTATGACTATTTCCACTGTTGTCTCTAGGATTTAAGCGTACAATTCTGTGACACCAAATTTAACTCTTCATTATTTTAGTTAAAGATGAAAGAGACAAACAATGTTTTAAAAAGAGGAGAATTTTTTCTTAATCCATGTTTGATGCATATCTAGAAAATTACTCTTGGAGTAATACATCAACCAATCATACTATTTTAGTTTATTTGAAATTAGTTAAGAAGAAAGCAGTCACTAATTATTAACTTTCATTTTGACATATTTGAGCATTTTTCTAGGTAGATCAAGAAAGACTCCCATTAAAATAATTTCTTTAAAAAATTATTGGAGAATTAAGATGCCCACACATTTCACACCATTAAAACCCCCTGAACAAATTAAGATTAAGAGTGATTGTAGTAGGTACTAGGTGAAAACTTTTCCGATTATTACAGCACTTGTAATAAAAGTCAACAGTGAAATGTTTTTTACTGCACAAAATGTTCTTTTCTTTAACTTCAGAAGAATATATCTAATGTTTAAAATAAGGTCAAGGTATTTGCTCTCCAGTAGAGCTTTATAATGAATGTCTTCTATAAGGTGATTATGGCAAATCATTAGAGTTTGGAAGGAATGGGTAAAGAAAGGTTACCTCTGACTCAGACCTGGTAGGCTGCAACATTAATGCTCTCAATAGTTAGAGAGTCAATAAATTGCTCAGACTGAGCAAATGAACCGTTACCCATGTATACTACTAGGACTGTCAAAAGCACTGACAGCTAGGACTTGCTAATAATTTTCAGCTTAATATGTGTAGACCTTCATTTTTTAATAATTTAAGAAGATCAAGAACAGCAAGTTCGATCCAAAAGGACTAATATTCTATTCCAACTGCCAGAAAGGCAACTCAGAAGTTCAAGTGAATATTAAGTATCAATAATGATCACTTTTAATAAAAAGTACAAACTCAAACTTTGATTTTTAATATATTATTGTTGAAAATGTCATCTACATGTACTTAATGAAGTATTAACTTTATTTTTTATTCATAGTATATTTATCATGGCTTCTACATTATGCTTTTACCAAATATATGCTGCAGGGAATCTGCATGGATAGATCTCCAAGCTATCAGTGTTTTATTACTCTGTAACACTGTTTCCTTCATCCTCTATCTACCCCAAAAAAGCAGAAGTCAAAGGTCCCTAACTTGAAGCAGGAACAGTCCCACTAGAGCTGCTGAAATGCTTTACAAAGACAAGTCTGCTAAGCCCTTTCTCTACAATCCTAAATTCATGGGCCATGGTTTTTCCAAGTGTTCCATCTAACAAGGAGCTCTCATCAGAAACAAATCACTGAGAGCAACACAACAATACAGAGGTAGGCTCACCAAGCAAGAAATTTACTACAAGGTATTTTGAGGCCAAAACATTTTTAAAGTTGACATTAACAAATATTTAGAAAGATTAGAATCAGAGGACCAAAAAATATTACAGTTCTAACAGTTACTACCCAGCAAAATAAACTGTCTCAGACCATATGGGGGGGGGGGGCGGGGGAGGCGCTACCTCCAGACTATTGCTTGTTCTCCAAAATAAAGAAAAAAGTGTGTACAGAACAGAATTATTTTCATAACAGATTTAAAAGTCTTCCTAAAAAGCATCCCTGCTTTTAGTACTCAATGAAGTTGAACAGAGATTTGTGGCTAACTCTTTGAAAGCTGCTCAGCCCATCCCCTAATTATAAAAAGAGAATGCAAAAGACTAACCAAGTTCTATGAGATTATATCATATGCCATAATAAAATGAAATGGAAAACATTTGAAAATTTTTCATTCATACCTTGCATTTGTACCATCTGTTTAATTAAATACATACTGCGGCAGGCAGCCCATATAAAAATTAGGGTTTGTTACATAGTTAGAAGTATAACACCTGCTTGGTGAATTACTTTGTTTATTCAATTTTCTACTCCTAATAATTTTTTCAACATATTTTAGTGAATGGCTCTGCTCATTAAAGAAGAACTATACAGCAATGACTAAAATAAAGCTTAGAACTCTGTGATGTTAACAGAATTTAGCATCATCTGGAACATGAGCCTCGGGCATGCCTGTGAAACCTCTGGTGGCTGAAGAGGACACGACAAAGGCTCACCCCTTCCCCACAGAAAGAAGCTCAGTGCTGCTTAGTCTTTGCTTTTAGCCGAGTGGATTTAATTTAACACTTCTGACTTAGGGAAGTGAAATAATAAGTTCCTATTTCAATATGTCAGTATTATTTGTAATAGTGTACTACAGAACACAAACACACCCGCATTACAGCACTTTCAATATGTCAGTATTTGTAATAGTGTACTACAGAACACAAACACACCCGCATTACAGCACTTTCCCCATCCTGATATTTCACCAAACCAAAAGCTTTATTTGAGTTTGTTTTAACATTTGATATGCATTTATGTATGGTATTTTAAAGCCCTTGTAAATTGATAATATAGATTTTTTTTAAATGAAACACACACAGTATCAAAGATCTTGAATAGTCATGGACATGAATTTGTTTATTTACCACCAAGAATCTAGTTTGGTATTAAGTGATATACATTTCCTTCCAGCAATCATAAGAATAAGGTAAAGAAGGAATGATGGTCCAGGAAGCTAAAAAAAAAAAACAATGGAAATTTGATGCTATCACCATGGTTTAAAATGCAACCATGAGGGGCACAGCCAAGGTTGCTGTGGTACTGAGGCATAAATAGGGAAGTTGGACCCAAATTAAAGCTAGTTTGAATCTTGCCAAGTAGATAGTGTGGAAAGTCAAAAACACAATGTAACTAAATGTCTAATTGCTGAAGAATTATATACACAGAGAGAAGATAGAAGACAGGAAAAAGGTTGAAGCTAACAGATGATGAGGAAAAAGTCATGAAACAAATGGAGGATAACTAATTTTAAGGGTCAGAAGACAAATAAATTAAGGCCAGAGAAACATTCAGGTGATAAAATATAACTACCGTGGTTTACTACACGTCTACATGTATATATGTTAGATACATGCATTGAAATCTTTAATTATGCCCTACAAAGGTGCAGTTATATGTTAACTATCGTTTCTTATAAAATAATAGTCTCTTCATGGCAAGAAGAGGTATCAAGAACAAAAAAATTAAAATGAGGGAGAAAAACAGTTTCTAAGGTGACAGTCTGGGAGTAGAAGTAATGAGTTTGGTCAAATCTAAACAGAATCACAAGACAATTAAGAGAAACTTCATTATTAAGGCAGCTAAATGTTATTTTGTTTAATAATCTTATTTATTTTATGTGTGTATGAATCTGCTATGTGGGTGCGTACATGCGTGCGTGCGTGCGTGCATGAGTGGGTACCACAAAGGCAAGAAAAGCTCACCAGATCCTGGGCGCTAGAGTTACCGGCAGCTGTGATCAGTCTGACATGGGTGCTGTGAACTGAACTCAGGTCCTCTAGGAAAGCAGGAAGCATTCTTAACTGCTGTCCCATCTCTCCAGCCCCAAGACAGCAAAAATGTTAAGGTTGGTATTGATAAAGCTAAATACCCTCTTAGACAAAAATCCTTGAGGGGCACACTTGGTCACAAAATATTGGCAATTGGACCTAGAACCTTGACAAATATGGAAATTATCATAATGAAAAGTTTCAAATACGTGTATCTGCTACCAAATCCCCCAAAATAACCTCCAACTGAAAAAAAAAGTTACTAGTATATTTTAAACAAATAATTGCATAAAACTGTAATTAATACATATAATTTACACAAATAGCTAGAGAAGCAACTGCATTTTTATAAATCAGTTGTTCTGATATCAAACATGAATCTTAGGAGGTTAAACATCTTTAAATAGACTGGGAAGGAGACAGAGGACAGAAATGAAGGTGACTGGGGAATTCTTCACAGGCTATAATTAGGATGCTCCAATTTACCTGAGATAAACGGAGACTGCAGGCTTCAGAAGACCACACCCCTCCCTAAGAACCACTTCACAGAAAACTTCAGCAAATTTTGATTGTAGCCTGGGTCTGTGCTGAAGTTTGTTCACAACTTTCCTATATCAAGAGATCGTTAATGTGTGTTCAGGTATGTGAGGAACTACCAAAGAGACCAGTCTACCAAATAAATGACTTTACAACTTAGTTATCTTTCAACTAAGACTAATAAAATTAGAGAAACTAAGACAGGACAGATGTGATTTACTAAAACAAAGTCATATTTTCTTCAACTGTAAAGTTAGCAAAAAAAAAAAAAAAAAAAACCCTCAGGGGCGTCAGAATCCATAAAGAAAGAATATGGGGACAAACCCTCTGCAGCATGGAGATCACTACCTTCTTTGTCTCAGCCAGGCTGTACTGATGAGGGCCTCTAAAAGAAGCCACCCTGAATACTGTGAAAAAGTACTGGCCGTGCACTACTGCAATGGTAGACCTATAAAGGTGCTGCAGAAACAAATTTACAAATGCAGTACCATGTAAAGTCTGTATATTAAAACAGGTGGGTTCTACTACATACAAAACCTAAATAAACAGCATGGAAATAAAGTACCCAGTAAAATCACAGGTTTGATTTAAAATTATCTCTTGTTTATTTTATACACTCATCCTAACAAATATTAATGAAAGAGTTCATTATAATCTCACGGCAGTTAAAAAATACACTGTGATGCCAGTGAGCTTTACATCGACGTGTATGCAGGACCATATGTGCACTGGCATACCTTCTTCTATGGAAGCACCATCCAGCAGTCTGGGAGCATTCTAATAAACAATCTCTGGTCGAATTATCGCCAAGTCAACATATTCCTTTTTAAATAGCCAACACAAATCACACTCAATAAAGCTTACTATAAATTAGCAATCCTATGGTTTGAACAACATCTTTAAAGTAGAAAACATTAGAAACACTAAAAAGAAAATTAGTATAGCCAGTAGCTGAATATTAAAAAGAGTGGACTTCCCATGGCCTTGAATAACATTCCTTCACTTCAGAATTAAAGAAAAACAACCTAAAGTGAAAGCAGTCGGTATTTATTTGTCAAGTATAATTATTTAAGTCCCTGAATGACCCTTTGAGCAAGTGCTAACATTAGCCCCTCTTTCCAACCTAAGAAATTCAAAGTTTATACATGGCTGAATTAAAATCTAAACTCTTGAAGTTTTACTACTGAGTCAATATTAACTATTCCCCTATACTGTCTCATTAAAAAAAAAAAAAAAAAAAAAAAAAAAAAAACCTTCTTTATGTAAGGACCAGAAAAGCCATAATGGAACAATGCAAAAAATTACTCATAAACATCTATAAGCTCAATTGGCTCAGAAATAAGTGCAAGTATATATATATGTGTGTGTGTGTGTGTGTGTGTGTGTGTGTGTGTGTATGTATGTATATTTATATATAAATATATGAGTGCACATATATATTTATATTTGAATATATATTTATATATAAATATATGAGTGCACATATATATTTATATTTATAGAAGGGGAGGGAGGAAGGGAGGGAGGAAGAGAGAGCAAACTGTAAATAGAAAAACAATATTCTAGGCTTTATGGCAGAGAGGAGGGATTGGGGAGGAACAGCTAAAAATAAGAGCCATTTGTGGGATCATATGGAAACCTAATACAGTAGAAGATTTCTAAATTATACACATATATGAAGGTATTCTAAATGGAATCCAAATAATGGGGAGACAGAGCCCAAACTAAAAATCTTTTATCAACAAATGAAGTCAGTATTGAGAATGTGTTGCATCTTATCAAGTTGGTGGCCAAAAGGGCCCCATGGGGACCCCTAACAACCCTGCCTATTGCCAATGCTATTAATTGTTCCCCATAAACTGATGGTAAAGGCCATAATGCTGAAGACAACACCTACAAAACTCACTGAAAATGAAGAAGTCAAGCTGGTGCCTACATAGAGCCTTCACCCCTACTAACTAGTGTTTAGGCACTAGAAGGTACTATGTGGGCTACCAAAGGAGAAAGGTAAATACCAACCTAGCTACAAACCCTTAGATCTACAATGATGACGTTCATGTAAGATGTACTAGAGAAATAGAAGCACAAAGCTTGCACGACTAACCAACCATTAAGGCCCACAACATGAGATGGAACCCATTTCCCCAACACTGCTTGAGTGACCAAGAACCTGAAACTAGATAGCCACGTACCAAGGGGAAATCAAATGCTACTGTCCTGCTAAAGGAATGTAGCAATAAAATGATTCCTAATGACATTCTGCTATGCTCATGGATCAGTGTCTTAATCAACATCAGAGAAGCTTCCTTCTGCAGTAGATGGGAACAAACATACATAAAAATCATAAATCTTTTTTAAAACTATAAATTTTAAAAAGGGATTTTTACTACATTATAATTCCATTATGGATGTGATGCATGTGCCAAGACCTGCACATGAGAGTCATAGGACAACTTTCAGGAGTCAATTCTCCTACCTTCACGGGGCTTTAGGGATCAAACTCAAGTCACGGAGCTGAGGGGGAAGCACCTTACCTACTGAGCTATCTCAACAGTTGTAGCTCAATATGTTTCCGCAAATTAATAGAAACCTTGGGTTTCACATTTGCCATTGGTTTTGTATTAATACATTTGGAAAGTAAACCTTTAATAATGTAAGCTACTCGGTGACTTTCAGCTTGAACCACACCTGCAAGCTAGCTACTATAGCATCATTCATTGCTAAAACTACTGGAACAGAAGATCTCTGACATTAGCTTTCCTGACTGTTCCCCCCCACACACACACACAAAAATAACTGACTCCTTCATAACAGAATCTAAATATGGCTTCTCATCGACTGCAACTTTCAAAGAAACAGCTGTACTTGATACAGATTTTGAAAATGTTAGATTCAATCATAACTAAACTCTATAATCAATCTTTTAATAAGAAAGTACAAGTCTAAGACAGAAATCATTTTATACAGTGGTTACAGAATTGTTCACCATAGTCAATGAAGAGCTGAAAAGTTCTACATAAACAGCCCTCTCTTAAGGAGGGAGGGGGAGGGAGGAGCAGGAGTGGGGGAGCAGGAGGGGAATGGGAGGAGAGGAGGAAGTATAAATTTTTGAATGGAAAAATTAAAAAAAAATAAAAAACACAATGCTCAAATATTTGTTTTGCCTTATTCTCTTACCAATAAAACATTCTATAAAATTATAATGATTATAATAATAATCTTTCAAGAGCAAACTGTTTCATTAAAATAAAACTAGTTGAAATGCTGTACTATTTAAATGGTTAAATACTTAAATTCTGATATGAAATCACTTGCAAAAAATAAACTTTATCAACAAAATCTTAAACATTAAACATGATTCGTTGAAGCCAGGCAGTGGTGGCGCACGCCTTTAATCCCAGCACTCGGGAGGCAGAGGCAGGTAGATCTCTGTGAGTTCGAGACCAGCCTGGTCTACAAGAGCTAGTTCCAGGACAGGCTCCAAAGCCACAGAGAAACCCTGTCTCAAAAAAATCAAAAAAAAAAAAAAAAAAACATGATTCGTTGAATTTACTTTATAATGTCTTGCATGTGCTATATTTACTGGCATTTATAGAGCGTCCCTGCAGCAGTGATATCATTAGGGAGAGAAAGCCAAGCAATCATACAAAGTAATAGAAAATTTAAATATTCACTTTTTGAAGAACAAAAGGGTCAGTCTATGACCTTTACCAAAAACACTTTAAATTTTTACCTTATAAAATACAGTTTTGTCAGTAAACTGAAGACATGAATTAAATACCACAGTGATGCTTCATCTTAAAAATCCATCAGTACAGAGACACTGGGGGAACATTGTCCAAAGCAAGACCTCTCTCTCTCTCTCTCTCTCTCTCTCTCTCTCTCTCTCTCTCTCTCTCTCTCTCTCTCTCTCTCTCTCTCTCTCTCTCTCTCAGAACAGAAAAGGTCACTATCACCTCACCTGAGATTACAGCCGCTCTCTTCCCAACAGTATGTTGTCCCTGGCGGTGCTAGAATATATCAAAGGTAGAAGGTTAACCTAAAGGAGGACTCGATCTATGTAGCTGATGGAAGAATGTCACCTATGTTGGTGTGAGACTGTTCAATGGTTCACATACACAGGTATCCACCATCCTCCTGTAAGGAAACCCAGGAAAGTCACTGGCTCACCAAAAACTTTAATCTAGCAACAGTACCCAACCTGGGATGGATAGACGTTTGTTCCTGTCTCCTCAGAAAAAGGTAAAACAAGTATAATAAATCAATATTTGACATATAGTACATAATGAAAATTCTTACTGTTAGCACTATTCTAGTCTTCAAAGTATCTAGACATTAATTTCAATAACCCATATGCAACCCATCCTATTTCTCATTAGAATGTCATTCATATTAAGCAATGATCACCTTCATCAATATAACAGCTGAGGGGCCAAAACCAAATAATTTGCAATGCCACTGTTTGAAAACTTTAAATAGACACAATTCCCCAATATTTTGTGTTTCTGAACATGTCCTATTGATTTTTATTTATATTCATCTGTAACTGGAGTACACACTGTTAATACATTCAACCCTTAAAATGTTTTGAAATGTTTAATGACCCAATGTACCACTCCTTAACTCTTTGGATAAGATCAGGTATATGATCAAGTACACAGAGCATAAGAAATATATCATACAAACCAAGAAATAAGCATTCTGCAGTTGCTAGCTATGGTGTTTTCCAACACCAATTAGGCCAAAGTAATTAATTATGTATCCCAGACTCTCAATGCTTTTGTATGTCTTCTGATTTTTTTTTTTAATCAGCTTCTCTATCATTTGCTGACCAAACAAAGTTAAACTTCCCTTATCACGACGTGGGACTTTCCAGGGACTGTGGCTCCTCCAGAAGTCTGATTCATTCCCTAGCAACCTTGTTCATGGCCCCTTTCCTCAAAACAATAACCAAAAAAGTAAGTGAATTTTAAAACAAATTTTTAAATTAGGAAAAAATTCAAACCTCTACAGGAGTTTGTCTCTCATGATTACTATGGCTCATTCTCAGGACTAAGCTGGTAACACAGGAAATCTTACTCTACACTATGCCAGCTAGCCCTTTCTGGAAACACTTTTTTTTTTCAAGTGTATGGGTGTTTTTCCAGTATGTATGTGCATGCTACATAGTGCCCTCAGAGGCCACAAGAGGGCATAAGGCACCCTGGACCTGGAGTTACAAACAGCTGTGAGCCACCATGTGGGTACTAGGTGTGCAATTAAGGATCCTCCGGAAGAGAAAACAGTGCTCTTAACTCTTAGCTCTCTGGCTCTCTTTCTTGAAAATTTTGCTTACTTCTGCTCATTCTAAAGTACTTAAGTGTTGCATTTCATACAAAATTGCACCCTATCTGCTAGAGGTCCACTCTATTAGAAGTTTATTCCACCATATCCAGTTATCATGCAAATGTTGCTTTAATCTTACTTTGCATGTATGTGTTGACTGTTCTCTGAAGTAGTGTATACAGTATACAGTGCTCAGTATACCCAGAAAAGACCAGGAGACATAGAAGACTGATAGGCATTATATCAGCTAGAACAATTCCACAAATCAGTAACTTGAATATTATATTAAGCAAGAGGAAGTTCATTAATAGTACTAATTAACTGTTTAAAATTATTTTGATAGTTAAGTTGAGGGATATATTTGAGAAAAATCCACTGGGTAATGAATTAACAACCCAAGGGACAGAATAAGGGAAAAATAGTAGGAATAAAAAGAATAAAGAATGGGTTGGGTCAGAGATATTAATGTGTAAATGAGCTACACAGAAATTAAAAAGCAATGCTCAAGAAGAGATCACAAAACATTTTGCCTCCAAAATCATCAATCTAAAAATTAGCATTTCTTTGCCATGTTTCTCACATTCCTTACTATCACCCTGATTCACCCAAGAAATGGAAAATTATAAAATTATTAACCATGTCAAAATTCCTCTACAACATACCAGATGTGGTTCCAAGCAATCACTGTACTCTGGCCAATTCAGTTAAAGTTCAATTTATCTTTCAAGTTGATAGAGAAATCTAGGAATTACTATCAAATGATCAGTTTGCACAGAATAAGGAACCCATATGCTACCAATAATTTAAACACAGACTAGACTGACCCATAGTAAATTACTTAATTTATAAAATCACATGAAACAAAAAAAGCTAAGAGACTCCTATGCACCTATCAAGCTGAAACTGATGCACTGGAACCACTGGCACAACCAAGTTCAACTTAACCCTCTTACATGTATATTCACAATTAACCTAGTGTCCAGCCATACATAGCACATTGCCATTTTCAAGTCTTTCCTTGTTCATGGCATTTCCTTGCTTAAAGACCCTTATAACTACAAGTATTACCAGAGTCCCTTTTTTTTAGAAGGCTCAATTCCTACCTTCATAGACCCTTACAAATACTTCTTTAACATACACAAAGGAGCAAGTATTCCTTTAATGATTATGTTCTGTATCATCAACCAAACTATAAACAAAGACCAAAGGCCTCAATGCACATGACAGACCAAAACAAAAAGAAAAGCAAAAAGAAACAAACCCATAATGTGGCAATATTTCATACACACTAAAATAATAATAACCAAGATGATATGCAATGGCCAATGATGTGAGGATATGGAAGAATGGGAGCCCTCATATACTGTTGATAAAAGTTCATCTACTTTGGAAAGCAATCTAACTCAATTCAAGACTTAAGCATATAACAGATACTTGAATCAGCACTCCATGTGAGTATTTCCAACAAATACCAATTCCCACCTAAAAGTATCTATCAATAAACTTCCAATAGTATTATTTATAAATGCCAAGTGCATTAAGACACTTCAAATGTGCATTAACTCATAAACAAAATTAGCTTTAAAAAATTTAAAGTAAACAAGCACTGTACAGGATCCAGACACCCTGTGTGCTGCCCATCTTTATGTGGCCATTTTCCTTTTATATTACTTTACTCTCTATTTAAAGACTTTATTATTTTTAAACTATTTTTTTATGACTGCCTAGTCTATTTTTTTCTTTCTTTAGCATCTAAGTACATTTTAAAGCATACTATATCTGTTTAGAGGTTTTCTCACTCTGGACCTGACTTTTTGTATGTCTGCAGCCTTCTCTGACCACATGAGCCAAACCTTAAACTGCTAAGCAGCAGCTAGGCCCTCCAAAGCATCTCCGCATAGCACATGGCCTGGTGACTGGCTCTGCCCCCTTCAGGTCAGTGAGAGCTGAGCCCCATGCCTGGAGCCAGTCTATCTGCTCCAGCTTTGTTGGGTGATCCTACCTTGTCTCCAGTGGCACACCACCTGCTCATAAACCCCACGCAAGCCCTCAGAACATTTTTTTCCTTTTTTTTTTTTTAAAAAAAAAAACTTTCTCAGGCCCTATATGGATTTACATGCTCCCATGTTGAGCACCAAATGTAACAGTTGGGACTTTCAGCCCACAAATAATGACACAAAGGCTTATTAATTATAAAAGCTTGGCCTTCGCTTAGGCTTTTTTCTAACTAGCTCTTATAACTTAATTGGCTTGTTCTTATTAATCTATGTTCTATCACGTGGCTCAGTTACCTTTCCTCCATTCCATATGTCCAACTTGTCCCTCATGCTGTTGATGTCTCCTGGAACTTAGATTCACCCCCTGACTTCCTCTTTCTCTCTGTCCTGAAGTCCCACCCATTCTCTCTTGCTTAGCTACTGGCCATTCTGTCTCTCATCACACCAATCACAGCAGCACACCCTCACACAGTGTACAGATACGCCATAACAACTCTGGGGAACAACTGTCCAGCAACATACCAAAAACTACAGTAAGCTAAATTGTGAGCTTCCGAGTACGGGAGGCTCTTAATAGTCCTAAAAACTTACAAACATTATCTCTCTTCATAAAGAAATAAGAAAAGCTAGATGCATCTGCACTGTCTGTCATAAAATAGGGTTAATTAATAAAAGGGAAGCATGGGCAGGAAAAAGTAAACTAGTATAATAAGTTAACTGTGTGATTAACACAATATAAATTTAGATAGCTGCAATGATTCTAGTAGACAGGGTAAAAACTAGATGAGTCGGCTCCAAACATTCTGAGAACACATTCTGGGCAATAAAATACCTCTTCTCTCCTTTCATATGGGAGAGAGAAAAGTACCTCAAAATTTTTTAGTTGGGAGTAGAGATAGTTTAAATTTTACACTTTGATTTTCAAAGTTCTATTTGAGTAAGAGATCAAAACAATGACAATTCAGAAAGATCTAAAAAAAAATAATACTCTTCAAAATCAGGAGTGCACTATTTAGTGAGGTTTTGCTAAGTATTTTTGGAATATCCAACCATTTCCTACAAACATTTTTAAATTCATATATCCTCCAAAATTTTTCTAAAGTAGAAAATACTCTTGTTCTCTTGTCCTCATGACAAAAGTCAGTTGATATAATGTATCAGGTAAAATAATTATTCTAATCATGATCACCCAGAAGATGTAATAGGAAATAAGCTATTTTACTCTAGAAAGCAATCTTAAGAAGGTCTTAAAGTGACTGTCACTGAGAAGTGATTCACAAACCCTAGCAATTAATTCATGAAGAGGCAGGAAATACAACACCATGAATAGACATAACTCTGGCTAGACTTGAACAAATAAAGTTATAGTAAATGACTCCTATCTCACAGACATCTAATTCTTAAGAATTTCTTTCTATACTCCAGGCCCATTACAGTGCCACTTTACTAACATATGTGTTTCTGAAGCTTAATTTATGTAGCATAATAATTCCTACCACATTATCAGAACTGTAGTAAAACAGCATTGTTTTCAAGCATTTATTATAACAAATAAAAAGCAGTAGATTCTATTCCCAACAGTATATCAATACTGTCTGTCGCCTCTGTTCTAACAGGCAGCAGGCAAGGCTAAAAGAAGGGGGGGGGACAAAAATGGCAACAGTGTTTTGGGAGGCAAGGGGGGATGCTCAGACATGATCATGATCTGTTACCTACTTAATAGAGATTAAATGTTTTTCTGTTGGAAGCAAAACATTCTTAGCTTGAAAATGTAAAAAATAGGAAAAAAAAAGGTAAATAAAGAATAAATTCTTGGCCGGGCGGTGGTGGCGCACGCCTTTAATCCCAGCACTCGGGAGGCAGAGGCAGGCGGATCTCTGAGTTCGAGGCCAGCCTGGTCTACAAGAGCTAGATCCAGGACAGGCTCTAGAAACTACAGGGAAACCCTGTCTCGAAAAACCAAAAAAAAAAAAAAAAAAGAATAAATTCATTTTTGAAAACTAAATGATAGATGGTTCAAATCATCTGTTGAAGAAAAGGAAGAAAACTACACTTACCTCCCCCCTCCCTTTTGATACTAGGGACAAAACAAAGTCCAACAAAAGACATGAGAGATCATTTAAGTAAATGACCTCAGGGAGCTAGAGAGACAGCCCAGTGGTTAGGAACACTGCTTGTTCTTCCGGAGGACCTAGGTTTGTTGTGGGAATTCATTCAGCCAATAGCCATTTGTGTGCCAGCCCATTAGGGTGTTGTTTGAGGTACTATAAGTGCAGAGAGAAAACATGCAAGCTCTCTCTTGGTTGGTGGTCAGAGTTCGGTTTGCAGCTTCCAGTGCCCACAGAGGATAGCAATCCTATTGTGAGCTTTTTCCCAAAAAAATACTTTTATCGGGTTTTTTTTTTGGGGGGGGGGGGGGCTCTTGAGGACTTCCTAAATACGCCTACATAGGTTTAATTCCCAGCACCCACATGGCATTTCACAATTGCCTATAAATCCTCCTCCAGGAGATCTTATACTCTCACACAGACATACATGCAGGCAAAATACTAATGCACATAAAATAAAAAATAATAATAACAAAAGTAAAAGTCATTTTTTAAAAAGAGGAAAGAAAATGGCCTCACGCTACAAACTAGCACTGGTGTATATCTGGTGAAAGGCACTACAGAGGAGGCTAGGGCAGCGGCACAGCAGGAAAGCACTTACTGACAAGCATGAGAACCTAAGTTCAAAACCCCAGAATCTATGCAGATGCCAAGAGCAGCAGTGTACATTTGTGACCTGGATCCTGGGGCAGAAGGGCAGGATTCAAGAAGCTCAGTGCTCAGCAAGTCCAGCTGACTTTTCAGCCAGTAAGAGTCCACTGGCCTGCAGCCAAGTCTACGGGACACTTTCTTTCCTGTGACCTTCTGCGTGTCACAAGTTTTCCTTTGTGTTGATTTTTATTCCTGCCTCTGTGAAAATTTAGATAACATCATCTACTTGTCATTGTTTAAAAAGAGAACTTGCTAGATGTGGTAGTTATGGTTGAAACAGGGTGATTCCTTGAGCCCAGGATTTCAAATCAAGTCTAGACAACAAGACCCCATGTCAAAAAAAAAAACATTAAAAATGAGAGTTTATAACAAAGGTATTTGGCATACAATGCCAAATAACTATTGTTATAGTATCAGTGATATGCTCACTAGACAAATTCCATGTTTTCTGCATTCCTATCTATTTCCACTGACTCCAAACTTCAATTAGTTTGACAAATATACTTTTTTTTTCCCAAGGAGACAGAAGAAAAAAAATTGAAAAGTTTAGACTATAAGTAATGAAACCAATCTCTAACATGTCTGGTATGGTATCTACAAACATATTCTACAATCATACTTAAACAAAAGTAACTGTCTATGCAAGCACTCAAACTCCCAAGGGGAATATGATCACTTAGACATTTAAGCAATAATATTATTTCCTATTCTATATCCCAGAAACCAAAAAAGAAAAAAGCAATTTCCACTAAGTAATGGCTGGAATACAGAAGTAAAATCTTAAAAAAATTGTAACAGATAAAATGAAAAGTTTATTAAAATTGCTGAGCTAAAGACACATTCAAAACCACTGCCTTCAAAAGATGATAAAGAATCAAAAATATATTAACATGAACCCCAAAAATGCTCATTTTAAAAATCCAAGGACAAAGTAAAGAAGGGGGACATCAACTACTTCTATTTCAGCTGAAGAATCATTAATTTCAACCTGTTTGTATATAATATTAGGCAACATGAAGGAATAGAAAAAAATTGCCTTGATTAGTGCCTCATCAATGGAACCAACATGCTTGTCATGTCTGATAAAGATGCCATAATATTTCAAAATCATAGCTTAAAATGTTAGCTTTAGGGACTAGAAAAATGTGTCAGTAGTTAAGACTTGTTCTTCCAGAGGCTCCAAGCTTAGACCCAGCACTCACAATGTAACTCAAAACCACCTGTTACTCCAGTTCCAGGGGAACCAATGACCTCTTCTGGCCTCTATGGGCACCCACACACTCATGTGCTCACGGAAGCATGTGTACGCATGTATACTATTCTGGCCCAGAGTAAAGAGGGGGCCATATCTGGCTACGAAAAGCTTGCATTTTACAGTATGATAGAAGCAAAATTTTAGATCATAATTAAAAACCATAAACTATTACCTATTACCTAAATCACAAAGCTCGGCCTGCTCTATCATTTCGAATTATTAATAGTAAATCATTTATGCTCCTGGTTACAAAAATTCAATAATATCTTTCAACCAAATAATTCTTATACAGCTTCAAAATGCCAATTTTATACAAATACACCTTAAAAGGAATTCAAACAATCTGTTACTATTCAATAGTGGTGGACAATGACAGTGACAATGACCAACATGACTATTCTGTTAGACTATTTGACAAAGTAAAACAAAAGCCTTTAGAATATATAGTATTCAGACAGGTCAAGAAAGAAAATAGATTTTTTTTGTGACAACAGAAACAAAGGTCCCTAACAAAATATCTATTATCAACTAGAATCTAGCAACAAAGGAAAAGAAAGCATGCTTATGTGAAGGCTTTTCCACAGGATTTAAACTGGGTTAATACTAGGGTAGAAAACAGTCAATATATTGTTATCAACATATGAAAGTCATCATGTGATCACCTTAATAATTACAAAAAAACGACAAAATTTGTCATCCATTTATGGTAAAAAAAATTATTACTGAACTAGGAATCAAATGGAACTTTCCCATAAAACAAAACAATTGGAAGCTAACATCAGATACAAGGGTAAAATCTGAATATTTCTCTCATCTGAGATCAAGAATAACATTTTGGTATCTACCCTTAACTCTCCCATTCTTAAGGGCCTAATCAATTATAATCAGGCAAGAAAATGAAACAAAAGATGTAAAGAAGGTAAAAATTATTATTATTTTGGTGTTCACAAATAAAGGTGATTACAAAGATAACTTCAAAGAACTCCCAAGGAAAAAAAATGTTACCAGAATAGGTCAGTTTAAAATAGCTGATACACAAAACCAAACTGTATTTCTGTATGGTGGCCAGAAAAAAAAAATCACAAACTGAAATTCTTTAAGTTTCATGTAAAATAGTACAGAAAAAATACCAAATAATAAAAGACCAACCTAACAAAATATGTGTGTGGTATGTGTAAGCAATGCTGAAAGGTAGTAGGGAGACCTAAAAATAAGTGAAGATTATCATATTCATAGAATCAAAAGACTTGAATTGAGGTGTCAATTGGCTCCAAACAGATTTAAAACCTCAATGCAGTGTTACTGAAGACACCAGCAGGCTTTGTGCACAAATCAAATAGCTAATTTTAAAACCTATGAAAATGTAATGGCACCAAAAAGCCAACATGTATTGTTATGGATTAGTGCTCTGTACACTGTAAAGATCTGTCACTCATATTGGAGTAATACTGATTAGTCAGTAGCCAGGCAGAAAGTAGAGGTGGGGCAACCAGACGAGGAGAATTCTGAGTCGTCATCCAGAAGCAAAGTAAGCAAGAGAGAATGCCTTATTGAGAAAAGGTACCAAGCCACATGGCTAAACATAGGTAAGAATTATGGGTCAATTTAAGTTGTAAGAGGTAGCTAGTAATAAGCCTGAACAATAGGCCAGACAGGTTATAATTAACATAAGCCTCTGTGTGTTTATTTGGGACTGAATGGCTGTGGGACCAGGCATGACAAAAAACATCCATCTACAATGCATAGTGGAGAAAAGGATACCAAATTGGAAAACAGAAAGTAATTTGATTTCAGGTTTACCATAAAGCTACTGCAATCATGACAGACGTCATTAGTCAAAATACAAACACAGAAGAAATTTAACACACACACACACACACACACACACACAAACACACACACCCATTGTCTTTCAACTGATTTCAACAAGGAGTCAAGGTAATTCAATGGAAAAAAAGCATCATCTTTTCTATGAAAGGTAAGGAATCTATTGAATACCAATAAACAAGAACCAAAGTTTAAGTTAGCCCCTGACTTAGACCCATTCACAAAAACTAAGTTGAAATAAATTTTACTTCTTAATAAAAGGCTAAATCTCTAAAAGTTCTGAAAGAAATATAGTACAAACTTAACAGATATGATACTTATAAATTATAAAAGATAATAAACACTTCAAACTTTAACAGTTCTGCTCTTTGTAAGACATAACTGAAAAAAAATACTAGCAAAACACATCTAATGAGGGATATGTATCTAAAATACATAAACAACTCAGTCAAATATGCAATACAATTTCTTAAAAAGCAAAAGATAGATATTTTACCACACAAAATATACAGACAGCAAATATAGGGTGAGAAGACGTTCACCATTAGTCGTCACAAGGGAAACACCATAAAAATTTAATTGACTTGGCTAGGTAGCTGAATTTAAAAACAAGCAATATTGAGAGTTTTAAAGACTCAGGAATGTTCAAACAAGCCCATCTGGTAAATAACTGTGGAGCTTCTCTCAAAGAAAAACATACTTACTTGTCTTACATCCTGATGTATATTATCCCACTAGTTTACATACATCCCAAAGAAATGAAAAAAGGTTGTGCAAACATAGCTTTTGTCATAATCACCAAAAACTGTGAGCAATGTCTACTGATCAACATCTTGCAAATCCTCACACTATGAAGTAGAGCTCAGCAACTAAAAGGCACAAGGGACTGGTAACTACAGTGAAAGCAAGCACACACACAATCTACATGTCATCATGATACACACACAATCTACATGTCATCATGATACACACACAATCTACATGTCATCATGAAAACTACAAAAGTTAAATCTGAGGTTAAGAACAGGATGCAGTAACTTAATACAAAGGGGATGAAGCAATGTTTTAATGATGAACAATTTCACTCTGGATTGTGAAAATTATTAAAACCCCTTTTTCAAGCCAAGATTTTTTTACTATCTATTACATAAATTTACCTTTTTAGAAAGGTGTTTTATAGACAGTGCACTGTACAAATCTTTCTTTTTTTAATATGGTTTATTTTTTTATATTTAAAAATTTCCATCTCCTCCTCTCTTCCTCCCCCTTCCCTCCCCTCCCCTCCACCTATACTCCCCCTCCCTCCCTCTCCAGGCCAAGGAGCCATCGGGGTTCCCTACTCTATGTTAAGACCAAGGTCCTCCCAACTCCCCCCAGGTCCAGGAAGGTGATCGACCAAGCTGAGAAGGCTTGTACAAATCTTTCTGATGACTCTCAATCCAGTCAAGCTGACAACCAACATCAATCATCAACTGACTTAATAGATTAGAATAAAATCCAAAGCCTTTTTCTTATTTCATTTACTTAAAGTAATCACAGACTTTAAATAGCTCAATTTAAAAGCAGAATAGGTCAGTATAGGATTTTGCTCCACAGTATATAAACAGCACCTACTTCACAGGGTATTCAGGAAATAAATGACATGCTTTTTATAAACCACCCCTCTCGATAAGTCAGGCTCAAATAAGCCTATCAGCTACTTTGTATCTCTAGTTACTTTAGGAAACACTTTCCAAAGGTTCCTGGTTCAAAATCAGGTACTAGCTGTAACTTGCAATTTTTAGAAACACTCTATGATGAGTAAGAGTCAGTCTGAATTTTTCACTCAATTCTTTCAGGAGCTCACCAAAAGTAATGAGAAATTTCTACTTAAGATACTAACTTGGTTCTCAAAAGCAAGTATCTCATTAAAAATAAGTTTCGTGGACTGGGGAGATGGCTCAGTGATCTCTTCCAGGGGACTCAGGTTCAATGGCAGCTCACAACTGTCTGCAACTCCAGTTCCAAGGGATCTAATGCCCTGATATACACATGCATGCAGGCAAAACTCTAATACACACAAAATAAAAATAGACAGGCAGATGATAGGTAGGTAGACAGATAATTTCATGGGACTAGAGAATCAGTGGCTAAGAACACTGTTAACCTCACAGAGAACCCAAGTTCAGTTCCCAGCAAGCAACTAATGGCTAACGACCATCCCTGACTCCAGTTCCAAGTTCTTCTGGCTTCCACAAATACCGCATACATGAAATGCTGACACATATGCAGGCAAAACACTCATGAGCATAAAACAGATAATCTTTAAACAAATTAATTCATTTCATATTCAGAAAGATGCAAATACTAATAGCCAACAGCTCTTGGAGAGAAAAAAAACAGCTTACTTCAGCGGTAAGGTCCCAGGTAGGTTGCCTCTGCTCTAGAGGACAGTTCAACACCCACAAGCATGCAGGAAACACTAAAATGATTCAGTCGGTTATATATAAGAAGGAGAAAACAGATGATATGGAGATAGATATAGACACAGGTGCATTGTAGTGATATTTCATTTGTATTTTAATAAAGCTTGCCTGAAGATCAGAATGCAAAACAATCACACTGGTCAGCCATACAGGCCGGGCAGAGGTGGTGCACACCTTTAATCCCAGCAGCCTCACTAGTCAGTCATAGAGGCCTGGAGGTGGTGGTGCACGCCTTTAATACTAGCACTAGAGAGGAATATAAGGCAAGATGAGACAGAAACTCACTCTCTTTCAGTATGAAGATTTCATAGAGGTTAAGAGCTATCTAGTGGTTTGGCAGCTTTGCTTTCTTAATCATCAGGCTGAACCCCAATCTACCTCTGGGCTTTTATTATACATGTTACAGATGTAGCTATAAACAGACAGAAAGATTCATACACACACACACACACACACACACACACACCACACACACACACACACACATATATCATGGAGAGAGGCCATAATTATACATGCATAGACATGAAGCAATGAAGGGGTGAATCTGATCAAAATAAAAATGGACTTACATATGAAGAAAATAATAATTTTTTAAAGTGCACATAATGACAACTGCTGTTTATACTAACGTGGTCCATCGAGAGACTGGACGGTGACTCACAGTGAAGGATTATCACAACATGACAATACCCTCACTGCCCTTCATGCCACAATCTTCACTACGGCCACTTTCAAAACATGGCAGTAGAGAACCATTAAAAAAAAGACTGTTGTTGACAACCTCAAGCTTTGAAGTTAGGAAGAATATGAGAATTCTTTGACACTTTTCCTGTATTTAAACATGAACAGAAATGAAGAGTACACAACGAAGACACTCACCCTAAGCTCCTCTTAGTTGCTCTTCTCATGACTTTGCAAAGTCTACAATTAGCACAGAGTAAAGAGGCAAGAGAAGACTCCATTAGGAGTAAACTTACCGACAATGACTGATTTTCTTTAAGATCCAACCCAAAAACATCACGCCGCTTAACTGTGAGGAACTCAGCATCAGGCCCATCTTCCTCATCATCATCTCTGACTAAGAACTGCACAGGTCCTTCCTTGGCATCCTCCTGTGCCTCTTCAATTTTGAGATCAGATTCAGTGCGAGGCTCTCCTGCTTTTCCCAGCTGCTCTTCCATGTCTTCATCTTCTGTGTCTTCGTCCTGTTCTTCACTCTCACCACTGGCCAACCCGCATTCTGTCTCTTCTAGTTGCTTCCCACTTTTGTGAAGGATGGACATTTTCTCGCTGAAATAAGCTCGAAATTCTTCTACTTCGTCATTGCTGAGGGAGGGAACCCTGGGCTCAACTGTTTCAGTGACTTGATTCCTTACCACTCCTGTGGTAGTCTGCTTCTCCATTTTTTGAAGAAATCTTACCCGTGGAGCGACAGCAAGACCAAGAGACCTTCAGGAATGAAGAGAACAAAGGTAATTATTTCATTATGGTGATGGTATGCTTGTGGTATTATGGAGGTTTCTCCACGGTACAAGTCTATTTCCATGGCTTTGTTTTAACATTGCTCTAAGACACATCAATTCTGACAGATTAAACAGTTCAAAATAAAGCCACATACTTGTATAGAAAATATTTTAAACTCCTAGATTTGCGTCAAGAGACTTGATATGGTATTTAAAAAAAGAAAAAAAAGAGCACTGAAATAAAAATAAGATGGTCACAGCTCACATTCTAGATCCAATTTTCAATTCCGTTCTCAGCTTCCTCACAACACATAATAATAACACCTGCCAGGTCTACCTCACGGTGCTATTAAGCCCCAATTAACAAAACGTATAAAGGTACTTTGTAAAATGTGAACTATCACATAAAATGTAAAAGGCATGGCTGAGGAGTGACAAAACAAATATTCTCAAAAATTGTGAGGAATACATATACCGCCCATCATCCTTACTTACGAAAATGTATTTTTCTTTTTAAAAAAGCTAAAAGGGAGAAATATTGGGATTGTGTTTTGTTTTTGGTTTTTTTTGTATGTTTGTTTTGTTTTGTTTTGTTTACCTAAGGGCAAAATTTGGCATGTTTCCTTCAAGGATCAACAATAACAATTTTTATAAAATTCCCACCAATGGATAGAAACAACTTTTAAAAAGCAAAAGTTAAGCTAGGCGTGGGAGCATACCCCTTTACCCTTATTAATCCCAGTACGCAGGAGGCTGAGGCGGGCATATCTCTGTGAGTTAGAGGACAATTCCGGGTCTGCCAAGGCTCCATAGAGAGACAAAGCCTCCAAATAAATAAATAAATAAATGGCAGCTTTATCCACTGTTTTCCCCCTATATAATTCATAATAGAAACTGCAAAGTTCATTATTGAAAATCACAAACTCAGAAACAGAGCTAAGGTTCAAAATGCACAGCTCTGTCATTTACTAGCTGTATAATCTCAAGAATATTCAACTCTCAAGATAGTTTTCTTATCTGCAAAATGTAATGATTGAGAATTCCTACCTAATAGAGTTGTGATAAAGCTAATAAACATGCAATAGTGAAAATAATAAATAGGCAACTGTGGCAGTCATTTCTATCACTACTGCCGTCATGATATGAAGGGTGAGACATGAGTTTATATGCACCAGAGGATTTCTAATGATGCAGTACAGAGACAGGGCTTTCAGACACTAAAACCTGAATTCCTTGAAGACAAGAGTATATATACACATGCAATTCTATCATTGAATGAAATGACCTCCATATATTGGCCACTCAAAGTATTTCCCTAGTATATTTTTAACCTTCTATCTTATAAACATGGCAAATGCTTTAGTTATCATAGGCTTCTAAAGGAAATCCTATACCTCAAGAAAATTATACATCTGAGTATCAGCATAATCTAAAAGCATAGTCAAACCATAATGATAACTTAGACTTAACTATTTGCCCTGTGTAAACATCACCAAAAGCAAGTCCTCAACAACAAACAGGACATTTACTAGTTTGATGCAACAAGACAGCTGCTATATATGACCCTGCAGTATTCAAAACCTATGCTCATCATTTGTGAATATTGCAGCAACCAGAAAAAAAGCCCAAATCTTTGCATCATATTAAAAAATGATGAAACTAGGAACTAGTAAATAAGCATAAGGAACAAAAGCATGTTTCCGTGGCACAGGATTTTTCCCATCCAATACTAAAATAGTAATGCTATCTCAAAAAAGGGTTTACAACTGACAGATCATATAATATTAAATGTAGAATCTAACTGAACAGAAAACAGCAGCTTACCTAAGTCAAATTTTTTTTTTGTTATAAGGGGAAAATGGAAAGGATATAAATATTCTCATGTATGAAATCCTCAAATAAAATATTTTTAAAATTTTCTTTGTTAAACTAAATTTAAAAGTAAAGGCATTCAAATTCCTAGAAAACAAGCCAAGCATTCGGACTTTGCCTAAAGCATATTTTATCTTGGAAACCTAAGATAAACATTAAGCTATAATAAAGCTCAAAGGTACTTAAAAGATTTGGTCAATGCATTTCCCATAGATAGGACTCCAACAAAGAGGGAGTTTAAAAGTTAAAAGGTTATTTTCGTTTTTGTAATCTCACAACTATTCCAACAAAACCAGTTAGTCCTTCCATACATTCCCCAACCTGAGGCACTAAATCTTGCAACATCTTGCAACAGTAACTGCAAGTGTCCATAAGAGATAAAGACTGAAAAAATAAACTTATAAATATGAACCTCCTGACAATAAGAACTAAAATACTGGTTAATTTCCAAGAGTTAATCTAACATACTTCTCTGCAGATTTTCAATGGACTGTTCTAAGGTAAAGAGCAGGCTCTTAGAGGAGACCCTAGGAGCGATCCCTCTAGCTTCATCATAGGTGCTATCAATACTTACAGTGCATACTCAGTAATAGGCAACTTGCTCACATTAAATACTTCTTTATCCTTCATAAGATATACCGAACGTATGTAGGAGACAAAGCACTGTAAAATAAAAAATATGAATCAGCCTAAACCAAAGAAAACTAAGAACTAATTCAGTAGCACTGAAAAAATACAAACTAGATCAACAAACTCTAATTTGCATACACAGAAAAATAAACTGCTACAACTGTAATATTAGGAAAGATTTTGCATTTTATTCCAACACAATACAAAATATTGCCTAGCTGTGCATGGTGGTGCATTGCCTGCAATTCCATCACTTGGGAGGTAGAGACAGACACTGGAAATTCAAGGCCAACCAGGGCTACATAAAATCTTACCTCAAATGAGAAAATCCTCAACTTCCCAAAAAGCTACTGAATATTAATTAGCACTACTTAATTATAATGAAGTGCAATGAAATAACACAGGCAATAATAGAATAATACAGATAGAGTATCTGTACTGATTCCTTGTTATTAGCTGAGCAAAAGTCAGCATTTTTCTAAATTGAAATTTTCTCATCTATCAAAAATACAACAGTAATAACTAAATGTTATGACAATGAGAAATCCATATAAAACACCCAGAATATCTTCTGAAATATAGCAGATGCATATAAATGCTTTTTGTTGATAATACTACTGTAATAGTCAAAAAATAATTTTTTCAATAAAATAAATTTCACTATAAATGAGTCAAATTTTGACAGAAAGGTTGTTTTCCCTTTTATATTGTGATTTCAAATAATTTACCATCATCCTGGAAATTTTTACTTCTACTTTTTTTAAATAAAGATATGCTCTTATCAGTTCCTATCAGTTTGTGAAACAAATAGATAATAAAATACATCTCCGCAAGTACTCTTCCTTTAACAATAATTTGTGAAGGGCTAGGAGATGGCTCAGTCAGTAAAGTACTGACCATAGAAGCTTGAGAACTTGAAGACCGGGCATGCAGAATGTGCCTGTAATCCCAGCACTGGGAAGCCAGTAACAGAAGGATCCCTGCAACAGGCAGCCCAGTTAGTCCAAGCCTAGCCAGATGCATCGCTCCAGGTACAATAAGAGACCTTTTCTCAAAAAAATAAGGTAAAGAATGAATGAAGAAGACAGCCATAACTGACCTCTGGCCTCCACACATATGTTCACACACATGTATGCACACCTACACATACACATGCACACAAAGAATACATACAGCACACATATAAAAATTTTATAAAGCATATTTAATCCTTCAGGCCATATTTCTTAATCTTCATATTTTCTTCTGTATCTCTACATTCACACCAATCTTTTCTACCCAACTAATCTCCCAACAAACCATTTTCTGTTTCCAAAGGCATTAACAATGAATGGTGCTGGTTCAAAGGTATTTTCCTCTGCAATACTCACAAGAAATAATACCATGTGCTTATAGGTTTTGTTCCATCAAGATTAATCAAAAGCTAGAAAGTCATTTTTCTGAAACCAGATAGCAAGATGGTGCTGGGAAAACAGCCATTCTGCTTAACCATGTGTGACACCAGTAAGTCACATCGTTTATTTCAGCGTGCTAATCTATATTTTTTGTTCTAGATGGCTAATAATCTATATGCTTAAGCCAGTGAAACTACATCTTTTCAGCATTTTCTATCTCCTGAACCAATAAACAAATAACCTGCCAGTCATGCAGTAAATCACAGCACTATCAACGCTTTAGGCATCGGTGGCTGATTCCTAACATTTCTCCTCACAAGTAACTGATCTGAAGATTGATTAGTCTTACTTGACCATTCCAGAATGTGCACACATTTCAAAATGTCAGATGTACATCATAATAAAATGTCAGTGTAGGCAATTTCTTACTAAGACTTTTTAGTTCAGAAAAGCTATTCAAGAATAGTAAGTCATATTAATAGATTCAAATTTCATTGCTGGAGATAATTTGCTAAAATTCTATGTCACCAAGAAATTAAGCTTAGTAAAGACAATATTAATCTCTCCACCAGAAAATGCAATCAGAACTTATAATAATTTCATTGAAAAAAATAAGTTTATCAAGTATACTAGACACCAGGCTGCTTCAAACTAAAAACTCATCTTAGAACTTCCCCTATGTATCTAATAAGATTAAACACAGGTAAATTTAAGAAATACTTTTTAAAATTAAGGTAAATTTTAAGAAACACTCTTAAAAATTAAGAATTAATTTTAGAATTAAAGAAGTAAAAATTTCACTGTTTAAACCTTTTAGCTATGACCATGCAACACTGATCATATAAACTCATTCCAAAAAAAAAAAAACAAAACACTGGATTCAAAGTTGACTTACCCTTTGAGCTCTTTCTTTTAAATCTTGATCTTGGGCTAAAAATGATTCTAGTTTTTTCTGAACATCAATAAGTTTTTCTGGATTGATTCTTTTTAATAAAAAAATAAATAAAAATGGTTAAACTAAAAAATAATCTCAATTTTAAAAACAGAAATAATACACAGCATTTTCAATTTGACTTTTGAGTGTTTAACATTATTTCTCATCTATAGACTAAGAGACACCTTTTGTTTTCCTATTTTCAAACTGAATTATTACATTACTCCAACACTAGAGTAGCAACAGGGAAATAATAAGAGTAGATGAAGTTGTTTTTCCTTTATTAATAGAGAAAATTTTCAACACACACAAAGCTACTCACTTTAAAACTTAATATGTGGTCAATTTTTATCTTCTATATTCTCAACCAGCTCTTTCACTATCTAACAGTTAAAATTACTTTTAGACAAATCAAACTATTTTTCAATGTCTCCACGTAAGACTCTGATGGATTCCACTATGCCCAATGTACACATCCTCAATGAAAGGAGATTATGTTCCTTTGAAATGAAAGAACCACCCACAAAATGATTTCATTCAAGAGGTATTACCCTTTCAAACCTTCAATGCTCCTTGAAACTAAGAAGTTCTCCTTTCTCTTATTTTTCTCTGCTGCATTCTGCAAAACTGTTTCAATATAAATAGTATTCTGCAGGTGTCGAAGCGGGGGAGATGACTCGGCTGGTGAAGTGCCTGCCATATATGCAGAAGGCTCTAAGCTCAGCTCTTGGGCGGCATTGTAGTATGTGTCTGTGACCTCAGCCTTTGGGGGAGGATGGAGATAAACTGAAGACAGCTAGAACCCTGCCCTTCACTAGGAAGGCTGCCAGACTAGCCAGAGTGATGAGCTTCAGGTTCAGAGTGAGAGCCCCTCTCAAAAAATAAAGATGGAGAATGGCAATCAAGGAAAGACCCAACTGAACCTCATGCCTCCCGAGACAGAGACACATGTACAGGCACACATGCACATGTATACTACACACAAACAACATTAACAACACAATCACAAACAGAATTGTTTAATATTTTCAAGAAAAGGTCAACTAAAGTCAGATGTGGTGGCAAATGCCTATAATATCAGCATTTGGAAAGTGGAGACCACCTAAGCTACACACACAGTACATTTGAAGGTAGCCTGGGCTACATTGAGACTATCTCAATCAATCAATGAAGTAATCATTCAACCAATAAATAACTCTACCATTACTATGTTTGTTTCAACATTCAATAGATAAATTAATATAACCTATCACCTAGTGTGTGTGTGTGTGTGTGTGTGTGTGTGTGTGTGTGTGTGTGTGTGTATAGGTAAGTAATAAAAACAAGTTACTTATAAACTGGAAGTAAAAAACTTATAACAGCTCTTAAAAAAAATAAAGGTTAGACTTAACATCACCCTTAGCAGAAGTGCGAATTTTCCAGTTTCCCCCTTAAAATTAAGAACAAAGCAGGGGGTGCTGGAGAAAAGGCTCAGCAGTTAACAGAGCAATAGCCACTCTTCCAGAGAACCTGGGTTCAATTCTCAACACCCACATGGCAGCTCACAACTATCTGTAGTCCAGATCAAGATGATCTGACGCCCTCTTTTGGCTCCCACCAGCACCAGAAATACAGCACAAAGGACATACATGAAAGCAAAACAACCATACACATAAAATGATAAGGAAATAAAAAAGCAGGGGATGCTGCTTTTCAATGTAGTAAATCAAAAAAGAAAAAGAAGAAGGAGGAAAAGGAGGAGGAGGAGGAGGAGGAGGAGGAGGAGGAGGAGAAATAATACTAAAAGCATACTGATTGAGAAAAAAAATAAAACTATACTTGTTTGAAAGTGAAATGACAACCTACTTGGAAAATCAAAAGAAAGGAACAAAATGTTCCAGGGACTATTAAAACGTATAACAAGGCTTCTGAATGCAAATATACCAAAGGCTAAGAAAGTCTGAGCAAGATCTACATTTTTTTAAAAAGCCCACAAAACGGCCGGGCGGTGGTGGCGCACGCCTTTAATCCCAGCACTCGGGAGGCAGAGGCAGGCGGATCTCTGTGAGTTCGAGACCAGCCTGGTCTACAAGAGCTAGTTCCAGGACAGGCTCCAAAGCTGCAGAGAAACCCTGTCTCGAAAAACCAAAAAAAAAAAAAAAAAAGCCCACAAAACTATGATTAAATAAATCAAATAACCATGATTTTTCAGTTTCAGGGAAATTCAATCTTGTCACGGTTTCAATCTATTTCTCACTTGATCTGCAGATTCAATGTAATACCAATACAAATACCAGCCAGTTATTTTATGGGTATCAATAAACTGATTCCAAACACAAGCTGCAGGGCTGCCAGGTTAAGTACAGTAATTGGCAAAAAAAAATAAAAATAAAAAAATAAAAAAATCAAGGAGAACAGAGTTCCAAAATACAGTCACATGTATAGTCAACGGACCTTTAACAAAAGAACCACAGCAACAAAAGGAAACAAAATTAGTCTTTCTAATAAATGGTATTAAAACTGGACGTGTAAAACACATGAATCCTGGAACATACTTTAAAAAAATTCAACATAAATAATAGATATAAATATAAAGCAGAAAGGGCTCAGGAGACGGCTAAATGAGCAAAATATTACACAAGCAGGAAAACCTGAGTCTGGATCTCCAACACCAACTTGATAAACAGACACAGCCATGCACACCTGAAGCCCCAGGACTGGCCTGAGGGGCGGAGTCAGGGAAGAGACAGACAGACCCTAGGAGCTGGCCAGCCAGTCAGGGTCAGAGAGAGAGGCCTCATCTCCAGAAAAGAAAGTAGGAAAGCATTTGAAAGGGGCACTCTGATATCAGCCTCTATGTACACACAAAATTTCTAGATGAATCTCAAATACAGTAAGGACATTAAATGCAGCACTAAAAGGCTAATCCATGGAAACAAATTCATTCACTAGAGTAGACTTCAGTAAAACTGGAAACATGGCACTCAGGCATTCTTCCTCTGCTCCCTAGCCCACCACCAGATGACCTGCTCTGCTCTGCTCTGCCACACCTCCTTCCTTAACAACACAGCCTCTGAAACCGTGAGCCAAAATAGTCCTTCCTTTAAGGAGGCTCTCTCAGATACTAATTTCAGGGACACCAAGAGAAACTTCCTGTGAACTGGGGACTCAGAGTGGCACTGAGATGTCAATGCAGGTCCTGAGCTGCAACAAACCAGCAGTGTGCTAGGTGCTGATACTGGAGGAGACGGGCATGTGCAAGGTGGGGAATGTGGAGAATTGTACTTTTCCTCACACTTGCTGTCAGCCTCAAATTTCTTCTCCTAAGACTTTTTTAAAGTCCTCTTATTCCCCCTCTAAATCGGAAGCTAGATGGTCGAATAGATTAGGAGGAAGAAGGAAGCACAGGCAATGATGTCATGTTCCCACTGCTAACAGCAACATAGGGACAACCAGCTCTTACTTGATCTCCTTCACAGGTACTTTCTTCTGGAGAAGCTGCTGCACCATCCCTTGTTTTTCCGAGGGTAATAAAATTAGTAAAGCTTCTCCATCTTCTTTGTATCTAAACAAAATAAAAATTTTTAAATGCATCAATACAATCTTAATTTTACATTTGACAAGAAGATGCATAGATGACATGAAATCACTTAATTAGTAAATGCTAGAAAAACCCGCTTTTAATCTTCCATGATGTCAGAAAAGTAGGACTCTAGCTGCCTTGCATCAAATTTCAATCACTTACTGTAATTCCCATTGCCTTTAAGGCTGTACTTCAAAAGTAGAGCTAGCATCTAAAAAAGAAGCAATTAAGCAGAATTCCTCTTTTGAGATGGGGGCCAAGATGGCATTGCTTTTGTATGTAGCCTCAGGCAACAACAGGCCCAATCCCAAAGGGATATTTCAAAATAAGTTCATACAAATATATCAAGGAGACTGCTTCCACCCAAACCACAAGAGAATTATGACAAATTACTTCTTAAACATGGCAACCAAATACACTGAAGAAATCGGGTTTGGGGAATACTGACACATAGGCCTGTAATCTCTGAATACAGGAGGCTAAGGCAGAAGAACCGCTGCAGGGTCAAGGCAGGACTGAGATAACAGCAAACTCTGTCTCAGAACCAAAACACAGAAATCAATTCATCTGCCTATGGATTTTACTGACACCTTTAAAATAAAACTTTTCAGGTCAATTTAAGAAACAGGCCTACTCGGGTAAACACCTTCTAACTGCCCTTTTCTCACATGAGCCAAGCCTTACTATACCACACTTCAGAAATCTGTGCTGACACAGGCAAAGGCTCCCTACAGTTCTGACGTCACTTGTGCTGCCTGAGCAGTGAACCAATACCACAGTGCCATCTGGGACATGAGCAACGAGAGTCGGATGGGGTATTTAGTACAACGTTTACAGAAAAATCATAATCTCAAAGCAGTCTTTACACTCGTGGTATAAAATCTGAGGGGCACATCCTTATAACCACCAAGTAATTACTGAGAAGCCATGACTCAGGAATAAATCAAACACACAGAAGCAGGGCCCTGTCCTAAACAGAAATGACAAGCTCCTAGGCAGGAGCAACAAACACATACAAGCACGAGATTCCAGACAACCATCAAAGAAAGACAAAGGACGGTCACAGGCAACAAGCGCTCCAGCTCAGAAGTGGAGGACGGCTATTCGGAAGTGACCGAGGAAAGATGCGACACCGCAGATGGACTTCAGTCAGGTCTTTAAGGCAGACACAAAGGGGCCCACGGTGTTCTAAGAGAATGCTGGGTCATGGTGGAGAAACAGGACAACAATGAAAGACTGATTTAGTAAAGACAGGCCTAAAAAGGGAAAGTCCACAGCTGGAATGAAAAAATGAACAGCAGGGAAGATGACTTAAAAGGTACATTCAAGCCTGATTTTGTACTGCCCTGAATGCCTCTGCAAGAAATTCTATAATACTGTCTGCAAATAATATTTTACCATTAAATGTTGAAAGAAAAATTTTTTTTGCAACTTAACTAAGAGATGGTACTGTACTTTTATTATGAAATCTAAAGAAAAGCTTTTTACCTTACATATTAATTTTAAAATCTAACTCTAATGAAGAAAAAATATATCCTTGTATGAACAGACTG
Organism: Arvicola amphibius; assembly: GCF_903992535.2. Lineage (NCBI taxonomy): Eukaryota > Metazoa > Chordata > Mammalia > Rodentia > Cricetidae > Arvicola > Arvicola amphibius. Next base: position 121,418,411 of record NC_052049.1, read on the forward strand.
AAAAAGATTAAAATATATCAAAATGTTAAGCTATCTTTTATAGATAGTTTGTTATTTTTTTAAATCTTATTAATATGTCTGGCAGTAAAATGGTGAGAAAACAGACATCATGCTAGCTATTTAAAGTTGAATGTCTATATGAACAGATATTAAAAAAAAAAAGTAATAAATCCCAGCACTCAGGAGGCAGAGACAGGTGGATCTCTGTGAGTTCAAGGCCAGCCTGGTCAACAGAGTAAGTTCTAGGACAGTCAAGGCTACATAGAAAAACCCTGTCTGGGAAAAAAAAAAGTAATTCAGGATTTGATTAGTAACACGAGGATGCTGTAAGAGTATGACAGAGAATATTACCTAGTAGTCTAGATATTAAGAAAACTGTCCAGAAATAATGAAGCCTTAAATGAACCTTGAAGAATCAGAAGCCATTCTAATATTAATTGTAGAGACATGAAAAGGATAGTCAAGTTTTGCAAGGGAGACAGTAGTATTTCAGAGAGCAATAAAAATTTGAATATTTGTCTTCATGCTTATTTAACTTTCTTATAAACAGAATTATGAATATATAAGCACTCCGTTATCTAATTATCTGTTGGAACTGAAGAGCTAGTTGTAAATACCTTTCTCATTGTTTAAATGCAAAATTGTATGATTCAAAGTTACTCATCTTCATACACTACAAAAAAGTATGAATTCAAAACATTCCCCTTTAGCCACTAAACTAAACCATACATGATCTCAGAAGTTATTAGCATATAAAATAAAGACACATCCTGACCAAGTAAGACAGATGACAGACATCGCAACTGCTGTGTCTGCTCTCTGAGGACAGGTTAAGAGTCAGAGGGCAAGCCAGGTGGTGGTGGTACACACTTGGGAGGCAAAGCAGGCAGATCTCTGAGTTCTAGGACAGTCTGGGCAACACGAAGAAACCTCGCCTCAAGCCCAAAAGAGAAGCCAGAGGACACGCTGAGGTGGCACCGTGAGTGAACCCAGAAAAGACGCCACAAGCTTTGCTGCGCAGCTTGAGGGGAGACCTGAGTTCAGACACCCAGCATCCAGGTAAACATCCAGTGATGGAGGCGGGTCTTCTATCAATCTGTTGATTTCATTGGTTAATTAATAAAGAAAACTGCTTGGCCTAATAGGTTAGAAAATAGGTGGGTTGAGTAGACAGAACAGGAAGAAGGAAGTGAGGTAGATGGCTCAGACAATTGCCCTGCCTCTGCAACCAGATGCGATGAAGCTCCAGCCCAAGATGGACGTACGCTAGAAACTAAACGGTAAAGGTGCTACACAGATTATTAGATATGGGTTAATCAAGATGTGAGTAAGAGGCTGAAAATAATGGGCCAGGCAGTATTTAAAAGAATACAATTTGTGTGATGTTATTTTGGGGCATAAGCTAGCAGGTGGCCGGGAGCAGGGAGACAGGAACTCAGCCCGCAGCTCCACACTACAATCCAGGTATAATCATGCATGCCTAGAACTCAGTGCTGGAAAGAACGGGGAAACAGGAGAGTCTCTTGGGCTTGCTGGCCACCAATTTAGAAAAAAACCTTTATAATGCAATCTAGTAATGAGGAAAGTAAACAAGAAAAAGAAAGCCAACTAGTTGCTCTAACATATCTAAATGTGAGAAATGATGCAGAGGAATGGCTCGAGGAGGATAACAGAAAAGCCACACAGGTAACTGCGGGAAAGCAGTATATTAGAAACAACTAATTCAAAAAGCCTAAGGCAATAGCATCTAACGTTTATCAGCAGCAGCAAGACCTGAAACAAGAAAAATGACAGACAGACAGACAGACAGACAGACAGACAGACAGACAGACAGACAGACAAGGAAAGTGTATGGGGTTGTCACTGACTTAACAGGGAAGCTCTCATAGGAGTCAGAGAATTTGCCTTATGCTTTAAAAGACCACTTGCCCTGCTGAATTGAGCAGAGGAAGTACCTGAGAACTGGCTGACTCCTAAGAAATATCAGACCCCTACTTGCCTCTGTGCCTCTACCAGCTGTATTTCATCTCAGCTCTCCAATGTTTCAAAGACAAAAAAGATTTGTTCTGCCCTTTATTAAAGTCCAGTTATCAACAGACATAAGCTATATAAGAAAGCAATTTCCTCCTTGGGAGAAACAGACTCAGTAGAATTTTAAAATTCTCAGCTAAGTGAATTTTTAAGAATAGAAAATTTCATTTGAAAATAATGTTCCTATCACATACCTAATAAATTCACATTAGGCTTAATTCTTAGGGAAATTGTCTTTATTATTTCAGTTTGCAAAAAGCTAAGGACTCCTTTAAAAAATTCTCATTGATCCCTTAATAATAATAAGAGTATTTTCTGCAAACCATGAGCCCTTCCCAATTTAGGAATTTTAACTAGTTTGCAGCTTCATGCTTGCTGTTAGAGGGACCCAAAGACTAGGAGATGCAAACGCTCGGCTCTGCTGCCCCCTAGTGGAGTCACAGTTCACTCTCTAACTCAAAATTCTGAGAACTACAAAAAAGGTGAAAATGGCTGAATTGGAATCCAGCTAAAATGAATTTTTCCTCAGCAGTCTAGAATAGAAAAAGTTACACATAAACTCCCACCTTCTCTCCTAGCCTCCCTACTGCCCGCAAACAAAAGGCTTATCTGGTGTGTGCATACTTTCTAATAACCAATCTTCTGCGCTTTCAACTGCAAATTTTTTACTTAAAAGAAGTCAGGCTTTTGAGAACCAAAACCTCAAGCCTTAAAGACAATTGCTTTGAAGTGGCAAAATGTCCTATAGGACAAACCCTAACAAACTGTCTTCACTCATTTGTCTCAAAGAGGACATCATTTTGTTAACTGGGCTAAGGAAAATTTTTCTTTGCTATATATCCAAAGAATCCAGTAAAACAGTAAATGCTTGGAGACAATAACACCTGGCTCACCCTTTATTTCTCCTTGGTAAGGCACAAAAAGTAAAGAAGCCATATTCTCCAACTTTAGCAATTTTTCTGACAAAACCACTTTTTATATTTATATATTAATGTTCAATTCCAAAAGCAAACACTTTCTGGAAACATGGTTTTAATTACAGCCTAACACAGGATTTTAATTAGTTTCAATTTTTAATTTAGCCTTTATTCAACTCAATTATTCAGTCTCATGGCCCACGAAGCTTTCTCATTATCTCTAAATCCATTAATGGCCATTTTCAACCACCAGAGAAGAGAGTAAGCAGAAGACATGATAACCTCTTCACTGAAATGGTCAATCCAGAATGTGTTGTTTATGTATGAAGGGTCAGGCTTCTACTTTAAAAGTTAATGACTGTGTTAAAAATACATTAAAATATTCTTTAAAATAGAAAAAGAAAGTAGTATTCTTTTCAGACTCAGCATTGCAGTACTGTCCTAAGTCTTCAGCTCCACAACTATCAAGACCCAATTAATGCTCACCATAATGTTCAACTATACTGTATTTCCACCAATTCTCCAAAACTAAAAATCTCCCTTTAATCATCTGATATACTGAAATGCTCAATAACCTCACGCAGATTTCCCGACACTGCTAAATATATTCTATGAAGGGCTCGGTGCCCACCTTCCACACCACACAACGGGCACGGGTGAGAGACCTCTGAGTCTAGTCTGATACTTCTGAGATACTATATCAACCATTTCTATCTAAAGACACACACAACCACAAAAATGCAAACGTCCGTGGTGCATACACCAATTTTTACAAACTACATGTTTACTAAAGGAAATTAAGTCATGGGCGAAAGGTTTTTTATCACCAGCTTCCATTAAGACTTTTCAAAAGATCTCACTGTGAAAAATAATCCAAATGTGAACCCAGAATACTAAGGTTCACCTTCGTAAGAACTGAAAACAGGGATGGGAAGATGGTTAAGTGGGTGAAGGTGCCTGTCATCAAAGCCTGGAAACCTGAGCTCAGGTCCTGGAGCCCAAGTGAAGGCAGAAAAGGAAAACTGACTCCACTAAGTTGTCCTCTGACCTCCACAGGCACATCATGTGTACTCATACATACATCAAGCACTTCACACACACACACACACACACACACACACACACACACACAAATAATAATATTATATTATTATTATTATTATTATAAATAGAACAGTGTGTGCTCCATTTTTCCTAGCTGTCAAGAGACAACAAATTTTAGAGGCTGGTCTGTTTCATTGTAATGATATCTTCTACAGAACTCAGTCTCAACTCTTACCTCATGTTTAAAATATATCATTAATTCCAATTCAGAGACTTCTTTTCTAGCAAATCAATCTACTTTAAAATATGCTTACCATTATACTATTGTCTTCCTTCTTTTATTCTTAAAAGAAAGACATTTGAGTACATTTTTATTAGTCATGTTTGCTGGCGACCCATGGTGTAAATTCAAGTCAATCAGAAGACACTCAAACACTCGTTAGCAGTTTATGAAAATTAGGAAACAGGACACTCTACTTATTAGGCTGCAGAAAAACTTGCTTCAGGTGAAAAAAAAAGTCTCTTCATACAAAAATATCTATTATTTTCTTCAAAGTTAGCTAAAAACTGATTGTGAAAGAAAGGGAAGAGAGGAAAGGAAGAGAAAGTGTGAAAAGAAAAAGGAGGGAAGTTTGCAAAGAAGAAAAGGATGGGAGGAAGGAAGGAGAGCAAAAGAGAGAGGAAAGAGGTTAGGAGAGGAAGGAATGATGGGAAGGAGTGGACACAGATCAGGTAGAAAGATGAAGCCAATAAGGGAAACAGTCTTTGGCCCTCAGGGCTAAAGATCCTATCATCCTTGGGAAAGCCTAGAAATCAGAGACAGATGCTAGTCCAGTTAGATCAACACCAAACTCCATGAAAGTACCAAATTATACCACTTTGACAGCAGGAAGAGTAAAAAAAACGTAAGCCAAAGAAGCACTCCACCTATAGCTAATCACAATTAACATGACTTTATTATAATTAATGTTTATGTTATTTACAATTCCTAACCATTTTAAATACTTATTACAATTTTACTGAACTGATATTCATTTGTTTTCCATTTTTCTGTTCTCATGTTACATGGCATGTTTCAAGCGTGTATGAGAAGTCCAGACGTGGTTGTTGGCGTCTTCCCCACCTGCTCTCCGTCTCTCACTGAGCCTGGACCTCATCTACTCAGCTGGACTAAGTAGCCAATGAGTTCTCATTATCTACCCGTCTCTACCACACAGCCCGGGACGACAGAGGATGTCACTTTCAGTGTGTGTGCACGGGTGCCAGCGACTCACACTCAGGTGCTCATACATGCACGGCAGCACTCTCGAGCTCGCGCACGCCGGGACACGAATTCTTCCACTGGACACTGTCAGTCCTCTTCTAACTTCTCTTTAAGGCAGGGTCTAAATTGCCTAGAGTGCCTTAGGCTTGCTCTAAAGCCCAGCAAACCCTGACCTTTAAGATCCACCTGCAGGAGCCTTCCAATCTCAGCTGAGAGCAACCACATCCAGGTCTCATCTCCCTCCTCCCTTAAGATCAATGTCTGCACAAAGTGCTAAGGCAAAGGAAGGACTCTAAGGCTTTTGAGAACCATTACCAAATGTGACCCAGAAAGAGGTCAGCCACTTATAATTCTACAAATTTCACTATAATCTCAATAGTACAACATATTACATAATTCTTTTCATTCATTTAGATCCATCTGTGATGTAGTTTTATGTCCCAGACATTTTCCCCACAGCTCTTTAGCCAATATAAGATGCTTCAACATGAAATACAAAAAAAATTTAAAAAGTCACTAGGAGGGGCCTTCACTTCAATCAGAAAAGGCAATCTATGACTCCTATCAACCCTGTCCCTTACTAAACTTATACCACAGAAATTAAGAGTACAAGACCTAGACTAGAGAAGTCAGACCGCCTGGTTCAAATTTTGGCTCTTTGTACCTTCAAACATATTGTATTACTGCTTAAACACTTGACTTCTTCATTTAAAACAGAGAAGTCATGAAGATTCATTGAGCTGATGTTCAGTAAGCGGTTCTTAAAGAAGTTTAGAAGGGTAAATTAAAGCAAAACAATAAAACTTCATGAACTGTTCTCAACAACAGCCTTCAGGCTGTACTTTTTCAATTTGTTTATTGTGCATGAAAGTGTGAGAAGGAGCGCGAGCATGCCAGTCTTTGTGGAAGTCATAAGACAACTCTCACCAACTCAGTGGCTCTCACCAATAAGGAAGCGGCTCTCTGGCTTCTGCTGATGCAGCGTTACTACAGGCTGGCTGGTGCAAGCATCTGGCCAAACCAGAGAGGCATCTTAGCATAGGAATACAGGTGAGCAACCCTGTATTAGGCTTTGTAAGTGGGTCCCAGGGATCACTCAAGTTTAGGCTTACATGGCAAGCACTTTTATCCATCCACTGAGCCGTCTCCCTAGCCCTGTCAGAGTTACTCACAACAAAACACTAGCACTCACATATCTAATTGTTCCAGTCTTTGTTTACCTACAGCTGGAGCAGAAGCAAGCTGTAGAGGGCAGTGGGAGTATACAGCAGTGACAACCAGCATTTAACAAGTGAACCCACCAGTCGTGTAATTCCCTGATGGGCAGTCCCATCTGGCAAAGCCATGGAGTTACTTACTGTAAATGACCAGTTGCTCCTGCCTGTAATTTCTCTCATGAGTCACTTCATTTCTTCCCTAAGAATATCATTTCTTCCCTAAGAACTGATATGGGTGTTTTCACACTGCTTGTTTATCTCACGTATATATCCCATTATTAGGACACACGTATAGCTGTGGAAGGTCAGAAGATGCTTTTCTGCTTAAGTTAATATTTATGAATATAATTTTCCAGGTGTTGTTTTTACTGATTCAAAGTCCAGAACAGAAGAAACTTGATTCTACATAATGTTCTCAGTAATTGACTTTTGCACGTAGTCCCAGTGTCAGGCTCCAGTCAATTGTTTACTGAGAATCCTCACCAACTTAAGGACTAAGTGTAAGACCACTGGCCTTGCTCTCTGGCCAGTCATTATGACATTCCCTAGTCTAAGAGAAACTACATGACTTATCCTGTGTCATGAGAAGGGTCAGGCCCTGAAAGTATAACATGTTAATTGTCCAGATTGTGATTGGAGAAAGAACTGGACAGAGAAGAAATGAAGTACAGGGCAGAGCAGTAAGTGGTAGAGACTATGGTGGGCTAATTAGGAACTGTAAAAATCTATGTAGCAATGTGCAGACAGAGGGAATCTCAGAAAAGATTTTTTAAGTTAAATTAAAATATCATCAGAAAGCATCTGTTTCATTATTTTTCCCTCAGATAGAAAAAGTCTAGCCTTTAGATAGATAAGAACTTTTTCCTAACCCTTGCTACTTTGAGGTCTTCTTTTTCACTGCCCTGGAGCGGATCGCAGGAGCTGGCCTCCCATAATCCATGTTAGCAAGCTTTGTTATTAAACAGTACAAAAACAAAGAAATGGCCACACCTACCTGGCAGTTCTCCCAGCTCTATGAATATATGTATTAGCATCCTCTGGACAATCAAACTGAAGAACCCAATTCACAGCTGGAAAATCTACACAGAAGAAATATCAAAGGGGGAAAAAAAAACAATTCAATATCTAGCCTGCTGTACTACTGTTATGTTACAGTATCGTGTGCCAAGACTTTCTACCACATCTCACGTAACAAAACTTTATTAAAAATAAAATTGATCGCATTAACCAAGAAATTATAAATATTTTTCTACTTTGATAAAGTGAACTAAAATTGCTTCTTTCTGAAACAGAAGAGACAGTGCTTTGTGACAATAGCGACATACCCTGATGTTCTGGTTGTGAGCCTAGCCTTTAATGACTGAGCCATCCCTCCAGCCCATACCTTGATGTTTAATGACCTAAAAGTATCACTCTTCATAGGGTCCTAGTAAACTGGCTTCTGGGTCTGAGGAGATGGTTCAGTTTGGTAAAGTGCCTGTCACACAGCATAAAGATCTTAGTTTGGATTACCAGCACTCATTGAAAAAAAATGAAATCAGGCACAGAAGCACTTTCCCTAACTCCAGCACTGGGGAGGCAGGGAGAAGAAGATATTTGGGGCTTGCTGGTTATTTTAGAAAATTCTGTGAACTCCAAATGCAGTGAGAGACTACATATCAAAAAACAAGGTAGAAAGCACAGAAGACAACAAACATCGCCTCTGTTCTCCATACACTTTGCACACACATGAACAGACACATAAAAATAATACAAATTTATACTTTACTTTTCCTGCTAGTGCTAACTCCAAATAAACTGGTAAACAACCATACACCCTGTATTTCTGAATACTACAAGCTTTATTCATTTCCAAAGAAGCCTGCTCTCAATCTCTCAGAACTAACTCTAATCATGTATAGGGTTTGCTGCAAGGATTTCTAAAGAAGATAAGTAAAGTCATTTTTGCCTGACCTTTTTTTGGGGAAGAGCGCTTTGAGACAGAATTTCTCTGTGTAGCCCTTGCTGTCATGAAACTCACTTTATAAACCAGGCTGGCCTTGAACTCACAGAGATAAATCTGCCTCTGCCTCACATGGCATGTACCACCACCGCCTGGCATAATAAGTAAATAATTATTAATTTTTAAAAAAGAATCACTGTAAGAAGGCCAAGATGACAAAGAGAATCACTTAAAAAATATTTTCAGCTGTAAGTCATTATGCACACCTTCAATACCAGCACTTGGGATTTCTGTGACTTTGGGGCCAATCTAGTCTACAAAGCTGGTTCGAAACCAGTTATACCTACATAGTGAAACCCTATCTCAAGAGAAAGTAACTGCTAAAATAGGGTAGCACATTCCCATACTGTAGATGTATGTTTAAGATGATTACGCAGTCAGAGTGACTGAAGAACTCAGGCTACTAGCCCTCTACTTACCTCCACTGTACCTACCCACAACGCTACAAGGTACAGTCACCACTGTACCTTCTGAAAGTTAAAGAATGCTAAATATAGTGATCTAACAATCAAAGTGACTAGTCAAAGAATGGATTTCACTGATTTTTATTGTTAAATTTCAGTTTTCAAAGTTGTAATTTTCTTATCTTTAAAATTTAAACCTTTCATCTCCTTTGATGACTACAGAGGCTCCTTGGGGTTATGATTTAATTATCATGAAACATAACCAAGCTCACCAGAGATGCAAATACTACACAAAGTTTCACTGTCATCTGTCATGTTCATCAACTTACCAATTTACTAAAGTCTCTCTCACAAGAATTGAGACTCAGATTTCCAGGAAAACACCCTATAGGTAAATATATTTGCCATGACCACAGAATGGTACTCCAGCAAGCTCACTTACCCAACCCTCTGGCTGCAATATCAGTAGCAAACAGCACTGCAGCCCTCTTCCGGACAAATTCATTGTAGACTTCCATTCTTCTCATCTGCTGCTGCCGACCATGGAGAGCAAGGATAGAGATTCCTGGGCGCAGCCGGCAGAACACCCTGTACAGGTACTGAACCTGGGCACAAGCAGAAGGGTAAGTCTGATCCTCAGAATGGAGGACAAATTTCACCAACTGTCAGTTTTATTAAAGAAACGTAATCTAGAATTGAAGTCTTGAAACATTTTTGTTCACATATTTTCTAGAACAATTTTGATGTCAAAAAATTAAAAAATCTCAATCACTAAAAATAAAATTTGAAAAGAAAAATTTGTTCTTACACTTTTTAGTCACCTAAATTCTTTCTAGTTTTGAATAGCTTTAAGAATACAACTTCTACAAAACTGTATTTTAAAATAAACAGCTATCATATACATATACAAGAGATTCTCACAGTAAAGCTATAGAAAACCGTGAGCAACTCTGAATAGAAGAAAGCCTTGTTTCTGTCCCTCCTGAGACTTTCTTCTCCATCTCTGGACCCTCACAGAACTACAGCTTAGGTTTGAAGCTTGAAAGCCTTTTATTACTATCACTGTAATTCATAAATTTCTACAACAAAATGTCCTCAAGTTGTATATTTGTTTCTTATACAAACAGGCTGTGCTAACCTTCTCCTCTGACTGAGCACTTAGTTGACCCTCCTTCCTGAAAAGATGTAATAAATAACTTAGACATAAATAAAATTTTACTCTAAATGTATTTCAATGTATAGGTCTAAAGGAGTCAACTATTGTTTTAGTTTTATTTCTTTACTATGTACTTACTACTAACTGGATACTGTTAGACTGAGGCAGAATTCATTATTATTTCTAACACATATTGAGAAAATTTGTTCACATAAATTAAAAACAAAATGGACCCAAAGAAAACTTAACTTTTGGAACTACAAAAAAATGCCAAAATCACAATAAAAGTAGTATATAAATGAACCATGAGCTCTTCTCCTTAAGGGACAACAAATACACTTCTCTTAATCCCTTACTCCTACTACAAGGCTGATATTCATCAATTATTTATTAACTAAATAAGGACATAGACAAAATATTGCAGAAAGATTTTCAAAGGGACAAATGACCCTAAAAGGATCCTAAAAAGGATTTTCAGGTATAACAATTCATATTTGCCTTTAAAGTACCAGCTATTGACCTAGGGGCAAGGTAAAGGTCTGTAGATGACCATAAACAAGGACTTGGGCCTCAGGTCAAAAGGAACATTCAGTTCCACACCCGTGGAGGGAACTACTACACTGCAAAAAGCCTCCACTAACCTAGCGAGCTCCATTCCTTCTGCAATGCTTTTGATGGAGAATACTATGCTCCCAGAATCATAATACCTAAAGCAGTACTGAAGAGAAGACAGCAAAGTGTCTGCCTTCAATGGGCTTCAAGTTTCATTCATGATTTATTTATTTCTATAAGTTGTTTGTTATACTTTGTTCTTTTGGCTTTGGGGGGAAGGGGGACCCACCACCCAGCTCCCAAGTAAATGCCACGAGTCTTAACTTACAAATGCTTGGACTTAGCTTGGCTTGTTTCTTGCTAGCTTTCCTTAACTTAAATTATTCCAACTACCTTTTGCCTCTTGGCTTTTTTCCTTTTCTTGCATCTGTATATCTTACTCCGTGGCTAGCTGGGCAGCTGGGTGGCTGGGCGGCTGGCCCCTGACATTCTCCTCCCCTTGTTCTCTCATTACTCCTTCTCTTCCAGATTTTTCCTCCTGTTTCTTCTCTCTGCCTGCCAGCCCCGCCTATCCTTTCTCCTGCCTCGCTATTGGACATTCAGCTCTTTATTAGACCATCAGGTGTTTTAGACAGGCAAAGAATCACAGCTTCACAGAGTTAAACAAATGAAGCATAAACAAAAGTAACACACCTTAAAATAATATTCTACAACAGATTTCCTTTCCAACAAAAATACAGGATTATCAATCTTTACAGTCTGTTTCCTAGGATTGCATAGCACACTGAGTAATGATGTGTCTACCTGAAATATGACAGCTCAGAGACAGTGATCCAACACAAGCACATTCAAAAGGAAAAATTCAGGAGTCGATACCTCTTTGCAACTGGAGAAAAACACGATACTCTTCTTCTTTAGGTGGCTTCTCAAAAAGGAGAACAGCACACTGATTTTCTGTTGCAGCTCACACACTATGTAGTTCTGTTCCAGTGTAGCAGGGGTGCTTGTAGAATCAAGACAAACAAATTCTTTTAACAATGTCATAGTGCTGCTTTGAAATCAACACTAAAAAAAAAGAAATGTACCAGGGCTCCATTCTCCCAATTTCTATCACACAAACATTTTTTTCTCTATTGTCCCCTATAAGAGAAACTCACCAAGGCTACACATATTCAGAGTCCTCTAGAGGTTGTATGAAAAGATACACAGCAGCACAGTGTCAACCACAAGAAGGTAAAGACCGCTGTCTGTGGGAAGCAGCTTAGAGGAACTTTGCCGGGCTGATGGCTAATGTCTACATATTTTACTGGGTTAGGGATTAGAGAAATATAAGCATTCGTCTAAGCAATTCAGACTTAACACCTGCATATGTCATGGTAAATCCGACAAAGAATATATTAATATCAAAACATTTATGGGCACACAACATTAAAATGGGTTAGTACACAAAAGTATGAAAAAATGACTAGTAAACGGATAATCATTGGTAGATAGTAAGTACATATATAGCAGGTATAGGGCTGTATTGAGACATGGAAGTCGGAGGGGGCTTATTAGGAAACAGAGGTTCAATGGGGGAGGGCGCAAGAGAGATCAATGGAAATGTACTGACTGTATATGTATGTATATATATATATATGTATGTATACATGTGAAATAATGAAAAAACAGATTTTTACGGAATGTATTATAAATGCCTCAATTTGTTACATGTTTAAAAATTCATAATAATGCCTGAAAAGTACGTTTAGGTTTACTATTGGAAAACTCTTATAATTTTATTTCAAATTATGGCATTATTTAAAACCAAAGGGTTAAAAAGAAAATCAACCCAAATGTCCAATTCTAAGGAACTTGTGGGATGAACTATTAGACCCCCACACCATAAGATATTAGGCAACTATAAAAGAATGTGAAATATATTCATGTATCACTGTGGAATGACCTCTGGAATCCATCATTAAGTAAAGAAATAAGTAACAGAATGAGATAGTACTCCGGTACTGTGAGACCGGAGATAATCCAAAAACTAAAAGTCAAATACTTTACGATAGCAAAAGAAATGATAAAACAGTATTGAAATTTAAATTTTCTAATTCATGATAAACTCTTATATTAAGAGAAGGAAAAGAAAAGCCAAAGGATGTGAGAAAATATTTGCAAATGAAACATGCAATTAAAAAATGTTCTTCATAAAACACAAAGAAAGCTTATGAAAACACAAATCCCCAATTTAGGAGAAAAATAAATAAATCTCTCAACAGTCACCTGCCCAAAGGCAATGTCAGGTCACGAAAGAACATAAGATGTTCCACAACCAATAAGCATATAAGATGCCTCTTACTTATCACTTATGAGGAGAATTCAAATTTAAAACAAGACACTATTAAACTATATACTTAGGAGCCTCCAGGATCAGATTTTGAAAATGATACAGCCACTTTTGAAGTTTTCTTCCCAAACCATTCTTGTCATCTAGTCCAGCAATCATACTCTTTGGCATTTACCCGAAAGAACTGAAAACTCAGTCCACACAAAAAACCTGCACCCAGACATCTAACAATTTCATTCCTAACCACCACAACTCAGAAGCGATCAAGATGCTCTACAATGAGTGAGTGGATAAAATGGTACACTGAGATAATAAAGTCATTTCAGTTGGAAAAGGATGTCAGGACGGGTTATAGTGCAGTGGGAGAATACTTGCAGGCCCACACAAGGCCGTCGGTTCAGTTCTCAGCACTACAAATTTTAAAGCCTTCAGACACCACCGATAAAGCCCAATTGACCTACTAAACAATACATGTTTCCTAAAGCTATCTTGTCAAGGAAAAAATAATCTTGCTTACTTAGAACTAAAATGATAAATATTTTATAAGAGATACCTCAGGACTGGGAAATGGTTCAAAGGCTAAAATTCATATTCAAGTATATGCATGAGTACTTGAATTCAAATCCCCAGAACCCACTTAACCAGAAGAATATCTGTAACCATAGTACCCTACCACAAGATGGAAAGCTGGGGGTGAGGGAGAGCAAGGGAAGGGACGGGGAAGTGGATGAGGAGAACGTGAGGGACAAGAGGATGGCTGAGATGGGGAAGGACAGAAAGAGAGCAAGGAAAGAGTTATCTTGACTGTGGGAGTCATTATGGGGCTAGTGTGAAACCTGGCACCAGGGAAATTCCCAGGAATCCACGAGGATGACCCCAGCTAAGACTACAACCAACATTGGAGAAGATGCCTCAACTGGCCAGCCCCTTTAACCAGATGATAACTACCTTATTTGTCATCATAAAACCTTCATCCAACAACTGATGGCAGCAGATGCAGAGGTCCACAGCTAAATATTGGGCCAAGCTTCTGGAGACCAGTCGAAGATGATCAAAGAGGTTAAGACCACAATGGAGATAGCCACAGAAACAGCTGACCTGAGCTAGTAGGAGCTCACTAAATCCAGACTGATAGCGGGGGAGCCTACATAGAACCAAACTAGGCCCTCTGAATGTGGGTGACAGTTGTGTGGCTTAGGCAGTCTGTAGGGCCACTGGCAGTGGGACCACGATTTATCCCTAGTGCTTGACCTGGCTTTTTGGGGCCCTTTCTTTTTTGAGAGATACCTTGCTCAGCCTAAATATAGGGGGAAAAGCCTTGGTCCTGCCTCATGGTGATGTGTCAGACTTTGTTGACTCCTCATGGGAAGCCCTACCCTCTCTGAGGAGTGGATGGGGGGAGTGTGGTGGGGGAAGGTAGGGGGAGGGGGAAGAAGGGAGGGAATGGGAACTGGGAAATGTATATAAAATGAAAAAAGATCATTTTTAAAAAAATTAATTAAAATAAAAAGGGGAGGGAATGGGAACTGGGAAATGTATATAAAATGAAAAAAGATCTTTTTTTAAAAATTAATTAAAATAAAAAAGAAATATACCTTGATCCTTTAAACCTTATTATAAATTACACTCTATAAGCAACATAACCTAGAAAGCCACAAATCAATATAACCAATCTACTGAGAGTAAGATATGACTCTCCCTTTGGAAGCCCATATCCCTGTCTGAGTACTCCTTATGATCACACTGGGCACCTCCCTATTAATCCATGTCCTTAGGAACGACATTAAAAATATTTTTTAAAAATCCCTGCGTCATGCCGACTTACCCTGAAATTCCTTTCAGTAATCCCCAAATGGAGGTTCCTAATAGGAAAGGCAACTCTTTTGACTGCTGCCAGTGACAATGAGGAGTTAAGTCTCTGTCCCTGTCACCTATGCAATCACCTATGTATCACCAAGCTACACCTCAGAAAATACCATGTGACCTCGGTTAATAAATTCCTTAGCAAATCTTTGAAGACAGTAACTTCAAAACTCACCAAAATCCTATACAAAGACACTGAAGTGCTATGCTCCTTTAAGACGCCCACATACACACTTTAATGCCTTACCTTTCTAGGGTGCCTCTTTCTCTTAACCTCATACTGAAAATCTGTATTATATTATAATCTCTTTTAATAAACACATAATATCTAGTACTGAAATTATTTTCTGCATCAAAGTCAAGAATTTGGGTTTTCCTAAGTGAACATCTCTAATAAACTATATCCTTTTCAAAAGATTTTATGAGAGCCAGAAACATGTACAATGAACCTAGAACACCAGAAAACAATGAGCCCAAGGAATGAGGGCAGACATCACACAGACTCAGGAAACAGCCTGGATATTACATTCTCAGACAAGTACAGGACAACTCCAGAAAAAATATTAAATAAAGTAATTTCTGTTGCATGAAAGACATAAATCTATATACTAAAGATCATTAAAGTTATCATTAATCATCAAATCTGAGTCTTAGTACAAAGGAAAAAAAAACTGGTCACAGTATCAAGTAAGCTACCAACTTAACCTAAACACTGATAAAGAGAATAAAGCACATACACATTCTCCTTTCCTCTAAGAACTGTTCCTTAGCCTAACATGGCTTACAGAACAGCTGGTGGATAGAAAATATTCCAGTCAAATGATACAGAGAGAATAGTACAATGCTGCAAATCCTAATGAAATAATGGAGCAAGGCAATAATCATCAGTTGCTAAAATTATAAAGTTTTAAAGGTATTGGTTCCTACCATAAAGCAGCTGCCTGCATGAGTTTAACCTTTGACCCAGCACACTAGCTAGATTTAATACAAAACAAAAACTTTTTTAAAAAAGACTGACAACACCTGAAAAGCAACCAAGGCAGCCAAGACTTGATCTACTGAAGGAAAAAACAAGTATGAGGCAGGCCACATAGGAACTTCATTTCCACCCAAAGCATTTGCTTCCAAGACAAGAAACATACAAAGCTCCAAGATCAACATTTGAGCCCCAAGATCTCCAAAGAAGAAAACTATACTTAAACTTTTCAATTTGCCATAAAGGGTTAGCCAGTTCCTAAGCTGAGTGCACACAGGGGAAAGGGGTGACAATGACCCGCAGGCAGCTTCTGTAGGAATCCACAGGAATGAGCCGAGGCAATGGCAGTCTCACATCACAGCCGAGAGCTGTCACCAGGGGCTGGCAGTGCAGCTCAGTACTACGCCACTGCCTAGCGTGCACAAGGTGGGAAGGGGTGAGTGAGTAAAAGGAGAGCGAAAGATTAACTAACAAAAGAAAGCTTGGCTGACCCAAATAACTAGTACTAAAGAAGATATTAAGGTCAAAATTTAGTAATGATGATACTTTTTTCAGGATTAATGTCAATGGTAATAAGAAATGCAATACTGCAATACTAACTCTGTATGTACGTAATAGCTCAACAACATTATCTAAAATCTGAAATCTTTCCTGCTTCTCCACATAATTTCACCCACAGTCACTAAGAAAGATGACAAATTTGCACGGCACGGATATCGCTATTTCCCTGAAAACCACTATAAACATCATTTATCCATCTGTACTAATATAAAAGAAACACCAGTGTACTTTTTATAAACACACTCTGCTGTTCATCTTTAAGAAAACCTAATTTTTGGGTCCTTCACAAGATTTGAGATCATCTACATGCAATGGTTTTAGAGTTTAGATCTAAGTCTGGGTTTGCGACTGAAGACTGAATCTAGAGTCTCATGAATGTTAGGGACAAACTTTAACACTGGCTTATATGCTGTGCCTCTTTTACTTTTTATTTTACAGTAGAGATTCACTAAGTGGCTAAAGTAGGCCTTCAATTTATGATCCTCCTGCCTCAGCCTCCCAAATACCTGGAGTTACAGAGCTACACCAGTAGCCCAGGCAAGACAGTCATATTTATCTTTCTTAGACTGTTAACCACAGTGATGCTATTAAAGGAAAAGTCCGTACGAACACGACACAAAAGTCCACCAGCATCTGCTTCCTTCAGTGCTTCAGAATTTTGGATCACTGTCCTAGAGTCATTATTGTAAAGGCACAGCTGGGTAAGTGGCATGCCCACACATCTGCCTTCTAAAATTATTTGAAAGCCACAACTTTACAAATGACAAAACTATGTTTCAAAACTCATTTGCTATTTGAAATGAAAAGTATTTGCACTCAAATCTTTCTAGAATCTTATGATCTTAGATAACCACCTCTGCTATCAACAAGAGACGTGAGTAATCAGTCTCTCACCAACTCGCAGTACCTAGACACCATCTACATTGTTTGTCCTAACAGAACTATTAAGATACCTCGACACAAGTCAAAAGAAAAAAAAAGTCTCCTCAAGAGTAAGCCAAAGAAAAACTATTCCTCTAGTACTTCTTATTATCCCATTCCCATGTCCATGTAGCCAAAGCTAGCAGAACTCATATCCTCCAAAATGTATCCATCAAAATCACCTGAAATCAAGAAGTCTTAGGTTTTTCTTTTTGAGGGGATGGAGTTGGAGGGGTTCGAGACAGGGTTTCTCTGTGTAGCTCTGGCAGTCCTGGAACTTGCTCTGTAGAACAGCTGGACTCAAACTCACAAAGATCTGCCTCCTGAGTGCTGGGATTAAAGGCATGAGTTACCACCCCCCAGTTCAGGTTTTTTTTTAACCTTAGACATTTGGTCAACAAAGTCAAGGTGGGTATATATTTATATTTAAAACTATATTTTAAAACTTTCAATCAAAATTAGAGTTCTGTAGAAAGTTAAGGCCTACCAGGCCAAAAGGAGCCAACCTGGAGTCTGCCTGGCGCTGTCAGGGGTCCTGATCATGCCTAGCCAATGAGGAGGGACCAAGGGATGTTGCCTGAGGGCCTAGAAACAGGCAATATCAGAAGTCCTGATTGTGATGAGCCAATGAGGGATGACCACACCACACAATGTCAACTGTCAATGGATCAGAATGCCTAGGTGCTGAGAGTATATAACTTTTTCCCCATTGTTAAATAAGTCTTCTGTAAGCCTTCTACCTGACTCCCAGTGTCTAAGATGTTGACACTGTACCTTCTCAACCCCTCCCCCGAGGAAGACTTTAGGGCCCAGCAAGAGTTCTTTTCCCAAACCTCTTTAGACTGACATTTCTTCATCAAAAAAAAATGAAACTTTTAAGATGAAACAAAAACAAACTTGAGTACAAATTGTTATCTTTGCAGTATCTAACTTATTGCCAATGTAAAATGCATCTTCAGGAAGTCAACTGTGTCCACTGTCTATGATGACTCATATCAGGAGTTAAATATAATTTCCAACTCTTATTACTCCACAAGCATACATGCTCTTTACTGTCACATAAGCATATATACTATGGTCTACATGTATTAAGTCAAAGATAAAAACGACAGTGGCTAGAACAATCCCAAACAGAAACTATTTTGGTAAATATTAGTATATTTGATATGTTCCATAATGCTTACTACTGCTTAGCAGTGTGACTCTGAACTCAGGTTTAACAGATTTAGCACATTGTACCCACGTCACTACAGGCACAGCGTCCATAGCAACATGACAGGCTCTGAGAAATCCTGTCAAGAGCAGGGTTTGACTTAACTCAGTATCACTATTATCATCCGAAACTTGATCCTCTCTCCCTCATTTATGGTGGGAGCGGTAACTGGTAAAAGACCTGTTAAACATCCTATCAAAATGTTTGCTCTCCAGACCACATTTTCAGTAAGGTTACATTAAAATATTCTCATACTTAAACGTAGGCAGAATTTGAGTAATTTTAACAGACATGATTAGTATCTTCTGTATAACTAATAACAAGCATATTCCATACAAAAAAATAGAATATTAATTCTTGAACTAAAAATATGGTTCAGGGAGGAAAGAGTTCCTACCTGTATTTTGCTTTTTCATGAACCCAAACGTACTCAGGGTCTTTCAAACTCAAGCGTGCAAGGTCCTTTACAGATCTGGTCTGTGTGGCTGAGAAAAGTAGAGTCTGCCGCTTCTTGGGAAGATTTTCAATAATAGCGTTCATGGTGTCAGCAAAGCCCATGTCCAAGATCCTATCTGCTTCATCAAGAACTGAAAAACAAAGATGCAAGTTGCTCTACGACATTTAAAGAGTACATTATGCTAAATGCAATTTAGTACACTGCCTGGAATCCTAAAAGCAGAAAAACACTTTGGCTAAGCTAAGGATATAGTTCAGTGTAGTACAATTGCCTAGCAAGTACAAGGTCCAGGGTTCAAATCCCAGAATCCCAATTCAAAACAAAATGATAACAGTATAGTGGAATACTGATAATCTAAGAAAAGAAACCTAGTGTCATAGTTACATACAAAATTAAAACTAGGGTCAACTAGGTAATGGGCAATACAGAAACCCTACCACTGCAGCTTTTCTCTAAGTACAAAGCATTCAAAATGAAAAGTTATTAAAATACCAGTAAGTAGCATCTCCATGCAAAAATAAATAAACAAATAAAGATAAAAAATAAAAAAAATCATTAAAACAAATAATCTGACCTTTTAAACTACAAAAATTAGGTATTACTTAAAAGAAAAAAAAAAAGAGGGGGCTGGGAAGATGGCTGAGTGGACAAGCACCTGCCATGCTAACATAACATAAAAAATAGAGTTCAGCACATGAAAAGCCAAGTCCCAGCACTTGAGAGAGATATGGGATCCCCAGGCAAGCTGGTCAGGTGCACTTGCCCATCTGGTGCATTCTGAATTCACCAGAAGACCCTGCCTCAGTAAGAAAAGCAGAAAGCAATAGAGGAAGACACCTGACATCAATCTCTGGACTCCATACGCACCCACAAGGTGTGAACACACACGCATGCACATGTGCGAGATAGAAAAAGAAAAACTTGCCAAGTGACCACACTCAAGTACCAAGTTAAATCCATGGAGTCCATTCACTTTTCTCTTTCAATTAAAAAAAAGGAAAAAGATCAACCTTGTACTCTCTTGGCTTAAGAGCCCAAACATCAAAATAAAAGTACAAGGTTGTTTTCATCATGTTATCAATAAGACAGTTCCACTCTTAAACCTCAGGAGGGCTTTCTTGGCAAAGAGCTGGCTTTTTAGGGGGTTTTGGTCTGGGGGGTTGAGAGTTTTTGAGGGGGAATGATGCTTTGTTTTTATGAGAAATCATCAGACCCACCTAACATCTGGAGATTGGTGGCGTGGAAGCATATTGTTTCATCCATGTGCTGAAGAAGTCGGCCTGGTGTGCAAACAAGAATGTTTATGTTGTTGATCCTCTCAGCTTCATGCTTCAAATCCTGCAAAGAGTTGTTTCCTTGGTTACACACAGACGCCTCACAGCAGCCTGTGCACAACTATAAAAGCCACTTGGATGTGGAATTCCGTCAGAGCAATTTAGATTCTTAGAAATAAATACCACTTCTCTCTTCCAGCTCTGCAGCACACCCACATTTCCAAATTAAATCAAAGTCCTCAGGGAAGTCCTACGAAGCTCAGAGCTCTTCGAGACCCCTTTACTATATCCAGGACTCTGCGGCTAAGAAAAGCTAACAAATGACTGCGCCAAGACCTGATCTCCTGTTAAGTCAATAAAACTGTCTTAAAAACTGGAACTACTCGCATTCTTTAAGTCAGGACCAGAGGCACTGAACGGGCTCTCCCATACAGCCTCCCACAACCTACAGATGGGGAGCAAAGCAAGCACCACAGCTTACAATTTACAGTTTCCCTTGAGACAAGAACCATCAGATGCTACTAAATGTTAAAGACAAGTAACAGGTACAGGAGTAAGATTTGTGATGCTACATTTCCTTGTTTGTGCACATTTACACAGAAATTCAAGAACTACTTCTCATGGTTCAGAGGTGACCATAGCAGATATAACCTTCTCAGATGTACTGAAAATTCAACCAAAGTTGACCAGGCTTTACCAGGATCTAGATAAATATTCCTCAAAGCAATCTATCTTCCTTTCATGTGGTACTGACACAGCAGGTTTTTTTAACTATTCTGCCCCTTATACATCCCTTATACAAAGGTACTATGTCCACATACTGTTATGGTCTCTTTCTCAAAGCACACAAACAAATAAGTTTCTCTAGTTAACCTGTACATCTGTCTGAGAACCTCATCAACTCCGATGCTGACAAGAACAGACTTTCTGGACCTAGGCGCTGGGTGACAGTGATCATCCTGAGGCCCCTCCTAAAAGGCCAATTCTTTTAGATTAGTGAGCCTCCATCTCCTTTTTCCCTGTCACCTGCATAGTGCTATTGAGGGAAGGGACAGATAAAGACAAACCTTTCCACCAATGATGAGACCAGCTGAAAAGTCATGATTCTTTCCTACTTTGCGTAGAACCTC
Organism: Arvicola amphibius; assembly: GCF_903992535.2. Lineage (NCBI taxonomy): Eukaryota > Metazoa > Chordata > Mammalia > Rodentia > Cricetidae > Arvicola > Arvicola amphibius. The sequence continues at coordinate 121,439,725 of NC_052049.1, forward strand.
AAATGTCTGATAGGCCAGTTCTCGAGTAGGTGAAATTATCAGAACCCCCAAACCATCTGCTGAAGTCCATTGCAGGCGGTATAAGGCTTCCAACACCTTAAAGACAAGAGAAAATTTGTATTCAGTAATCTCTTTAAAAAGTCTGCACTGAGACTCAAATCTCAACCTTTTTCTCTAAGTCAAAGACACTATCAAACAAAATATTCCTCTCACAAGTTTTACCCAATCCAAGAAAACATCTCCAGGATGTTTTCTTTCCAATTAAAGAAGCATCCAACCCTAACTCAAGAAGGAAAAGAGAAGCCCTAAGGCAACTTCTCTGATGTCAGAACCAAACACAAGAAGACCAGCTACTGGAGAGGGTATGTGTAGTCCACAGACCACTGAAACTAGTACAAAAAAATTATTTTCTAAACTAAAAACACATCATAATCTGTATGGCTCCTATAGTTTTTATAGTGATTGAATTCCTATACGTAGAAAGACAATGCTATAAAAATAATAACCAACTAGGATTTAAGAGAAATTTAAGGCATTTCAAACAAATCATGACTTTCTATAAAGGCCAGTTTTTTTGTAGGAACCGAATTAGGAAACCAGCTAAGCAACTGAGATGTAAGTGAATTCCTAAGCAGTTCTACTACCCTACTATTATAAAGGACAACTACCAATGTTCTAGAAAATTCTCAACAAACCCTCATATCCCATTGAAGTGTGCTATTGTAGAATACAATCTCCCGAGTTCAACAGCTGCCATCTCAGTCAGAAGAGCTGTAACTACCACCAAGAGCAGAGAGTGGGAAGGTCACTGAACCCTGACCTGAGATTCTGCTCACCCCTCCTGTAACCCCTCCCCCCCACTCATTAACCCCTCCCCCCCCACTCATTCATGGCTAGAGATGCTAGTGTATACAGAGGCAGTGGGCCAACTGAAGAGAAGCTGTCAGAGCAGCTATAGGGATGTCCTAACCCAAGCTGGGGTGACACTTTCCAATGGTGCAGTTGCTTTGGAGTTATCCATCCTCTTGAAGTAACCCCTCATTCATGTTCTAGAATCAAGTCCAATAAACTCACTGGTTCCCAAAGTTGGATTTTAGTGGGAACATACTGTGTTTTCTTGGTGGTGTCTGCAAGGCAGGAGTAGATATTTGCTTACATTTCCCTGGGGAAAGAAATCTCACAACATTAATATATTTCAGCCTTATCCTAGACAAGTGGCAAATAAAAATACCAGTGGCAGGCATCAGCTTTCCTCACCAGGTCTCCAGGGAATTACACCAAATGAAACAAGCAAAGCTCAACGACAGAGCAGGACCACTCTAACCTGCCACAGCGGGAGATCCGCCTCCTTCAGAACGCAGTGGTTTATAAAAGCAGACTGACTCATCACTGCGATAAGTTTCCATGGGCACGGCCCTGTGGTGGGAGCTCAGAGTGAGAGCAGGAAAAGAACGAGAGAGATGTGGCTCCTATCTGGCCAGGAACGCCAACATTAAACAACTGTTTATATAACTGTTTTCCTTGTAGGTAAAGAATGGCATAAAATTATATAATAGAGGCTCTGATCCAAAATAAATATACTTACTGGAACGAGAAAAGCCAAAGTCTTGCCAGATCCAGTTTTGGCAGCTCCAAGCACATCTTTACCTTGCAAAGCCAACCCTATGGTCTGCTTCTGTATCTCTGTTACCAAGCGGTACTGGGCTTCTTGTAAACCTGGCAGTGTAGAGAGGAGAAGAATACTTAAGAAAACCCTAAAGGATGATGCTACAGGCTAGACTATACGTCCCCATCACAAACAAATGGCTGGAAGTTTTTCTGCTCTACCCTGATGGAAATCAGGAAGAGAACAGCTCACTTAATTTTGAAGGGCTGGAGGCTCACAGGCTAGACTTCCAAACCTACCATCACTGAGACCTAAATCCAGACAACTAAAAGCTTATGGCTCCATGCGTTCAAGGCTGCAGGAGATGGGTCAGTGAGATGGCTCATAAGGTGAAGTACTGCTGTGCAAGCCTGATGACCTGAGTTCAATTCCCAGGACCAACGCGAAAGGCGCGGGCTGCCTCAGAGCTGTTGGCCGACCTTCACTGTGGCACTCACACCATCCCCCACACACCACACATACTCCAGAAATAATAATAAATTAGCTGCTAAACTAGCTGCTTTGTTTTGTGTTAAGCTGGAGACTAGCTGTTCCAGAATTTAAGGCAGAGGCTTATGTGGGGACTTAAGACTACACAGAATGGTAACACATGGATGAACCTAGAGTGAATTATATTAAATCAAACAAGCCAGGCACAGAAAGATAGATTCCAGACGACCTCGTATTTATAGACCCTGAGAACAAAAAGAATGCTGATTGCCAGAAACTGGGGGAGTGGGGAGCTAGAAAGCTATTACTCAAATAATACAAGGTCACACAGGATGGAATACGTTCAAGAGATGCCTCATGGGATGGGGAAAGCTCAGTCAGTAGAGTGTTTACTTAGATGGATGAAGCCCAGGGTTTGATCCCTGCATACATGCCTATAAACCAGTAGTTAGGATATAAAGACAGGAAGATCTGAAGTTCAAGGTCATCCTCATCTATAGAGCAATAGTGGTCACAGGGCCAATCTGGGATACATGAGCCCTACCTATCTCAAAAACAAAAACTAGATATATGATACATCATGGCATCACAGTAACTATAGTCAGTTATATGCTTTTTATGCTTGAAAATTGCTGAGAGTATATATAAGTATTTTTATCATGCAGGAAAAATAAGCACATTCATGTGTTTATATACATATTTCAAGTCATACTATCACATACCATAAACATGCACAATTTTTGTCAAAAAAAAAAAAAAAAAAAGAATAAATCACTCCAAAAGAGAAGCTATCTGCAAGTCAAGGTGGCAAGCCTACCACAGACCTGTCTCTCAAAGCCCTGAAACCATTCCTGCCAGCATCTTACCCCTGGACTTCTAGCCATCGCCTCTAAGAAAATTTCTACTGCTTAATGCTGTTATTTTGTTATGGCTACCCTAAAACTACTAATTTGAAGGGTAAGATATTCTTGTTACTCTCCTATTTAACTAACAGAATCAGGTTTCATTCTAATTTTCCAGAGATTCCTGATCCTTTTTAACTAATCTTCAATCACTCCAGAAAAAATAAGAAATAAAAATGGTTAGAATTCCATATTTGATAGATGGGGTTGATGGTACATGCCTGGTGGTGCTGAGGTTGAGGATAGCCTGGACTATAAAAGGAGTCAAGGCTATCCTGATTTTTTTTTTTTTTTTTTTTTTGGTTTTTCGAGACAGAGTTTCTCTGTGGCTTTGGAGCCTGTCCTGGAACTAGCTCTTGTAGACCAGGCTGGCCTAGAACTCACAGAGATCCGTCTGCCTCTGCCTCCCGAGTGCTGAGATTAAAGGCATGCGCCTGAACTACAAAATAAAACTATCTCAAGAAAGCTGACCTAGGGTAAAGAAAAGGGACGGGGTTGAGCCGGGCAGTGGTGGCGCACCCCTTTAATCCCAGCACTGAGGAGGCAGAGACGGCCAGATCTCTGTGAGTTTGAGGCCAGCCTGGTCTACAGAGTGAGTTCCAGGACAGGCACCCAAAGCTACAGAGAAACCCCGTCTCAGAAAACAAACAAAGACACAGGGCTGGAGAAATGTTTCAATCAGTAAAGCGCTAACCTTACAAGCATGAGGACCTGAGGTCTATCCCAGGACCTACAAGTAATGCCACACATGGTGGTATGCGCCTTTAACCTAGACCGGGAGGTGAAAACAGGAAGATTTCTGGGGCTTTGTGGCCAGCCAATCTAGTCTAATGAGTGAGCTCCAGGTCAATAAGAAACCCTACCTTAAAAGAGAGAACCATTTCCTGAAGATAATACCCAAGGCCGTCCATCATCTGGCCTCTACACACAGGTACCTACATACATATGAACGTACATGTACAATTTTTACAAAATTGAAAAGACGTGAATAAATCTAACAATCTATCCTCAAATGACCATATATACCTACCTTTCAATGTTTTTTTGGACAAAGGGAAATCTGAAAATCTTGTAATTTCATTTACATTTATCTGGAAAAAGATTGTGAAAAAGAAATAATGTCAGATAAGACAAGAAATATTAGGTGATTCATTAGTTTCATAATGCACGCCCCCCCCCCATCCTACATTTTGCTCCCTTGCTCATCCTTCACGTAACAGAATTGAGGCAAACCACCGCTTCTAAATAAAAGCTACTTATTCAATTAACATGAATCCCACAGAGGAAACAACTGGCAGATCCTCCTGTAAGCAGGGCATACGATGTGCTTCTACTTCCTCATACTTGTAGCCCCATTAACTAATGCGCTGCTTTCACAGGATGCGGAATATCCAACGGTGGAAGGAGTAACGTTTAACACCGATTGTCAACTTGAAAGAAGATAGAATCACTAGGAAACAAGCTTTTAGATATTTCTGTGATGCAGTTTCTAGATTGGGTTAACAGAGATGGGAAGGCCCAACCTGCACGCAGGCAGCACCAGCGTTCACCCATCTCCTGACTGTGGACAAAACATGACCAGCCGTCTCACAGTCCTGCCAAGACAGACTGAACCCCTCAAACTAAAAGTCGAAATGCACCCGTCCCTCCTTAAGGGGCTCCTTGTCGGGTATTTTGGCTCCCAACAATGGGACAGGTCACTAATAGAGGAAAATGGCTCCTAGAACTGGGTCTGCTGCAGTGGCAAGTCTGACAATGTGCTCTCTAAGCTTCACACTTGTCTGGGAGAGGAAGGTAGAAGAGTGTGAAATGAAGCTAGAGAAGTCCGGGGTGTGCAAGCGCACCTGAGTAAGATATTCAGATGCAGTTCAACAGACCAGAATGCCGAGAGAAATGCAGACGGGGAGGCCCAGTTCTGGGCTTCAGAGGGACGAAAGGACTGCCCAGACTGTCCTGGAAACCACTCCTGTCATACTCTGCCCACTGATTGCATTCTGCCTGTCCTGGAAACATGAGTGAATACAAATTCAAAAGTAATGAATGAATTTGCTTTGCAAGGGACTCTCAAGCCAGGACAGCAGTCAGCCTGTCAGTGTCGTGGCTAAAGCTTCTGCTCTTCCTGGTCTGCAGTGAACACAGACAACAGATGAAGCAGACACAGAGGGAAAATGTACCATTTGACAAGGAGAGAAGGAAGTTTGAAGTTTCAGGAAATATGGCTGCTGAGTAAACTGTTAGACTGGCACCATTAGGGGAATCCTGTGCTCTGCTCAATAAGGTACCTCAAGAACAGGACTTCCCCACCCAAGTCTCCATCTAAGGGAAATTCCTTTGAAAGGATGGGGCCTAAACTGAGAAGGCCACTGAAGAAGTTCCCTAGCACCCAGAAAGTGTTTCTGGGGTCGACACAAAGAAGCTGACCCAAGTGGACTCCAGAGTGGCCAGGCTCTATCTCAAGCTGACAGCAGAGCCTGCAGTTTGGCAATGCCATCCACATGGTGCTAGTTCTACAGGCACAGGCACGAAAGATGCAAGATTAGGGGATCACGGAGGTTTGTGCTAAGGTTCTAAAAGTCACCAACGTCAGGTGAACGTGTGGCAGGGTCAGAGTCTCTGTGAGGAGGCCGGGAGAAGCCACTGTGTGAATGTGTGATGGTGAACCCAAGATGCCAGCCCAGGGAACATCACTGATGAAAGCTCAGTCACAGAACGGAGCCAAGCCAGGCGAGAGGGCCTGTGTGCATGCAGGTTGCATGCCCCACAAAGCCATGTAACACTTTGTCAACCCCTACTCTAGAAGATTATGTTTAAAGGAATTCTTGAAACCTACAATATGAGATGATCTTAGATTATACGAACAAGGTAATCACTCCTCCCTACAGAGACAGTGATGAGTATTCCCACCACTCAGACACCTCATGTCTCAAATTCCCTATGTCCTTCAGAAACAGTGAGCAAATACTTTTCAGGATTCCCACACTGGCTGGTGAAAGAGAGCAGAACAGCATGGATCATGATTTAATCACCCTCTTAACCTTTTCACCTCGTTCCCTCCTGACTGCTCCCCAGCCTGATAACACCTGTTTCTCAAAAATGTTAATCCATGAAGAAAAGGATAAAAAATGCTACAGAATGTTCCATTTACTTCAAACAAGAGAGAAAGCAATCTGCCTCCAACCACCAGGTCAAATTTTGATTTTAAAAAATTTGTAGAATGCAGCATTTCTATATAGCACGGCCGATCATAACAGTGAAAACAGTTGCTGAACTAAAACAAATAGCTCCATATCCTCAATAAGCCTCAATCCCCAGTTCTGCATCACTCTCTATCACATGTGCACACACACGCCACCTCCCTCCTCACGATGCCAACCTCTCCCCTATACCTTCACTGCACACCCTAACTCCCCAGACATCTTCCAACACTCCAATCCCACACTCATATATTCCACAAGTTTCACTCCCACCCTAATCCTCCACACACATATATTCTATCACCCACACAAATGCATCTTTTCTAAGAACACCCCATCTCTCTCTCTCTGTCGCTCTGTCTGTCTCTCTGTCTGTCTGTCTCTCTCTCTCTCTCTCTCTCTCTCTCTCTCTCTCTCTCTCTCTCTCTCTCTCTCACACACACACACACACACACACACTTCCAATATACAAATGTTCTCACTCACATTGTCCCATAACCTAGGCAGTCACAAGCAAAGGATCAACAGCCTCAAGCTGGAAGAGGAAAGGAGAGATTCACCCTCAGAGCCTAGCAAAGGTAGCATGGTGGCCTTGCTGACACCCTGATTTTTATTACAATCTGGACTCCAGGGGTATGAAAATATAAGCTTTTAAACCAGTGGTCTACGGCAGCGTGTTACAAGACAACAGAGAACTAGTTAAGGAAGGCTGCAGTAAGGTAGGGAAAGAAGACAATGGCCGCCAGCCTTCATGGTCGCCTGTATGTGTAGACACTCAGCATGGGCAGAAATAAGATGTGAACTCAGAAAAGTTCTGGGTAGAGCAAAATAAGGAATCACAGACCCACAGGAGTAAATCAAACAAAGGCTAAGGCTACATTCCCTAAGCAATTCTCATCACAATCCAAAACGAAATCCAAAGACAATTTGTTTTTTTATGTTTGGTTGGTTGGTTTTGGCTTTTCAAGATAGTTTCTCTGCATAGCCCTGGCTGTCCTGGTAATTGCTCTGTAGACTAGACTGGCCTCGAACTCAGAGATCTGCCTGCCTGTCTCCCGAGTGCTGAGATTAAAGGTGTGTGCTACTACGACCACATCATAGACACACCCTGCCCCACAGCAATCTGTTTTTAGTGATTATTTCTATGTGACAGACATTGTGAATAATGCTTCCCACACATTATCTTACTAATTGCTGGCAGCTTATAGGGTAGGTGCTATTGCTAAACCTTTTAAAGACAAGAGAGGAGCTAGTGTAAGAAATATAACCAAAGATACACAGTTGGTGAACAAAATCTCAAATCATCTGAACTCAAAACCCAGACTGACTCTTAAATGCTACCTAACAACTCTAAAGAGATTATCTCAGTGTTGATGTTGTTTAAGAACAGGATAACAAGTAATGACTTTAGTTCCAAGATGGTTCCGCTTGTGTTAAGACCCTACAATAGAAAGGTGGCATTCACAGACAGGGTGAGGTAGATGAATGCTGAAAAATACAGGTTTTATGGGGAAGGAAGAAAGGAAGTAACATTCCTAAGGAGCAGAAGCCTGGGGCAGAAAACGATGTCAGCCTGTCAAAGCGTTAACTATGGGATTACTGATGGAGGAACGTTAGCTACAAGGTGGGGGTACCAAGTAACAAGCCAGCACAGTCCTGATTCTCCACACTGACTTTCGTTGAAAAACATGGAGAAAGGAAATAAGGCATGATCAGAAGATTATACTAAGGGATGCAGCCAAGTGCCCAACTTAGAAGGCAAAATTTTGGAAATAGACACAGGTCTAGGTTCCAATCCCATACCACTAGATGTAAGAAATTAGGACAAGCTCCCCAAACTCTACTGGTCTCATCCATAAAATGGAATATTAAGATCCATACCTAAGATAGGGGCAAAGGATATATGTAAAACACATGGAGAATACTTTTAAAGGTAGATACTATTTCTACTATTTTAAACATTTTCCAAGAACGACAGCATTCTCTTATATCATTCCATATTTTATTGTCTTATTTATTTTATTTCTGAGACAGGGTTTCATGTATCCCTGGCTGACCTCGATCTTGCTATAAAGACCGAACTTCTGATCCCCCCTGCCTCCACCTCCCTAGCCTCTGAACGTGCTCCGTTTAGGTGGAACTGGAGATGGAACGGATGGCTTCCTCAGCGTTGGGCAAGCACTCCACTGAACAACACCCTCGGCTCTCACTCGACCGGCCATGCTCTTTACACAACTGTCACCACTACTACCACCCTATTCTGTAACCACTGCTGCACTAAGTGTCCCTACCCGGAGTATCGCTGCGTTTCTATCACTTTTCCCAGAACTGTGGCAAGCAGAGGAGCCAGACCTGGGTAGTGACACCAAACAGACGACCTGTGAGACCTCCCTGGCCGGGTCCGCCCCTTTCCAGCAACAACACCTCCCGAGGCCCACGACTGCAGCGCCCACCCGCGCTCTCCCGAGCCCGCCTCACCTTCTCGTAGTTCTGCATGAGGCGGCTGATCCCCTCGCGCTCGACCTGCCATTCCGGCTTCTTCAGCTGCTTCCTCCGCTCCTTCTTTTGGTTCTGCCTGTGGCTGTGTTTTTTCTTCCAGCGATTGAAGCTTCGCACCGGGTCGGGTCGGGTTCCCTGACCCAGAGAATCAACCTTTTTGCCCATGGTGGCGGAGACCAGGACCCACACCAGCCCCTGAGCCGAGACACCTTAAGCCTTAGGTCCCAGAGGGAAGACCCGAAAACAGCATGCGCAGAACCCGCGGGGGCGCATGCGCGAGACCGGGAGCCCGCCCCAGGCCTTTGAAGGGTGGGCGCACTCTAATGACGAAATTCAGTGAGCAGGCTATGATTGGTGTTTTGGCTTCCGCAGGGCGGAGCGATCTCGAGAAGCGTGCTCTGGGGAACTGGCAAGGCTCCGCTGCTACTGGAGGCGGAGGGGGGGGGGGGGGGAAGGGGGGGAAGCGGGGGGGGGAAGGGGGGGAAGCGGGGGGGGGAGGGGGGGGGGGGGGGGGGGGCGGGAGCTTCTTGAAACAGCGCATGTGCGCAGTTTATTGCTACTATGGTGATGTCATTTTACCCAAAGTTAAAGTACTGTTATCCATTTGCTCTGCATTCAGATGTACCCAGCATTCGAGAGCGCGCTTCCACACGTTATAGACTATGTGGTTTGTAATCACAATCTTCGTTCTGCATATTTCGACCCAGAGAGTAGAAAGATTTGTCAAAAATCTGCTAATTAGTGACTTATTTCCTTCCATTACAAAGTACGTCTCTAGGAATAAAAAAGGACATTTATATCGTTCAGAGTTTTCCTCTCAGCCCTTCAGACTTTAACCACGGTAACGAGGGTACCGATACAAACTAACTGAATTTACCTTATAATGCTATTATAAAAACAAAATGATAGCTTAAAAATTAGAGAAAATATGTTGAATAAACCCCCAATGGTTTCCTTTTTCCTCGTTTTTCGATACAGGATTTCTATGTATAGGATCTCTGGCTGTCCTAGAACTAACTCGTTCCGTACCCAGGCTGCCCTAGAAATCACAAGGATCCTCCTACCTCTGCCTTCTGAGTGCTGAGATTAAAGGTGTGAGCCACCACTGCTCTGTTAATTAGTTTCCTTTTTTTTAAGTGAATTTGTTTTTGATGAATTAGATTCCATGACACGTTTACATAGGGCCGCTACAAGCACACGTTGGACTTGGGATGGAAGGGTCCAGGTTATGGCAATGGCGATCAGAGATTTAGGTTGGAAGTTTATATATATCTAAAGTGTTTAGGCCTTTAAGTTCCCTTTTTGGCCCCACATATCAACACAAATACCCTAACTCTATGCCTTATCAGCAAATTTGGAGCCACTTATTCGAAACAGAGACCTAGGCTATTGCCACATTCGATACACCAGATGTAGGCTCAATATGAAAAAGAAATGTTAAAGTGTGTGTGTGTGTGTGTGTGTGTGTGTGTGTGTGGTCTTCAAAATATGGCAAGAGAATAACCATAATCCAGCAATTCTGTCTTTGGAAATAAACCCAAAAGAATTACAAGGTAGAGCTTCAGACATACTAAAATGTCCACGCTGATAGCAGCCACTCTTCAGTTTCCATTCACAAATTAAGGTATAAACATGGCACATACATAAAGGGAAATATTATTCACCCTTTAAGAATAAAGGCTGACGCCGGGCGGTGGTGGCGCACGCCTTTAATCCCAGCACTCGGGAGGCAGAGGCAGAGGCAGGCGGATCTCTGTGAGTTTGAGGCCAGTCTGGTCTACAAGAACTAGTTCCAGGACAGGCTCTAAAACTACAGTGAAACCCTGTCTCGAAAAACCAAAAAAAAAAAAAAAAAAAAAAAAAAAAAAAAAAAAAAAAAAAAAAAAAAGAATAAAGGCTGACACACTGTACTAAGTAAATTGTCACAAAATGGCACCATTAACCATTGCATATGTTCACCTTTATGAGGCACCCGTGTTGTTGAAATAATATAGATGGGAAACCGAGGACCAGTGAGGTGGCTCAGCTGATGAAGACACTTATCACCAAGCTGACTGACTCAGTCCCCCATGGGATCTGATTGAATCTGTCCATAAGAAAAGGCACTGCGGGGGAGAATGAACACATTCAGGAGCATGGGTGTACATGTCTTGAAAATGAGCCACAGAAGATAAGATATAGCCCCCATGAGCCTGTGCACCTCAAGGGCAACCCCAGTTAGCGCCTCATCATTAGCCATGTATAACGTATTAGTGGCTCTCAAAGTGCATCTAAAAAGTACATTCCCCTTTTTGCTGCATGAGATTGGGGGAGGTTTTGGAGATACCTGGGGTGGAATTATAATCTGATAAGGTACAACCAGGAGCCACAAAGGTTGCATAAGGGCATTTATACATGTCCTTTCCCTGTAACTGACGTTAATGGGAGATTCTTAGAACATTGCATGAGGAAAGGGAGAAAGGCTTCAAGCCCCTGCTAATTGTGCTGGGATTCTCAATTCTCAGCTTCAATCAGATTCCAGGTGAAGGCCCCATTTCCTTCTTACACCCTTGTAATTTTCATTCTTTTTTGTCTTAGCTCAGTAAGAAAAATGTATATTCTATTTTTTCCTTCCATTTTTGTTATGTTTTGTTTGGGGCAGGTTTCACCCGGTAGACCAACCTGGCCTTGAACTCACAGAGCTCCACCTGCCTCTCCTGAGTATTAAGGTTAAAGGTGTGCACCACCACTCCTGACTCCTTCCATCTTTACTTCCATTCATCTCATGGTTGACTCAGAGTTAAAAAGCTAATTCCCATTCTACTGTCAATTCTGTGCTGAGCTACGGTCTTTACCTTTTCTTCCTTGGATTCCCTGGCACCTTCTATTATCCTAATTATTGTATTAATCATGGTTCTCTAAAGGAACAGAACTAATAGTGAAGGAGCAGAACATACTCCATTTTGAGAAAGAACTCCATTTTAGACAGGACCTAACTAAGAGGGGATGAATACAGCCCAGCAAAGTCATAAACATTCCCAAGAAATTGTACCGGCCCTGGTCAAAGTGACCCTACCAGGGTGTCCAAACAACATCTGCTTGTTTCAAACATCCTTGTAGGTGTCTGATTAACCACTGTTTTGAAATTCTTGTCGGCTGACAGTCACTGTTTTGAAATTCCCCTATACCCCAACCAATGAATTAAAAATTTGTATACTTTTATCCAATCCTGAAATGCCAAGGCTTGTGCCACCCTGCTTGCAGTTTTCCCTTTAAAATTCTCTCACCCTGAAACCTCAGGGCCATTCTCCCCAACCACTGTGCTGGAGTGTCAGATTATGGTCCTAGTTAGCTGCCTTGAAACCAATAAAGCCCATTTGCACGTGCATTTGCATCGGATACCGGCGCTGTTGTGGTCTTGTTTGGGGGTTCTGTGTGACGTAGGCACAACAACAGAATATATTTAAAGGGGATTGCTTAGATTGGCCTACAGGTGTGGTCCAAGTAGTTCAACTGTTTTGGAGTTCAAGACCACAAAGGGAAGACCACAGACTATTTATTTATAATTAAAGAATTTCTTGATCACCGCTAGCAGAAAAACAATCTCTGAGCCAACCTTGAGATTGCCACGTGAAGAGGAGTGAGGGAAAGATTTTTAAAGGTAAAAACCACAAGAAGAGCTTGAGCATCTACACAAGCAAGCCAAGAGCTGTTCTGTTGTGCCACGATTAGGTAGTCAAGGCAACCTCAAAATAATCCTTGAATGCCTGTATAAGCAAATTACAGAACCCAACAAGCAGTTTGTCATATCATAACAGGTAGATGGTCACAGCTGTGCATTTCGCGATGGGGGTCACTGAGTCAGGCTTACTGAGAACTTATCTTCCAGGGACTGGCATCAGAGACAAATGGCTGAGGGTCCCAAGATGGATGCCAAGCATAAAACAGAGACTTTTAGAGCCAGGTGGTGGTGGCACACACCTTTAATCCCAGCACTCGGGAGGCAGAGACAGGCAGATCTCTGTGAGTTCGAAGCCAGCCTGGACTACAGAGCAAGTTCCAGGACAGGCACCAAAGCTACACAGAAACCCTGCCTGGAAAAACCAAAGGAGAACAAATTTTAAAAAGGAGACGTTTAGCCTTCACCTAGCAATGGCTATCTCACCCTGGAGATGCTGAGTGGTTGATGGTTACTCAGCCCGAAAGGCTGGATGTCTCAGCAGTCTCAGTCTGGCCCAGAAGGCCTGGAAGTTTCCAGGAGAGTTACTACTCTTCAGTCTCCCCTGGAATTCTGAAGACATTGCAGTATCAGTGAAGGACTGGCATAGCAACAGGTAGATGAACTTGCCTGCAAAAGGGAGGGCCAGCAGGAAAGAAGCAAAGCTTCCTTCTTCATAGTCCCTTTATTGGGCTGTCACCACTAGGTCCCTCCCACATTTGGGGTGGGTCTTCCTGCTTCAAGTAATCTGAACAAAAAATCCACAGGGTGCCCAGCTGGTTGATTCCAGATGCAATCGTGTTGACAACCCAGACTGGCCATCACACTTCACATGGCTTCATTTCCTACTATTATGGATTTCTATTTTCTGGCTAAGTTCATTTTAAGGTATTGTTCTGATATCAAATGATAAATTATGTGATAATATTATTTTACTCGGGGTTTTGTGTGTTTGTTGTTGCCATTGTCGTTTAAGACAGGGTTTCATTATGTAACGCTGGCTAACCTGGAACTCATTGTGTAGACCAAGCTGGCCTGGAACCCAGTGTTCTGCCTGCTTCTGTCCCCAAGTACTCGGATTAAAAGCACATGCTGTCATGCTCAGGTTTAGCTCAGATTTTTTGAGTTTGTTGCTGTTATTTATTTGGTTTTGATTTTTAATATAGGATCTCATGTAGCCCAGGCTAGCCTCATATTTTCTGTGTAACTAAGGCTTGAACTTTTGACCCTCCTACAGACACCTCTTAAGTAAGACATATGCCACCACACCCCTCTAGCTCAGATTTTGTAAACATTTTTTTAAAAACACATATGAACAGTAATGTCAGACTCTATTGCAACTCTTCACTATGAACCAGTCTGCAAACCTGTTTTAGGAAATAGATAATCAGAAGCCAATTACATGTTTTGCTATGCCATCTGTTCTCTTTTGTCATTTTAAAATATTTATATGAATTTAAAATTTTTTATTAAGAACAAGTGTTTTCAGAAGTTACCTGTACAGTAATATCTTTATATGAGTGCATATCTTTTTGTTTAGGGGATTATTTGTTTCCAGGGTTTGTTTAGGGATCTCTTTTCTATCAGATACTTATCATCAAAACAAGTTGTAAATTAAGTACATAATTCAGTTCATGTTTAATGTCCCTAAGATTGAACCATAGCAAAACTCTGGAATATTAACATATGAAAGGACATCTTATGATCTGAATTCATACTAGTCTATAGATAATATTAATATGCTTAACAAAACTATTTCCACTATAAAAATTATGGGGGCACCAGCAGCAGTGGGGAGACAATAGCCTAAAGCAGCTCCTAGCAGTCAAAGGAGTTTTCTTCCCACTTAAGAAAGCTCAGATAATGACAGATCCTTGACCGCCCTGAAGAAAAAAATTTCAGGATGAGACAGAGCAAAGCCAAGTTAGTGAGTTTATCAAGCATTTTAATAGATCCGTGTAGGAAATGGGCAGTGTAATATCCAAAGACATGGGTTCAGATTTCCTGAGAGATGGTTGTCTTTGGATGTCTTTACAAAGGATAAATACACACACACACACACACACACACACACACACACACACGTGGGTTCAGATTTCCTGAGAGATGGTTGTCTTTGGATGTCTTTACAAAGGATAAATACACACACACACACACACACCCCCACACACACACGCATGCACACACACACAAGATCCTGTGGCTTTCTGGGTTATGTTCATCAAAGGATATGGTTTACAAGGTTCAAAGATTAAGCAACGTTTAAAATTTTAGAATGCTTAAAAGTTAAGTAAAAATATGAGTTGGCATGTTTGTTTACTTATCTAGTTTTATTTTGGGTGTATGGGTGTTTTGCCTGCATGTATGTATAGAAGCCACATGCACACGGTGCCTGCAGGAAGCAGAAGAGGAGGTCAGATCTCCCAGAACCTGAGTTAGACAGTTGTTAGTCCCTGTGTGGGTGCTGGGAACTGAACCCGAGTCCTCTGAAAGAGCAGCGGGGGCTCTTAGCTTCTGAACCATCTCTCCGGTCCTCAACTTTATTTTCTGTCTCAAAACTGCTTCTTGTGAAGTGGCATTGTAGGGTGGTCTTGTGAGGTTTAAACTTAGGGGTGAGAAAGGAGGGCTACTATACCAAAACGCAAGGTAGTAAACATTACGGCCCTAAGTAAGCATGGGTCGTCTGTTGTATTCGATACCTTTGTTCGGGACGTCTTTGGGAAGCCACGTATGAGCCCTGTAGGGAGCTAAGCTGTGCTGTTTACGTCACAGTTGCTTTAGTCTCACTGGGCAGGAAAAGCAGACTAGATCCCAGAGTGAGGGGCACCCTTCCCTGCTCCTGTCCTCTTCCCTTTCCCCTCCTCACGTTTCCCACACATAATAATTCTAATATTGCAAAAAAATACTTGAAAAGTCAGTCTTTAATTATGAGTCTGAAACAAACTCAACTTCTACCAGTTTCTTCATTATGTGAAAAATGAGGACGGCCACATTGTTTAGTGCATCTTTGGCCAGCAGGTGGCAGCAGAAGATTAAGTACTATTTTCCCTTTGGGCTAAGCTTGAATTTGCCAGGCATGTTTATAGTCACCAAGTAGTTGATTTGTTGGTGAGTTGACCTGTCCTTCTACATCACTAAGCTTTTGAGACTTTTACAGTTCGTACTCTTCAAATTTTCTAGAATAATTTTAAATTGCTTTTTCTACATTTCTTTTTTCTTTTTAGTTTGTTTTTGTTTTTGCTTTGGCTTTTCGAGACAGGGTTTCTCTGTAGCTTTGGAACCTATCCTGGAACTAGCTCTTGTAGACCAGGCTGGCCTCGAACTCACAGAGATTCACCTGCATCTGCCTCTGCCTCTTGAGTGCTGGAATTAAAGGCATGTGCCACCACTGCCTGTTTGTTTGTTTTTTGGTTTTTTTTTTTTTTGAGGCAGGTTTCACTGTGTAGTCCTGGCTGCCCTGTAACTCACTCTGTAGATCAGGTCTGTCTCGGCCTCACAGAGATCCACCTGCCTCTGCTTCCCTGGGATTAAAGGCATGAGCCACCACTGCCTGGCCGTTCCTTGTTTCTTAACAGGAATTGACTGATTACATTTACTGAGCCCTTAGAAGATGCCATGTATCTCTGGGTTTATTTTATACGAGATCTCTAAGGGTCACTCAACTCATTTTGCAGGTGACAATGCTGAATCTGAGCTGGAGATAGGGCTCAGCGGGCAGAGAGCTCGCCTTGCTGGCATGGGACTCTGGGTTCCATCCCTAGTAGCATATAAAACTGGGTGTGGTTGTGCAGGCACGCAATTACGGTGCAGGAAGGCAAAAGAATCAGAAGTTCAAGGTCATCCTCAGTTTTGTAGCAAGTTTGAGACAAGCCAAGAAAACATGAGACCCTATCGCAAAAACAGGTAAATAAATAAGCTCAACAAACAAAAATTTTGAAGGATTCAATGATAATCAATCTACTACCTGGTAAATAAAGGCCAACATTGCTGGAACCATAAACTGACAGAAACTCTTAAATGCCTTTTTGATAAATTGTTGGAGGCTGTTATAGGCTACGTGAGACTAAGGACACATTGACAGTACTCATCAAAGGTTGGTGGAGAAGGGCCATGAGAGGCTCCATTCGCTACTGAGATACTACAGAGTGTTACAGCCATCTCAGAAGGCAGATTCTTATAAAACACAAAGCACACAGCTCAGCCACACTGTGCCCAACAGATCTAAAAACTCATGTCTGCACAAACATCATTGTCATGGGTTGACTAGGAAATGCTCCCCCCAGGTGCACTCACATGCTGAACGCTTGTCCTTGGCTAGTGGCGACTCCGAGGCTATGAAAACTTTGAGGCCCAGCTGTAAGAAGTATACTGTTGTGGAATATTAGCTTAAGGGGTGTTACATTGGCCTATGCTGTGGAATATTTGTTTAATGATGCAAAGATATGTTGCATTATTTTATCTTGCATTTGCTTAACTCTGTAAAGCTGTGTGACTTTGCCTGCCCGATTGGTCTAATAAAGAGCTTAACAGCCAATAGCAAGGCAGGAAAGAGGGATAGGTGGGGCTGCCAGGCAGAGAGAATAAATAGGAGGAGAAATCTAGGCTGGAAAGAAGAGGAAAGAGTGAGAACGGAGGAGGGGAGGACGCCAGGAGCCAGCACCCAGCCATCCAGACACACAGCCATCCGTGAAGTAAGAAGGGAAGAAAGACAAAGAGAATAAAGAAAAGTAGAAATCCCAGAGACAAAATATAGTTAAAGAGAAATGATAGAATTTAAGTTAGAAAAACTGGCTAGAAACAAGCCAAGCTAAGGACAGGCATTCATAAGTAAGAATAAATCTTTGTGTGTTTAATTGGGAACTGGGTGGTGGGCCCCCAAGGAGTAAAAAGAGAAGAAAAGGAAAGCCACTACAGTACGTAACTCGGGGACAGGAGAGGGGGACCGTGGAGCCATCTTGTCTCTTCCCCCTTCCTTCCAACTCTGCTTTACAGTCTCCCCGACTGTAATCAGCCTCTGCCACACACTCACCACGACCTTCCGCCTCACTTCAGGCCCAAAGTACTGGATCCAGACAAGCTTGGAGTGAAACTTCTGAAACCATAAATTAAATATAAAGTAAATCTTACTTCCTTTTGAACAGTTTCTTTGGGGCACTTGTAACAGTGAACCTCCCCCACCCCCCCAAAAAAAAACAGGTAAAATTAATTTTTCAGAGAACCTATAATAGTTTAGAATAGAGATTGAGATCTCAGACAGCATTGTCATGATTAATCTAAGCAATCCTATCCAAAGATTATAGTATGGTATAAGCAAACCCTGGAATACTTCCTAGAAAACCAGCAAACTACACAAAAATGCTGTTTTCTTGTGAGACCACCTTTAGCACTAGTTGGTTCAGGGCCAGCAGATAGTTCAGTGGGGGAAGACAGCCACTCCTCCCAAATCTGAGTTCGATCCTCAGGACATGCTCTCGACCACTGAGCCTTCTTTCTGGCCCCCAGTATTCCTCCACTTTCAACAAGATTGGACCTAGGCATTTAAACTGGCACTTTTAACAGGGAAAGAAGAATTATTAACAATTTTTCCTAAAGCATACATTAGGTCTGTTCTGGACAAAAATGGGTCATACTATCTCTACTTAAATCTTCACAGTGACTATTGCTGTAAGTCTGGTGTTGTTGTTGTTTCAAATAACAAAAGTCATTATTTTTTTAAAGTTGAGTTTGAATGCTTTAATTCCTTCCTCTATCAAAATCCCAGAGTGAAATTAAAATACAAATCATGAAGATACTTCATCTTATTCATTAGAGTAGATGGTAGTAAAACCCTACCACTTCAAATTAAATTCAAAATGCCAAAGACCAGCTCTTCCTAGTTTAATCTGACATGGGTTGCTAAGATGAACTGAACATAATTCTATCCTAGGACAGTCTTAAAATTAGCACATTATACACCATCTGTTCTAGGCCGCCTCCCCACAGCCCAGCAAGTATGCACTCTCTCTCCTCTTTCTCAAATTTTCTTTTTTTAGTGGATCTTTCTCTTTGCTTTTGTTTTTTATAGGAGAAAAATAAAATCAAAGCAAAAGTTCCCTTGATGGACTATTATTATCCTACCGTCACGCCCCCATCCCCACCCCCCACGCCTTTTCAAAATCCTTGGGAATGTTGCCTGAATCTTTCGTCTTTAATTTCCTTTCCCATCCACTCTGGCATCTACTTGCCAGTTTTTGGTTTTGCCATTCATCTAAATTGCTGTGTCAAGATTGTCTCCATGGCAACTCCAGGCACCCCTCATCGCTACCAGTAGCACCATTTGGCACAGTTGGACTCTCTCATGTTCATCTTCAATTGACTTCAACCACATTTGGTTCCCTATTTTCCTGGCCTCTAAGTTTTGGGGCCACAGGAGTCTACCAATCTTTCTTCTGACCTAAACTCACTTCCTAGGTGCAGTTACTTAGTCATGTGGCTTTAGATGTCATCTATAGTGATGGCTCCATGCTTGTATCTCAGTTTACAAACCCCGGGTTTTCTGTGTCCATTTCCCTATTTGACACGCCCTCTTGGCTATTTTCTGTGCATATGTATCTGTTTGTGTAAATGTGTGCACTCGGGTATGCACCTGCGCTAGTGAAGGACAGCGGATGACATCAGGGATCTTCCTTCAATACTCTCCACCTTGTTTTCTGTGACAGGGTCTCTCAATGAACCTGAAGGTTATTGATTCATCTAGACTAGGTGGCCAATGAGCATTAGGGATCCACCTGTCCACTCCCCCAATGCCCCAGGACTAGTATTATGGATGATTAGCTCTTATGTGTGTGCTGGAGACTTGAACTCATATCCTCTGCTTGCCCAGCAGATAGTTTACAGGCAGAGCCTTCTCTGTAACCCCTTGGTCTCAGCATGGGCAATTCTTCTCCAGATTCTTCAGCTCAGTTCATTGAAATCCAATCTTCGGTTTTATTATGCTAACATTGATTTATTTATTGCCCTATATTTGTATTAAAACTATTTGCTTATGCACAGTGAGTTAGGAGTTATGTAGTTCTGCTACCAACTGTAACTAGGTCATCCACCCTGTCAGGAGACCTTTGTGAGCATGCTCAGTCTAAAGCATTTGTAACAGTTGAGCATTCCTAGTGGAAAGCTGTGTAATCCTCATCTGGTGAGAGTTCTAAGGGGTCTGCACATAGCCCGAGGCAATTTCAAAGAGCCAATAAAGTATCAGAGTATTAGAATAGAACACATTCCTTTTGACTAAGCAAGGAGACATTAGTCTCTGAAGAGTAAAATGAGGAGTGGTTGAACGAGAATTGAACGAGAATTGAACGAGAATTGGCGATTGTCCCCATCTCTTACTTCCCAGCTGGCAACCCCTTCTCTGAAGCGTGGAAGGAACCCAGGCTGATACAGAGCAGTTGGAGTTGATCTAGTGTGTGTGAAACTCCTTGAAGTCACCACATAAGCCGTGTGTTCTGCCTGTAAAGTCAGCTTTCAGGAGATGAAGGCAAGGGGATCAGAAAGTCACCCTCCCCTACAGAGGGAGTTCAAAACCAGCCTGGGCTAGTTTTAATTAACCATAGTAACAAGAATAGTAGTTCTTTAAACAGTCTCTTTTTACCACCTCTCCTCCACCACCCAGGTCCCCCAACCCTCCCCCTTTTCTCTTCTCTCTTCCTCTTGCTTTTCCATAACATCTGTCTTTGTTCTCCAGTCATCAGCCATTCAGAGGGCAGAGAGATCTGGTTAAGGTCTAAGCTGTATCAGTTCACAAGGTGAACCGCTCAGAACTCTAAGGTTCACTGTGCTACTCAGCATAGAAGGCAAAGTCCTTGTTAGGTTTTGGAGAGGGTTCAAGAGGACAGGGATTCAAGGGGACTGACTTCACCAGAAGACTTGCTAAGGCCGTGGACAGAGAGGTAAAGGGGAAGTAGTATGGCAGAACTCCCTAGGAGAGTTCAGGCCCCAGCACCAGAGACAGATGGTGCATGGCAGGTCTCTGAAGAGAGTGGCAGAAGCAGAATCTGTTCTGATGCCTTTTTAGGACGTGAGAGGGCTAAATTTGTCCCATTTTATAACCGGATCTAGGTTTCAGGGTTTTTTTTTAAGATTTATTTATTTATTTTATTTACAGTGTTCTGTCTGCATGAATGCCTGCAGGCCAGAAGAGGGCACCAGACCCCATTACAGATGGTTGTGAGCCACCATCTGGTTGCTGGGAATTGAACTCAGGACCTCTGGAAGAACAAACAGTGCTCTTAACCTCTGAGCCATCTCTCCAGCACCCAGGTTCCAGGTTTTTAAAGACCAAAACAGTTTTTTCCCCCAACAAAGAACCGTTGGTCAACAGCACCCCTTGTCAGGCCTGAGCCAGCCCCCACAGTGTCAAAAGACAGTGACCAAAAAAGGACAGTTCCTGTAACCCACTGAAACAGGCCCAGACTTGCCCAGGATGCCCAAAGATGGGAAAACTAAAACCTCAGCCAATCAAAAATATACTATAGTAACTGCTGCTTGCTTGACCAGGTATGTTTTAGATGACCTAACTGTTCCTGGAAGTCCCCTAGCTATGCTTAAAAGGACCTGCACACTCCTCTTAGGATCCATGCCATTTTGCACAGGTGTTCAACTGCGCATCTGCTGGTAAATAATAAACGCTCTTTGCTCTTGCATATGATTTGAGTCTGGGGTCTTCCGTCAGTGTTTTCTTGGAACCCTACAGTTGGGACGCAGGTTTGTAGCAAGAGTCAGCAGCCAGGCTTCCTGAATCGACCCTCCCTTCCTTCTTCTCTCCATTCCCCTCCCCCCAGGCAGGGAAGAGTATGGGGAGTAGGGTGTGCTTGGCATCCCTGTCCTTTGAGGTTAGCTCACTTCCCAGGTGAGCCATCCTGCCTGCAGTGTCTCTGTAGGATTCCTGTCAGTATCTGTGAGGGGGGAAACTGTTGCAGAGCCGCAGCTGGGTTCCGTCATTACATTCTTACAACTTGGACCCATAAGGCTGGACCCACACATCCTGTGGCTTGCTGTTTACCGTTCTAAAGGCGGCATGAACCTAGGAGAACTGGGTGGTTGGGACGGGCTAAAAAAATGAGGCATACTAAAGTCTAACGCAATAGCCAACTTTATTCAGAGCGTAAGACAGTTTGTACTCTGAGGGTTAAGAAGAGTCACCCGAGTAAAGTGTACAATCACAAGGACAAGCCGCACGTGGCAAAAACATGTTTTCTCCATAGAGGCACATGAGTCACAGCAGTAGTAAACTCGCTGCTCTCCGCCACACCTGGGAAGAGCATGCAAACATTCTCAGAACAGTTCTGTGCTTTGGAGGACACTGAGGTCACAAGGCTCTGGGCTTGTTTTCTTGTAGTTTTCTCAGAATTCTAGCACGACTCCACTCTTGGACTGTGTTCTGACAGCTTGGCATCTCTCTGCCCGCATTTTCCAGTACTTCCCACCCAGTCGCAACCCCAGCCACGCTGTCATCTGGTCTGTTCCCATCCCAGAACATGCTACATGTCACGAGCATGCTTGCACTCAGCGGCTTGCAGCTGTTGTTCCTCCTGAAGCTGGTATCTTTCAAATGTTTTTTTTTAAATCACCTTTTCAAAGGCTTTCAACCCCCTCCCCGCCATCGCCATCCTGACTCTTCATATTCTTCTGACACATTTTAATTGTTTTGTCCTTATTATGTAAAACGTTTACATATTTCCTCTAAGTCATGTTCTCTCCACCGGAATATTGGTTCCCTTCCTGGTTCGCTCTCTGCTGTGCACCAGGGTCTATGGCGCAGAAGACACACACCGAGTGCTTCTTAAATACTTGTTGAGCAAATCAGCTTAAGATCCAAAAAATTTGTTGAGTGTTCTCAGAGCAAATGGACTGCTGAATTAATCCAATTCCAATTTTCTTAGATGCCTCCCTTTGGTTTCAGAACCCAGTGACCAATGGGTCCTAGACCCAAAGGCTTGTACCTGGGCAAAGACCAGGGCACAGGCTCAGTGGTTCCTGGAGGGAAAGGCCTCAGGAACTTGCTTCTGCCTTCATTAGGGAGTCAAAGCCCCATAGGGCATCTCCTTCATCACTTCCTTGTGCCCCAGTGTCAGCGTAGATGACCTGCTGGCCCTCACAGTACAGTTGAGATGGTTTACCTTCACTGTAACTTCCTTTTCATACCACTTTGGGCTCTGTATTCCTGTTACATTAATGCTGAGCTGAGGGACAACTTGTCCAGGGAACAGACTTGAATTCTCTTATGATAGGGCACTTTTGGTATGCACTGCAGCAGCCGCAAGATTTCTCAGGACTTTTTTTTTTTTTTTTTTTTTTTTTTTGGTTTTTCGAGACAGGGTTTCTCTGCAGCTTTAGAGCCTGTCCTGGAGCTAGCTCTTGTAGACCAGGCTGGTCTCGAACTTCCAGAGATCCTCCTGCCTCTGCCTCCCGAGTGCTGGGATTAAAGGCGTGCGCCACCGCCGCCCGGCTTCAGGACTTTTTAATAGACTGGTAAAATAAATCAAATCTCCAAGAAGCAATACGATATGACTATTTCTAAAATTTATTTGATCATTAAGGTCATGCCTCTGAGCCTCTTTACTGTAGAACAAAAATGTCTCTTGGAAAATTATGTAGCACATAATCATACATTATATCTCAACATTGTTTATATTACTGTAATAAACTTTTATGCATCTATTACACACATGTGAGCTCTCTTTTCCTTTTTTAAAGCTGAATAGAATCTCAATTTATTCTTTAAGTTTCTCTTGGTCAGCCAAAAAAAAGAAGATATCAGGATTCTACAGCATTTACTGCAATCTTTTTTGGGTGACTGGGTGGGTGGGGGTAACAGCTTTATATGGCTATGACTCAGTATCATACAATTTACTCATTTTAGAATATACAATTCATGACTTTGAGTGTATTCACATTTTGGTAAGTACCTCACTCAATCTCAGAGCATTTCCATCAGCTCTAGAAAAATCTTTGAATTCTTTAGCTAGCACCTCCTCAGATTATCGTATTCGTGAAGCCTTAAGCGAGCATTAATCTTTCTATTTTTGAATATTTGCCTATTCTTCATATTTTATGTAAGTGAAATAATATGGTATATGACCCTCTGTGACTGGTTTCTTTCATAAAGCTCTCCATTCATCCAGATATCACCAGCTCTTTCGTTCTGTGCACAAACAATATGTTTTTGTATTGATTAACCATCTTTTGTCAATCTCTTCTTCAACTGATGGACATTTGGGCCTTTTCTATTCCTGGTTATTAAGAATATGAAAGTTCCTGCACAAGTCTTTATGTGTATGTTCTAGACAGGGTTCTCTAGAAGACCAGACTCACTAGCTAGTGTATGCGAGATGAAGGAGGATTCCTTAGATTGGCTTACACAATAGGGCCAGGGTAGCCCGACAGTGACTGTCTGCATGCGAGTGTGGTAAGAACCAGCATCAGCTCCATCTAGTCTTACTGCCATCCAGTGCTGAGAGCTTGGGCATTCCCTGGAGAGTCTGATGCTCATTGATGCTCTCAATGACAGGAGCATTGAGAGACGCAACTGCTCAGACAAAAGGCAGCAAGGGCAAGCAGGCACAAGCCAATGTCCTTGTGGACTGCTTTATATCTGGGTCACTCTTTTAGAAAATGTCACCCATTTCAAGAGTGGGGTCTGATGTGGCATTTCCCTCTGTATGCTGTGAATGTGTTTTATTACCATTGGTTAATAAAGGAGCTACTTTGGCCTATGGCAGGGCAGGATATAGCAAGGTGGGAAAGCTAAACCTAAATTGAATACAGGGAGAAAGAAGTTGGAGACAGGGAGACGCCATGTAGCTGCCAAAGGAGAAAGATGCCAGAGGCTTGTGGTGATATACAAATGGAGAGAAAGAGGTTCATTTAAGATATGACAGCTAGCTAGGAATATGCCTGAACAATTGACCAAACAGTGATGTAATTATTATAGTTTTTGTGTGATTGTTTGGGTCAGGATGGCTAGGAAATGAAAATTAAAAATCTCTTTTTACATGGATCTTCTTCCTCAGTTAATCATTTCTTAAAACGCACATGCATACATACACACAAACACACACATGCTTGCATGCTCTATACAAGCCGTTTTTCCTAGGTGATTCCAAATTCCATTTTTTTTATTTTTCTTTCATATATACTTAGCTTCATAATCTTTTTTTTCACAATTTTTTTGAAGACAAATTAGCTAAGTTCATCCTCCTGCTTAACATCTTTCTGTTACGGTTATAACAGGAACCAAATCCATTACCAAAGCTTCCAGGCTGTCCCTATTCTCACTTCAGCTACATTCAGTTAGCTCATGTGTCGCCTCACTTACCATGCTCTGACAGCATCCACCCAGCTTGTCCCTGTTGGCTTCTGAAATTGTCACTTGTTCTTGTTTTTTCACAGATGTTTGATTGGATAACTGCCGTAGTTAGGGTTCTACTGCTGTGAAGAGATACCACGACCACAGCAACTTTTACAAAGGAAAACTTTATAATTGAGGGGGCTTGCTTACGGTTTCAGAGGTTCAGTCCATTGTCATCGTGGCAGGGAGCATGGCAGCATGCATATAGATGTGGTGCTTGGGCTGAGAGTCTTACATCTTGACTCAGGGGCAATAGGAAGTCTACTGACTCACTGGGCGGTATCCTGAGCATAGGAAATTCAAAGCCTGCCCCTACAGTGACGTATTTTCTCCAACAAGGCCACACCCACTCCAACAAAGCCACACCTCCTAAACATGTCACTCCTTATGTGATTTGGGGACCAACTACATTCAGATCACCACAACAACTCCCTCTGATCAAACATACCTCAGTCCAAAGATGGCCATGGTAGTTAATTTTTATATCAAGTAGACACAGCTGGAATCATTTGGGAAGTCCATAGAGCATTTTCTTGATTGAAAAGGGAGGGCCCAACTTGCTGCGGGTGGTACCACACCTAGGCAGGTGGTCCTGGATAGTATAAGAAAGCAAGTTGTACATGCTAAGGGAAACCAGCCAGTAAGCAATACTCCTCCATAGGTTCGAACCTGCTTTTCCCAATGAGGCTTCACCTCCTAAATGTTTTATAGATATTCCCCAAATAGTACCACTAACCAAGGGCAAGTATGTAAAACAGGAGTCTGTGTGATGGGTATTTTAGATTCAAATACAGTAAGGCACATACCCAAGAGTGGGAGAGTTGGACTGTATAGTCTTCTAGTTTTAGTACCCCATCCCCAGTAGTGGCTGTAGTTAAAATTCCCAATAAGGACATGTAAGGGTTCCTTTGTCTCCCCGTCCTCCCCAGTGTTTTTCAGTTTTGTTTCTTTAATAAGAGCTATTCTGTTAGGAACAAGATAAAATCTCTTTGTAATTTTATGTGTTTCTCTCATCCATATTTCCTTGAGCCTGGGTAAGTATTGAGAGATGAAAAGGAGAATCTTCTCCTTGATCCACTTTTATTACCAACTTATTTGAGGCTCATTTACTCAAAAATACCCTACCTCATTTTCTGTGACATATTTCAAACATGAAGGCAGTCATGCGTGGGAAGCTCATGAAATGTGGTAAACAAACTGACACAAATTGTGCAAATAATAAATGAATAAACCAGTCTTGGAGTTATTAAATTTGGCCATTAAATTTGGGTCACTGTCTTGTGGAAGATTCATAAAAGGAACACGACTCTGTGCAAACTTAATACTGAATTGATTGTGCTACAAACAATCACAGCCTCGCACATCTCTGTGTGAATAAAGAACGCTTGCAAATCATCTTAATCTAGTTCTTTTTGTGTACAGCTTATAAATTCGGTGTGTTTGCCACTTTCACTTTTCAATTCTATCACGCTGGATATTGTCAGACATTTATTTATTTAGAGCAATAAAAAAACTGCATGGTACCATGCACAGCATAAAGCATACAGCTGGTAGTGTTGGCACACACCTTTAATCCCAGCTCTCAGGAGGCAGAGATAGACAAATCTCTGTGACTCCGAGTCCAACCTGATCTACAAAGTGAGTTCCAGGACAGCTGGGGCTGTTACACAGAGAAACCCTATCTCAAAACAAACAAAGAAACAAAAAATGCACTTTGGTTGGAAGCCACACTAGTGAATATTCCTGCTTGTTCTCTTGTTGAAGTTCATACTTGGCCATGGTAAATGACTGCAACCAACCATTTGCTGCAGAATCTGCTTCTATCTGTGAAACAAAAGCAATGTGATTTGTTTACAGTGGCTACCAGGGCTGGTGACTGTATTGTAGAAGCAAGTGACCATGATGCTTTAAAAAAATAATATCTGTAATTAGTTTGACCAGGGCTATTCTAGTCAAGAATCCTGGTCCAGGTGGACAGTGGAGAAGGAGGGAGGTGAAAACCAGTCTAGCCACCATGCAAGGTGAACCAAGCGAGCTCGTCCCTGTATTTGGCAAGAACCTGAGCAGTAACCTTGACAGGATGGACACGAGAATTACGCGATGGTTTGCTTTAAGAGAAGCAGTCAAGAGCCACACTCGTGACTGCTTTCTTCAGGGACGTGTGTATCCGTGGAGATCTGAAATGCTGCTCGCCAACATTCCATCCACATGACTGCTGGCCTGACGACGGAGAAACAGAATCAGAACTGTTAACCACTTCAGAGCGGAGCCGGAGAAAAGCAGGATGGAGAAAGCGCTTACAAAGAGGCCGCCCTGCACTAGAAGGGGATGACTTACGTGGGTCAAAGTAGGCACACGCCAACTTGCTGTAGACACCCGAGCAGTTTAACAAGAAGGCACAGGTTATGACCACGGTGGTTATATGAAGAATTTCTACTCACAATTTCAATACTGGATTGGAAACACCTAACCGAATTGTTATCATAATTGTGTCGGGTGTGGGTAAGCTTGTGGAGAGGGAAGACTTCTGAGGTGTCTGCCAATATACGGAAAAGAAGCTTCTAGAATAAAACATCACAACAGAGGGGTTAAGAGCAGGTGGAGGGGGACGAGAGAAACAGGACAGAAAGCCATCGTACACAGGAGAAAAACTGAAGTGAGAAAGACCAGCCCACCAATATCTTACAGTCATTAAGCTAACTTCAGCGCTTTGATGGGTTGGGATACAGGCAGTATAATAAATCAGCAGGGAAGTTATACAGTATCTATTTTTTGTAATTATATTGTGAAGTGGAGGACGTTGAGGTGCCAAGGATCCAAGTAAATGATTAGCAAGCTAACGTTAAAATACGTGAATTCAAGTCGAGGTTTCTAAGGTTCGGGATGGTCACACGGCATGATGTGGCTCAGGCAATCCCAAAGTGACTTTTCTGCAGGCTAGAACTCAAGGCGGCCTCATCAGAAGAGACAACCATCAGGCCTGCTGGCTTCCGTGCGGCAGATGTGCCTCAAAGAGGATAGACTTCCCTAGTATTCGAGAAAGAAGTCAGCACATGTGGGTACCGTTCACTGCACACAGCCCATGCAGGAATTCCCTCTTTCCAGTTTTAGATGCAGTCTTGACCTCCTACCCTGGCAAACAAGCATTTGTATCTTTATGTTTAAATCTTATTTATTATTAGTGTACACTGCTTCACAGGCTTCCTGGAAAGAGAATTTGAGGGGTCAAAATGTCGAGACCCCGTTTATCTGAAAAGGCTCCATTCCCCACTCACATTTTCTAAGGTAGGGCAGGAGGAATGGAATTCTGGCTGGGAAGCCATTTTTTGACTCTGGCACTTGAACGTGTTGCTCCACAGGCTTCTTAGGTGCTCTTGAAAGATATGCCCTCTCTGCACATTTATTTTTTTATATGTGAAACAACTATTTGTAACTCACCTTACTCCCTAGTTACCACTAGATTGTGACCTGGCAGAATAGCGTATCTTCCCAATGTCAAACTCATGGCAATGCTCTT
Source organism: Arvicola amphibius (assembly GCF_903992535.2). Taxonomy (NCBI): domain Eukaryota; kingdom Metazoa; phylum Chordata; class Mammalia; order Rodentia; family Cricetidae; genus Arvicola; species Arvicola amphibius. The sequence goes on from NC_052049.1 coordinate 121,468,014, forward strand.
GCTTCAGACTCCCTAGTATTGAGATTACTGGCATGAGTCACTATATCCAGTTAAATGATCCCTTTTTTGTTTGTTTGTTTTTGTTTGTCAAGAGATGATTTCTCTGTAGAGCAGCTCTGGGTGTCTTGCACTGCTCTATGAATACCACACTGGCCTCGAACTCATAAATGTTCCATTTTAAAATGTTATCTTATTCCAGTTTATTGGATGCACTTTAAAATACTAATATTATTTTGAGACAGAGTCCTATTGTGCAGCCCAAGCTGGCCTTGAACTTGCAATCTTCCTGTCTTAGCCTCTCAAGAGCTAAAATTCTAGAGTACACCACTGTGCTGGGCTGCTGTTCTTCAAATTTTAATTAGGATTTTAGATGCAGGAATATGCATGTAAAAATACTCATGAAAACACCCATTCTTGTCTCATTGCCTCTCTTAACACTACCTTTCTTTTTTTCTTCTATAATTGTTCAAAATCTCTGTCTTCCTGATTAAAGAACGGACTCAAACCCCAAATGCTTTTTTATCCTAGTCATTGTTTTTGTTCGTAAGAATAAGGCATAGACAATGAATTTAATTCAGAGACACAGGTACCCCCAGAGAGACACGGACGCTGGGGAGGGGACTAATTGGAAAGAATAGGGGTTGAGCAGGAGAGGGAGGTGGGCAAGAGAATGGGAGTGATCTAAAACAAATGCATGACGTACACACTGTCGAAAGCCACACTGTCCCGCGTTAGATGTACACAATTATGTGTCAATGAAAATAAACCTGAAGGGAAAGTTCTTAAAAGCTTTATTTAACTGACTCATTTATGGAGAGGGCACACACGTATTTGCAGAGGACAGAGACAACCCAAAAGAGCCAGTTCTCCTCTACCGTGTAGGACCAGAGGTTCTAAGCGGGCCCTCAGCCTTGGCAGCAGACACCCACTGATCCACCTCTCTGCCTCCAAATAGAAATGATTTTAAAAGCCAACTTGGGGCCAAAGAGATGGCTCTGTGGTCAAGAGCAATTATTATTCTTGCAGAGGACTAGGGTTCCAGGCTCAGCACCCACACGGCAGCTCACAACCACCTGTAACTCCAGTTCCAGGGGATCAATGTCTTCTTCTGGCAGCAGGCACGTGTGTGGAACATACACACAGGCAACTATTCTTAATGCAAAAAATTCTTTATTAAAAGCAAAAAACCAAATACTCATAACACAAAAACAAATCTTTATTAGAAACAAAAACAACCAATTTGCCCCTAAGAATTTGGGCTGTGCTTGTCAACTGTTAGGTTTTGCTCTAATGCGGGATTAGTGACGGAGATGCTAGCAATATGTTGTTTGTTGTCTTTGAGCTGGAAGATGTTCTGTCCTAAAAGCTGTCCTTTGCATCTGGGGTGTTTAGCAGCACCCCAGTCTCTGCTCATTAGATGACAGTTGCAAGCTCAGTCTGTGACTACAAACTGTCTCCAGATACTGACAGATGTCTAAGGTGTCCCTTTTCAGAACCACTGTTCCAGACTGGTCTGGGCAAGGTTTAGGTGGGCTCTGACCAAGTGTCTGTCATTTTCCCTTTTCTCACGAGTGTCAGCTTCTCTTGTACAAAAGCTTCCACTTTCCTGCCTGGAGATGATTGCCTGGATACCAGAACTGGTAGTCTTCCTGTGTCTGTGTGGGTCTAGTATGCCTTTGTAACGATGCTCATTTTATTACCTTCTTGTTTAGTGTGTGTGTGTGTGTGTGTTTACATGGGAGTGTGTGTGTGCACACATGGAGGTCAGGAGTCAGTCAGTGCTCCCCGTCTTCCATGTGCCTCCCAGGGATCGAACCCAGGTCATCAGGCTGCACGGCAGTCACCTTTGCCCACTGAGTCAAACCATCAGTTCATTCTCGCTGCAGCTGCTACTGGCACCAGCCAGAGCAGAGCGCCTCAGGTTCTGCTTTTGGAGAACATTGCAATTCCATTCTTCTGTCAGGATGATGACACTCACGCAGTTGCAGCTCTGCAGGATGAGAGAGCTAATCTGAAGAGCCAGCCCCTTCTTCCACAGGCTTGCAGCGAACCTTGTTCGAACCTCACCTGCCTGCTGATTTAGGGCTATCTGGCATCTCCAATTCTAGGTTGTCTAAAATTTTGTGGTGTGAAGCGACCTGCTTCTTGGGTCCTTTAAACTGTCACCTTTCTTGGTTCTGTTATGTCAGTTTGTCCCCATCCAATTGCTTTCCAACTTCCAAAGTTTTTTTTTCCTCCCTCTCTGTTTGTATTTGTAGATTTTTGGTCATTTGTTTTTGTTTGTTTGGGACAGGTCCTCAGTCTGTAACCCAGGCTGACCTTCAGCTTTGTAACCCAGCCTGGCCTTGACCTGTCAACAGAACAGACCTCCTGCCTCTCCCTCCCTTGTGCTGGAATTATAGGAATGTGCCATCACACCCAGCTGTCCTTATGGATTTCTGTTACATGAATTCTAATGAGCTATATCAGTTTTTAGAAATATAGTAAGCTTTATTAAGACAATCAGGTTATTTGACTAAAAGAAAAAATGTTCTTCAACGTCTTCCTATTACTTTGTTGGTGCTGACCTGTTCATCAGCATGCCTTGGGGAACCTCCTGTGAACTGTCCTACCAGGGACCAGGGCAATCAGAAAGGAAACCTGAGTCCCGAGTCTTTCTCATTATCTGGGACACAAGGCTATTGCTGTTGTCAACACTACTCACCGCTTAACTTCTCTTTCGTGTGCTAGCCTTCCCTTCTGTTAAGGCAGGAAAGACCACGTTGATTTCATTGAATGGCCTTTATCAGGTTAGGCCAAGAGATCTGTGCTACATTGTAGAAAGTGACCTTCAAAAAATAACAATAAGGGCTGGAGAGATGGCTCAGAGGTTAAGAGCACTGTGTGCTCTTCCAAAGGACCGGAGTTCCATTCCCAGCAACCACATGGTGGCTCACAGCCATCTATAATGAGGTGTGGTGTCCTCTTCTAGCGGGCATATATGCAAACAGAATATTGTATCCATAATAAGTAAATAAATAAATATTTTTAAAAATAACAATAAGCTTCTATAGAAAACTGGAGTGTTGTCCGTGGGGAAGCCTGCCTCCAAGGACTCATCTAAATCAGCAGTGTGTTTCCAGTTCTGTAAGCTGACTGCCACATTCCATTGTCCACCGTGTGTTAAGCTGAATTGCCAATTCCCCACCCACAATATCAAAACAAAACTGAATTAATAGGCGGAGGGGAGACCTGCAATGGAGATTGCAAAGTGGTGGGATCTTGCGTGTCGCTTATTTCAGCATGCATCATTTTCTGCTTGAGGAAGGCAGACAGCTGGCAAGCAAGGCCCTTCTCAAACTTTCCAAATGAATCTAAAGGAGCCGGTCAACAGCAGTTGCTCAGATCTGAGCGGGTTACTGTTGTCATTAGCACACAATGCCCTAACTACTGCTCCAGCCCTAGCATTCAAACCATGATTGAGCAGGGAGGCTCTGGAAACAGCTCTTCCTGGCCCTACCTGCCAGTATAAACGCTGCAGCCAGAAAGCACGCTAGACAGGTGACTTAATTCTTAGGGGAGTTTACTTTCAACAACAGTGCCAAGCGCACATGGGAACGCCTCCAACACACAAGCCCTACCTCAAATGAAAGACGTTTTCGATGAGGTAATAAGCATATGTTAGCTTCTTGGCTTGGGAGCGCCTATAGCCACGGTGACAACAGACTTGCTGCTAGGGACATATTGATACAGTCATAAGTGAAGAAGTCAAACTGAACAGACTCTTCAAGCTTGGGGCCTGGAGCTCTTGGGCACAGGACTTTTGAACTTTCATATTTTCATTTCAGGGGAAATCCAATGGAATCAATACATTTCAGATACATTCTGAACACAGCACCTTACACCACTCGGCCATCCCAACAACTTCTGGATACCTTCTGTCGCTTGACCAGAATTAGCTCTGGGGAGGGAGGATTGATGAAGCTTACACTTTCAGGTTACAGCCCATCATGGAGGGAAGTCGGGGCAGGATCTCAAGGCAGGGACTTGAAGCAGAAACCTTGGAGAAATGCTGCTTGCTGGCCGACTCAAGGCTCGTGGTTAGTTGGCTCTTGTTCTGTTTTGCTTTGGTTTTTAGCTTGGCTGTGTCTGCCTGAGTTTATGTACATCCTATGTGTGCGGGTGCCTGCAGAGGGAAGAGCATGCTGGATCCCCTGGAACTGGAGTTATAGACAGTTGTGACTGAGTGGTGTGGGTGCTGGGAACCAAACATGGTTCATCTGCAGGAGCAATAAACATGGTTAACCCCTGAGCCATCTCTCCAGGCTCTTAAGTTAGGTTCTTATACATTCCAGGACCACTTGCCTATGGATGATGTGACCCACAATGGGCTGGGTCCTCCTGAATTATTTTGTCAGCCCTATTTTGCCTCATCACAATTAAATAATGATAATGTTGCTAGGTTCTATTGGTAGTTTCAAAACTTTTATTCCATGGGCTCTGAACTTGATGATTTTTGTTGAGAGGACTATTATTTTAACTAATGTGGCTGTTTAGTGTAATTTTTAGTCTTTGCTTTTCTCTTTAAAATGTTTTAGATGTTTTGTAGGTCTTTCCTCTGAAGAGAAATGTGTTTTATACCAAAGAAACATTCTTGCATAAATTACTTTTCTATTTCTGTGGTAAAACACCACAACCAAAATCTACTTATAGAAGAAAGGATTTATTTTGGTTTACAGTTCCAGAAGGATTAGAGTCCATCATGGTGGGAGGCATGGCAGCGTGTGGCAGGATCAGGAAGCTAAGAAATCACACAGCAGAGAGACAACTGGAAGTAGGGCAGAGCTATGCTCTCAGTGCCTGCCCTCAGTTATAAACTTCCTGCTGCAAGCCCATGCCGACTAAACCATCCCAGACAGTCCCACTAACCAAGGGCCAAGTGTTCAGCTAGCCAGACTTACATAGGAACTTCTCATTTAAGCCACCATATTTATCAAACATCGTATTTTAAAATATTACTTCCATCACTCTCCATTCTGTCCTTCAAAAGTTCTTAGTAGATAAGCAGGACCTGTTTTTTCTGTGTGAGCCTCTGTCTCCATTTCTGTCTCTTTCTCAGATGAGATTTCATGCAGCACATATTGTTCAAATTCACTACACAGCTAAGAATGACCTTGGGTTGCTGATCCCTATGCCTCCTCCACCCAAGTGCTAGCACTCAGACGTGTACTACCTCCCTAGCTTCCTCAATATCTGATAAGCCATCATATTTCCCCTTTCTTAAAACGCTTTTGAGGTTCACCTTCTGGATGCACCTCCTTGGCAGGTATTGTAGGTCACGAGTACAGGAAACACGGAGTTGAGTTTTAAAATGTCAGTTGTAGTTTTCAATTATATTTTTCGAAACTCTGAAAGTGAGCCTTAGATAGCTTCTGATTTTCCCATGATTTCTTATCTCGAGCTCCTTTAAGCACACTTGCTTTATGAGGCAATAAGCTGCAGGCCTCAGGAGGGACAGCATACATCCATCTGCTGGCTGTTGAGTCTCTTATCGGTTACACCTGCTCAATTACTTCCTGTTGTGTGCTGTCACGTTGAAAATTTCACCCTGAGCTTCAGTGGGGGCTCTTTCTGCACAGCTTGAGATCCAGAAGTCCTCCGAAGTGGCTCCTTTGGTGGTTGTGTTTTTGTTTTTCCTAGGCCGTTGGGCTGTTTTACATTAGGCTTTGACAGGGATGGATGGTCCATAAGGAAAGTACCAAATCTATCTGCACATGAAGATGGGGGTTTCAGACTTCAGCTCTGTCCATGAGGTAAACTTAGGGTTTATATTTCTTGGGGGCTTGGGAGTTTTTCCCTTTCCAAAGCCCAAGATCTTAGTAAGTTTCACTGGCGTCTTCCTCTGTGACAAGGCAGAGAGGCTTCCCAGTCTCTCTTCACACATGTAGATTATAGGACCCTTGCACAGGTTTATGCCTCTGGATCTTATTTTCATTTCAAAGCCTCTGCTCACCAAGGCCACTGCAGCTCAAGGCTGTGAGCTTAGCACACAGCCCACAGAGTCAGAATGTGTTTCCACTGTTCACATTTGGAACTCCTCATTTCTCCATACAGCCCTTGTGGTTCTGTTTAATCTGGGCTTCCACAGTTTGCAAAAGAGGATACTGTGTTACGCTAGCCTGTGTTGTGAGAACTGCGTGTCCAGAAATGAACTTTTAACTTGCTGTTGTTTCTAGCGTGTTCTAATATGGAAACATCAGTTTTCTGGGTGCACAAGAGTGTTCATGTTTAATTCTTAATCCAACCGGAACTTCTTTCTTTATTGCACTAATTCAAAATTAAAGGTCATTTCACGGGGAACAGGGGACTTTGGTTTGCTGTGTGAAGAACACAGTGCAGCAGAGCCATGGGCTACTGGGCCACAAGAAGCAAACGCCATGCAGGAATGCCAGGTGGGTCCAGAGCAAGTGGAGGCTTAGGGTCTACACGGGCAAGAATATTAGAAGCGACAGGCACAGCAGAGCGGCAGGAGAAGGCTACTGAGTCACCAGAGTCAATTCTATAAAAGGCAGGTTGTCATCAGTGAGCAGATGGGCCACGTAAAATTCATCTCTGTGCATGAAAATGCCAACACTTTCCAGGATAGTGGTAAATAAATGGTCAAGAAATTTCTCAAAACTGTTTATTCATTTGCATTGCATTAATGGATATGCTATCAATGAGATGTTTCACTAATGTAATGGATTGGTGATATTATTATTATTATTATTATTATTATTTAACAGCAGAAAACTTTGACATTCAAGGCCAACCTTGACTGCATAGTAAATTAGAGGCCAATCTGGGTTTCAGGAGACCCTCTCTCAATTTAAAAAGAAAAGACTCTGAGGGTAGGGGAGGTAGTTTAAATAAAACACTTAACCACGCAAGTCCATGGACCAGAGTTCAGATCTCCTGCATCCGTGTAAATACTAGGTGGGTGTGGCAGCCTTCCCATAGTCCCAGGCCTCAGGAGACAGAGAAAGGGATCTTCGGGCCAGCCTGGCTACTTAGACTACTGAATCAGCAAGCTCTGGGTTCAAGGAAAAGACGTCAATGTAAGAAGCAGAAGCTGACTAAGGAAGACACCTGACGCCAGCCCTGGCCTCCAGGTGCGCTCACGCGGATGTATGTGCCCCACATTGTACTGTCACACACACCCCCGCAAAAAGGCTGGGTTAGTGTTGTTTACAATAAAACAATAGCCTAGCCTCTATTTCGTTACTTATGTTGGCAAATTGTGGAATTTTTGTTTATTTGATAAAGTTTTCAAATTTAAAATCTTGTTCATAGCTAATACAGGAATTGTAAGCTTATGCGTAATCTTATGTTTGTATGCATGTAAGTTTCATTTAAAAAAAAAAGCAAGTCATCATTAGCGATCCAAGTAAGGAAGAACGATTGTGACTAAAGACAGGGCAGAGGCACCAATACCCTGTACTTCCTATAGGCTGAGACATGCAGAATTATATCATGACCTTCTGTAGTAGCTGCTTTTGCATAGCCGTGACTAAAAACACCTGCAAGAACAATCTTTTAACTTTCTTTTTATTTTTTATGTCTTTCACATCATGTGTCTTGATCCCATTCATTTCCCTTCCCTGCATATCCACTCCCTGTCCTTGCAGCCTCCCCCTCAAATAAAATTTTAAGAGAAAAAGGGGGAGAATCTCATTGTGGAAGCTGTAGTGTGGCACAGTGAGTCACACAGTAAACTCTTTTGCCCATAAATCTTTACTGCAAATGTCCATTGCAAAGAGTCATTGGTCTGGTTCAGGTCCTCTGGTTTCTGCTGCGCTATTGATGCTGGGCCCTCACTGGAACTCCTCTTGGTTTTCCTGCTCTTGTCCTGTGTGGTGGAGATCCTGCAGCTTTGGGTCTGCAGGACCAATACCTTGGCATGCTCCAGCAGATCCCAGGTGGGGTGGATGTTGGGGTAGACCAACCCATAACCCTGGTTCTGGGCCTGGGTAGTTACAGGGTTAGTCAGCCAGTCAGCTCTTCCTTCTCCTCACCACCAGGGTGAGTCTTCCAGCAATGCCCTGATGAGTTCACCCTTTGCAGTGATGAGCAAGGTCATGTGACAGCATTATGGGCAAAGGAGAGATGTGCCCCCCCCCGCCCTGCCCATCAACACCTGAGGTGGTTAGGAAAGCTGGCCCTGAGGTGAGAAGGGCAGAAGAGCTCCCCCTGCCAGCCACCAACTGCAACACTCAAGAGATCAGGCCCTGCACCTCACCTGGGCAGCACAATAGAGTCATTCCTGTTGGCAGAGGTGTGGGTAAACCAGACTCAAAGTTGCAAGCATGGGAGTGCTAACCCCATTACAAAAACAATTTTTAAAAGAAAGGATTCACATCATTCACAGTTTCAGAAGGTTGCTTGGCTCCTTGAACTTGAGCAGAGTGTCACATTGACAGGGCATACATATGTCCAGAGGTAAAGAGCCTTAAGGTATGTAGTCTGCTGGCTTATTCCTATTCACCTTGAATTGGAACATAACCTTCTACTGTCTACCAAATCAAGGACCTACAAATAACTATGTAAGTGGTAAGTGCAGTGAGAACTTCCGCCTCCCTGACCCAAAGTTGGATATGGATTTTGACATAAGTGCCCACTACCCCAGAAAGTGTTGGAGGTTCTTTACCTTGTGATGGGCAGAAGCAGAGATTAAGGAGAGAGGTCTGGGAACCAGACATAACCTCCCAAATCGCACCTCTGGTGACCTATTTCTTCCAGCTAGGCTCAACCTTCTAAAGCTTCTACCAGCTCCCAAATAGCCTGTCCATCTGGGACTAAGCTTTCAATACAGGCATCTGTCATTGATACATATTCAACCACAATGCTTTTTTAAAAACCTTCTAATTGTGTGGAAGTGGATGGGTAGGTGGCCACAGCACTCACATTGTGGGATAGAGGACAACTTTCTCGTGTTCTTTCTTCCACTATGAAGGACCCAGGGATCGAACTCTGGTCTTCAAGCTTAGCAACAAGTACCTTTACTCACTGAACCTTCATTTAGGAAAAGTTACTTGTGGATGTTCCAAAAATAGATAATAGACTTATGAAACTTATGGAACCAGGCAGTGGTGGCATATGCCTTTAATCCCAGCACTTGGGAGGCAGAGACAGGCAGATCTCTGTGAGTTCGAGGCCAGCCTGGTCTACAAACTGAGTTCCAGGACAGGCTCTAAAACTACAGAGAAGCCCTGTCTCAAGAAAGCAAGCAAGCAAGCAAGCAAGCAAGCAAGCAAGCAAGCAAGCAAGAAAAAAAGAAGAAAGGTCTTTGAGCCTATCACTTCTCATTTGTAAAACAGAGAAAAATGGCTCTGATCTATCATAGTTTTACCAGACTTTTTCTTTTGGGCAAACAACCAGCTCCCAAATCATGACCTAAAGACTTATTAGTTATGAATGCTTGGTCTAGCTTCTGCTCATTTCTGGCTAGCTCTTTTAGCTTAAATTAACCTGTTTTTCTTTATCTATCTTTTGCCTTGGGGTTTTTTTACTTTTCTTTCTGCTTATCTGACTTTCCTACTGTCTCTTGTCTGGTTGGCAGCTGCCTGGCTTCTGGCTCCAGGTGTCTCCCTCGTTCTAGCCTCCTTCTCCTTTTCCTCTTGTTCCTCCTGTTCTTCTTTTTTCAGCCTAGATTTCTCCTCCTACGTATTCTCTCTGCTCATCAGCCCCACCCATCCTTTCTCTGACTATCTATTGGCCATTCAGCTTTTTATTAAACCAATCAGGTGCCTTAAGAAGGCAAGGTGAAACAGATGCAACACATCTTTACATAATTAAACACACATCCTTACATCATTAAACAAATGCAGCATAAACAAAAGTAACATGCCTTTACACAGTTAAAGTAATAGCTGCAGTATAAACAAAAGTAATACATCTTTGCCTAAAATAACAATGGATGGTTGCTTATACATTAGAACTAGATTTTTTATATATCTAATAGATTGTCATTTTTCCTAAATATATATTCCCAAAGAAGTATAGTCTGGGTCTTTAAAATCAGACAATCACTCCATTTCCATGGGATGACCAAGGCGTTCTAGTAATCCAGCCCCTACACAAGAGGAGTGGCAACTTCTTGAAAGATAAAAATTTCCCAAAAGCATAAATTCTCCACAGATCTTAAAGATGGCCCTATCAGCTGGGCAGTGGTGGCATACACTTTTAATCCCAGCACTTGGGAGGCAGAGGCAGGTGGATCTCTGTGAGTTTGAGGCCAGCCTGGTCTACAGAGCAAGTGCCAGGACAGGGTCCAAAACTGCACAGAGAAACCCTGTCTCAAAAAACAAACAAACAACAACAAAAAGAGGTCCTGTTGTGTTTGGAAATGTGTCCACTCTTTTTTTAGATGGGTTCTCACTATGTAGCCCCAGATGGCCTGGGACTCACCCAGGCTAGTTTGAACTCACAGAGATCCACCTTCTGTCTCCCAAGTGCTGGAATTAAAGGCGTGTGCTATCATGTCCACCATTGCTATTTTTGGTTTGATTAAGAGACTAAATTCAAGTAACTACCTACAATGCCACTCTAGAAAGCCAAGGTGTTGTGTGTATCATAAAGAACAGACTCAGTACCAATACCCACTTGGAAAGGATGTCAGGATTATGCCACCTATAACAAAATTTATATACAACTCTCATTGTACTTAAATAGATAGCTATTTATAAGATCTTGATTTGATAGCCAAAAGGCTATGCTCTAAACCAAAGTGAATAGCTGAATAAGCCACCAGATTACTTACCTTAAGAATGGATTAAAGGAGTCAGAAGAAATGTCTCAGTGGTTACGGGGTATACTGCTCTGTCAGAGGACTTAAGTTTGACTCCTCACAGTTACATGTAACTTCAGCTTCAGGAGCTCCAGTGCCCTATTCTGGCCCCTATATGCAACTGCACAAACACCACACACACACACACACACACACACACACACACACACAGAGTGCATGCAAATAAAAACAAAACAAGATTATTTTTTATATTTTTGGTTTTTTTTTTTGAGATCAGTTCTCTCTATTAAGTAGCTCTGGCTGTCCTGTTCTGGAACTCACTATATAGATCAGGCTGGCCTTGAATTTACAGAGATCCATCTGCCTGAGTGTTGGGATTAAAAGTATATATCACCACATCTGACCTAAAGTTTTTTTAAAGAAATGAATAAAAGCTGGATGATATAAAGGATACATAAATCCACAAGCATATATGTAAAATGTACAAAGTCTTTTAGCCAGCAAGTGCAGACACCAAGAAGAGTTGGAAGCACACAGTGGAAGGGACAGGAAGATTGTTAAGAAACACCACCAGATGTGGTGACTCACACCCAGTCCAGTGCTCAAGAGACTAAGACAGGACAATTGTCTTGAGTTCAGGGCCATCTTGAACTAAATAGTGAGTCCTAGACAAACCCAGACTACAGAGTAACAAAAAGAAGTGGGGAAAAGAATTAAGGATTGCCAAACAAGGTTAGCCAGTCATATTTGGACTGGTCAGTATTCATTTTCATTAGTGTCTAAGGTGACACAAAATTCAGTCTAAAGTTCCAGGTATGGGGCCAATAAAAAATTTCTCAAGAACCTGCTTCAGGCAGTCATGAGAATTAGGTAGTACGAGACTCAATTTCTCAAGGGGTTATAGTGGCCGTGAGTCATATTTATTATAAGATGACTCCTGTCCCATTTTTTTTTATTTACTTGGGACTGGGGAGAAAAAGGAAGTTGATTTCACAATATAATTAATTTTGAACTTTTAAATCTTTTCATGAGGTCTCTCTGCTTGATTCTAGATAAGGTTTGAGTTGTGTGGTTGAGATTATTAGCTTTCTCAGAAACCCCAACGAAAGCTGGGCACAACAGCTCCTTAGGAGGCAACCACATGATGTGAGTGTTCTCCATTCAGGATGTATGTGTTTCAGACATCAAGAATATTCTAGAACATTCAAAGAAAATAAATGTGTTTAAGGGAACTACTTCTTAATGCTACGAGATCCCTTTCTTCTTAAACTTGAGGTAATAAATTCTGAAACTGACTTTGCTGGTTTCCACACATACTACCTATCCCAACCCTTAAACAAATGCCTCCCCAGTTTTCATGTATTCGAATACATCTGAAATTTATGTGCGTGTAAGGAAGAGATGTCATCTCTTTACATAGCCCTGGCTGTCCTGGAACTCACTATGTACATCATGCTGGCCCTAAACTCAGAGACATCCCCCTTCTCTGCCTCTCAAATGCTGGGATTGAAGATGTGTGCCAATACACTCAGAATTTCTAAATTAAAAAATATGTTGTCTTGTGTTTTATTGTTATTATTATAACTCTAACAAATATATGCTCTCGATCAGGATTGGAGAGATATCTCAGCAGTTAAGAGGGCTGACTATACTTCCAGATGATCCAAATTCAGTTCAAGCACCCACATGGAGTGGCTCATAAAGGGAATCTGACACTCTCGTCTGGGTTCCAAAGACACTCACATACACTTGGCACACACATACAAGCACACACACTTGGCACACACACACATTAAAAATAAAACTGGATTCTCCTGGTGGCACATAAATTTACAAAGGGATAAGGAAAGAGAGGGTGTCAAAGAGCTTAGGGCATTGCCTAACAGGCTAGACCCACGCAATCGTGCCCTTAAGCCTCCAGCTTACTGTGGCTTCCATTTCCACTGCCTTTCAGTTTCCCCAGAATTCTGTCATAAAATCATTAGTTCTTCATTAACCAGACCCAACCCCAAGACTCTCTCCAGAACTTCCACGATATACTTCTGGTGTTGAGAGAAAGCACACAAAGGAAAAAAAAATAGAGGCCTTGCCCCATCTACACCCTTAGAAGGTGACTCAGTGTTCCATGCCCACATACAGCATCCGCACTCCACGATCTGACAAAACAGCATCTTCAGATAAAGCTCCCACCTCTCTCTAAACTTGGAAGCAGCCCTAATTCCAAGTCACCTTCTTCTGTTTGTTTCCTATTGGCACACTCTCCCTCCTATACCCAGCTACAAAGACCCGCCAACACATAGTATTCTTAGAGTGTAGAGGAGGGCATTGGACTAGGACACAAGGAGCTTTTCCTTCTTTCCTATGTAATGGTTTTAGTGACATCCCTCTATTAACCTTGTTTAGACTGGAAAAGCAAAGGAGTGACTGAAAATTCAAAGGGCTTAAGATGGTCTCTAGAAATCTCTGCAGTAACTCTTAATGAACTCATGGTACTTTTTCTAATAATGTACATTCAATGTGATGTTAAAATGCAGAAGCCCTGGGAATTCCCTGAGGATTTTTGGTCCCAAATTGGGAGCGCATTTGGGGTTCGATCAAGCTTCATTTTTAAGAACAGTCTTGTTGCCTTTGCTTTTTTGTTTTTTGTTTTGTTTTGTTTTTGTGTTAACCTTGTATATTTTGTTCTTTCGCCAGCATGTGACGGTTTAGAGGGCAGACTAGGACACTGAGTATTCCATTGCTTAGATGCTCCTGCAATGCTTGAGGGTAGAGGCACTCTTACTATTGCTCAGGCAGCGGGGTACACCACTCCTGCTCTGGAATGTGGTCACCAGGCTGAGGTGTCCCGGTGAAGATGTTGACCGAAGCAAAGAGGAAGCCATCTTTCAGGAGAAACCAGGAGGCATCCTTCTACTTAGTCAACAAACACGGAAGACTGGGCGATGACTCATGCCGTACCACTGAGGCAATCAGCAGACAATAGGACTTAAACAGAAATTATGAGTCATCACAGTCATGCTTTAGTTGTTTTGGTTCTCGGTTAAACAATGAGCAGCATCCCTATAGATAGAAGAAAACGGAAGGCATAAATTATTTGACTTTTTGAACTTAAATGTTATTTATTTGTTTATTTATTTATAGTTATATAACTTTATTAGAGTGTCTGTATTCTGTTTTGCTATTAGGCATTGCCATTCATCTCTTGCTCTACCTAATTTTTTAAATTTTATTTTTATTATATTTTTTTAAAAAAAATACCAATCCAAATTCCCACTCCCTCCCCTCCTCCCATTCCCTCCACACACCCTCTCACCCCACCCCCTCTAATCCTAAGAGAAGGTAAGGCACTTTGCTTTGTGAAAGGTTCAAGGCCCTCCCTTCCACATCTAGGCTGAGCAAGGTATACATCCAAAGAGAATAGGATCCCAAAAAGCCAGTACATGCAGTAGAGATAAATCCCAGTGCCACTGCCAGTGGCCCCTTAGTCTGCCCCAGCCATACAACTGTCAGCCACATTCAAAGGGACTAGTTTGGTCCTATGCTTGTTCCTTCCCAGTCCAGCTGGAGTTGGTGAGCTCCCATTAGCTCAGGTAAACTGTTTCAGTGGATGAACCCTTCATGGTCTTAACCTCTTTGCTCATATTCTCATTTCTTCCACTCTTCAACTGGACCTTGGGAGCTCAGTTCAGTACTCCAATGTGGGTCTCTGCCTCTGTTTCCAACTGTTGATGGGTGAAGGTTCTATAGTTGTATTTAAAATAATCATCAGTCTGATTACAGGGCAAGGCCAGTTCAGGCCCCCTCTTCTCTATTGCTTAGGGTCTTATCTGGGGCCATCCTGGAAATTGTGGATTCCTGGAAGTTTTTCTAGAGCCAGGTTTCTTGCTAACCCCATAATGACTCCCTCAATCAAGATATCTCTTTCCTTGCTCTCATATCTGTCCTTCCTCCATCTCGACTATCCCATTCCCTCAAGATCTCCGCAACCCTCCCCTTCTCCCCTTCCTTCTACAAAAAAACTGTAGTTTCATGGCTATGGAGACTTGTTTTAATTTTCTTTATTCTCCAAATTTTTACACATCCCTAGGACTTATTTCTGTACAGAACTAGCCTCTGAGCTAAACTGCTGCCATCTTCCCCAGTCAGCTGTGCCAACTTGCAAAAGATCGCCACAGCTGGGCTGCTAACTGCTGATGCTCCTCTCAGAAGGCAGGGCAGGCCGAAGGAGGAAGGATGGGGAGGGCTGGGGTTACCAGTAGCTCTTCCCAACAAGTTGTGTGCAGTTGTGCCCTGACCACTTGTGGCTTCCTGGAGGAGCTCTCACATATAGGAAGGAAGGGCTAGGAGACGTGACTCTCTCTACACAGCCATCATTCAGGCTGGGTATAGACCTTCCAGTGTGGGTACTTTAAAGTCACTCATGCTCCTACCCATAACCCCTCACCCGGTAAGTCTAATATTGGTTCCTTGAGATGAACGTTGATATGATTATAGCTCCTTTTGTAGTTGGGACCTTACAAGGAAGAGCTAGACCTTGTTTAGTTCTCTCCCAGGGAAAGAGTTTACCAATGGTGTATAATCACTCAGCTACACATTCCTCAGATAACATGCCTAAATTGTTGTGAATAGCTTGGAAGTGAAGAAAGAGTTGAATTTTTACCATAAGAAAATGTCTCTTGCTGGGCAGTGGTGGTGTACACCTTTAAACCCAGCACTTGGTAGGCAGAGACAGGTGGATCTCTGTGAGTTCAAGATTAGCCTGGTCTACAGAAAGTTCCAAGACAGGCTCCAAAGCTACAGAGAAATCCTGTCTTGCAAAACTGAAAGGGAGAAGAAAGAAAAAGAAGAGGAAGAGGAGAAGAAAAGAAGGAAGAGGAGGAGGAGGAAAAGGAAGAGGAGGAGAAGGAAGAGGAGGAGGAGAAGGAAGAGGAGAGGAGGAGGAGGAGGAGAGGAGGAGGAAGAGGAGAGGAGGAGGAGGAGGAGGAGGAGGAGGAGGAGGAGGAGGAGGAGGAGGAGGAGGAGGAGGAGGAGGAGAACATCTCTTATGAACAGCATAGCAATAGCTCTTGGGATGGTATGAGTTGTTATCTCTTTAAAAATATAGTTGATTTGGGAGGTAGAGGCAAGCAGATCTCTGGGAGTTTAAGGCCAGCCTGGTCTACAGGCCGAGTTCCAATACAGGCAGGACTACACAGAGAAACCCTGTCTCAAAAAACAAACAAACAAAATATTTTTTTCAAATATGTATACATATGATTACAGTCATAAAAGAACAACAGGGTAACAAGAAGAAAAGAAGCAACCATGATTGATAAGTAATATTTTCCCCATCACTTTTAATAAGAAACAGGCCACTTTCTGGCGGTTGAGCCTTTCACCCTCTGTGTAGATATTAACATAGTGAAGCTTCCTCTCCCAAGTCCTCAGTCGCTTTGACTTTCTGTAGCCTCCTCCACACAGTGGTGTCCAGCATGTATTTAATTCATGAATAGGTGGAGCTAGTAACAACTTTCTCAACTTTGACAAGCTACACTTCTTAGAGGTCCTCTGAGAAGACTTCTCGAACTGCTTTGACACGATTCTTTAACACCCCTGTTAGAAGCAGCTGTTTCTCATGCTGCCTGTTGACCTTAAAGGTTGCCAAGGAAACGATACTCATAGACACATCCCCACAATCATGACCTAGACTGGACTATTGCATTGCATTCTGGTCAATATACTTATAGGTGCCAGCACTGTAACACTCCGTGTGGAGTAAGAATGAAACATATAGCAAATTCCTTCCCTCACCACTAATCGGTCGCCACAGTGCCCAATAGGTATGATATATAAAGAGAAACTTAAGGGGAAACATGATGTAGCAAAATTAGGTATACACATTATACATATGCTGTTGTAAGTTAACTTTCCCGGTACAATAATAATTCATTTGGTGTGTCTGGCTGAGCACTAACACAACAATGCTCTGCATTACAATTGCAATTGTATCTTTACGTAAGTAAACCCTGCATAAGCTCATCTCAAACTTCTTGTTATTTGTGTAATCTTCCTTTAAGGATTTTTCAATCCCGAAGTAGAAATTTTTTAATTTACCCCGGTAGCTTATCTAAGAAGGAACAGTCTGGCCTCTCTGAAATATGAGCTTCTCAGAGGTTTCTATAACTTATGAGTTTTCTTACTGTTTGCACACTTCTTGAGCCATTAACTGAATAGCTCTTCACCTTATTCCTGAACCGCTTGGGAAACACAAAAGGTCGAGTGATCCGTTGATTGGCCTGTGTTTTTCCCAACAAGGCCAAGAAATTACATTCTTTTCTGGGAAACTTTTTTTTATTTTTATTTTTTAAAAAAACAATCTTATTTTACAAACCAATCCCAGTTCCCTTTCCCTCCCCTCATCTTCTTCCCACCACCCCCCACTCATTCCTCAGAAAGGATGAGGTCTCCTTTAGGAAGTCAACAAAGTCTATCACATCACTTGAGGCAGCACCAGGGTGACCCCCCCGCCCCCCCGCCCCATATCTAGGCTGAGCAGAGTAAGGGAACGACATTGGTAAAGTGCCACCACTGACCTCAGAATCCCAGAATGTGTTTCTTTAAGTGAGAGTTGTCTTGCCCTCTAAGTCTCCTTGGATGTCTTAAATATACCTGTTAAGAGTACAGGACAGAACTGGTCAGTGGAAATATGAACATTCAGAATCCTAATACACCATCAATATGAACTAACTAGAGCTAGTCACTAGTTCTGTGTCTGGTTGATGTGGCCTGAGGAAAAAAAAACCCTACCATTTAATACAAAATACTATTACATAAGAAGAAATTTTTATTATTGAATTCTTGATGATAGATAAATATAACTTTGAGTCCATAGTATCCAATAACAGTGAATAAATACACTTCATTGTTTTTGTTTATTGGGAAGAGGAATACACAGCCAAGGGAACTGTTGGGCATCTGACCAAAGAATTTTGTTTCTACCACCAAAAACTGCCCATCCATGTGCGTAGCTGCTATATTCACACGGCAAGGAAATGAAATCAACCTATCTGTTGACTGAAGAATGGTTAACAAAAAATGTGGCACATATACAATGAAATTTTACTCATATGTAAAGAAAAATGAAATTAGGATATTTGTAGGGAACTTGATGCAACTGGAAATCACCATCTTATAAAGTGAAGTAGCCCAGAAAGACAAATGTTGCATGCTCTCTCAAATATGTCAATACTAGCTTCCCATTTTTATATGAGTATGTTTATGTGAGAGAAGATATAGAGACCAGGAAACTAGAAAGAGACCCATCTCTTAGAAGGGGAAACAAGCTCTGAGGAAGAGGAGTGGGTAGAGCAACAGGACGTGTTTGAAAGGAAAGTGGAAGGGAGATCCTGGGGTAAAGGGGTGTAAGGGGGGATGGGGATCAAGGAAACGCGGGAGGAAAAGTGGTTGGGGAAGTGTCAACCAAAACTAAACATGCAAAAGGCACAGGGAAGCTTGTGACATTGTAAGTAAACAAAAAGCAAGAAAGTTAGAGAGACGACTAAGTGATTAAAACATTTGCTGCACAAGTGTGAGGACCAAAGGTCAGATCCCCAGAAGCCGTGTAAATGCTGGGTAGATATGACAGCCAGCCTGTGTTTCCAGCTCCAGGAAGAAAGGCTGAGGTGGGGCAAGCTGACATAGCCGGTCTAGATGTGGCACTGAGCTCTGGGTTGGACTGAACGATTCTGTCTCAAGGAATGAGGCATCCTCAGGTCTCCACAGAGAGTTCACACATGTGCATACACATGCCCCACATACATGCAAAACATGCATACACACATGCACACAAAGCAATAAGATAATAAGAGATAGAACTCAGAGTCAGAACTGTGGTACTTTCTAGAAGTATTGTCTTTGACTTCCCAGAGTCTGAGGCCTGACACACAAACACAGCGCCTGCTGTCACTGGAGCTGAGAATCCTTCACTGTTTTTTTTTTAACACTTGCTATGTTTTTTATGAGCTCTAGTAAAATAGAAATTAAAAATCAGATTTTTGCCTCTAGAGTCAAGAGTCTTAGCAAATGTATTCAGTTCATGAATCGCATCGTAAAAGAACGAAGGAAGAGAAGAATAACATTCTAGTTCTACACTCTCAAGAGGCTAGTGAAAATGAGCACACCAACCTAGGATTTTAGAGACGGTCGTAGAGGAGCAGTTCAGTGCAGTGGAAAGCTAGCTCGGATTTCAAAAAGAAGCAGAATTAAGGTCACATCAAATTCATCCGAGAGCTGCTTTTGTCACTTTGAGCAAAGAGCTGGATGCTTCTAAAAAACTGTTTTCTTCATAGAGAGGAAAGTTATGAAATATGAAACATAGTTTTATTCTGTCTACTTTTCCATATCATGCAAGGCTCATTCTTCTTTCATATATAACTAAGAAGAAACATTGCCAGGGCTGGGGATGGAGCTCTGCAGGCAGGGTGCTCACCTGGGATGCGTGAGCTCCTGAGTTTGGTCCCCACAACCACAGAAACACTGCCAGGATTCACATGTGCAGGAGGTAGAGGGGCACACACCTACAACTTCAGCACTCAGGATGTACAGACAGGAGGATTAGAAGTTCAAGGTCATCCTTGGCAATACAGTAAGTTCAAGACCAGCTGGGGTTAGATGAAACCCCATTTTAAGACAGAAAAGAAAAGATTGCCAATTGCACACAGTGCTTTTCTGTAATGAAGATTTTTTTTATTTCATATTTATTTTTCCTTAAGATGGAGTTCTTATTATATTGCCCAGGCTGATCTTAAATTCATGGTCCTCCTGCCTCAGTTTTCAAAATAGACAAGATTATAGGATTATGTCTCCTTGTTCAGTTCTGATCTCATATTTATTGAAAGAGCTATTTAATTATATTTATAAAGGTAAAAAGAAACATACTATAAAAATAAAATATTAATATTCCTCAAATATGGCATAGTGACTTTTGATTCTGTTGTAATATCCACATCTCTATCTGTTATCATCTCCATGCCAGTGGTTCTCAGCCAGTGGGTTGCAACCCCTACAGGGGTCACATACCAAATATTTACATTCTGATTCATTTGAGTAGCAAAATTATAGTTATGAAGTAGCAACAAAATGATTTTACAGTTGGGGTCACTGCAACAAAAGGAACTGTATTAAAGAGCCGCAGCATTAGGAAGATTGAGAACCACTGCTCTATGCCATCAAAAGCATTGATAATATTCATTTCTTTTGTGCATCCACATGTGTATATGTGCCTTACAGATGCATGTACATATAGAGGCCAGAGGTCAACCTCACATGCCATTCCTAAAGGTCTCTCCACTGTCTGTTTTGAGGCAGAGTCTCTCAGTGGGATCTGGGGCTCACCAATAGGCTCGGCTCATCGGCCAGAGAGCGCCCACAGGTCCGTTCATCTTCACCTCTCCAGCACTGAGATTACAAGCATGCAGTGCCATGCCTTGTGCTGACTTGGGTGCTAAGGATTGAACTCAGGTCTTCGTGCTGTGCAGCTGTCACTTCGCTGAGAGACAGACACAGCACTGGAGACCCTCTTTCCTCGAAAGACGTAAGTACAATTGCCTTCAAGAAAGTCCTGCTTTGATGTTGTAACTTTCACGCCTCAAGAGACAGCAACCAGGTAATGACAGTTTGCCTGTGAGCTGCCTTTGTGCACAGAGACTACGCTATATCATCCACTGCATGATGCATTCTGAATCCGGAGACGTTAGGTATGGGAGAAGTGCACCTTAGCGTGGTGAAATTTGGGTAACACTTGAGTCTTCAAAGACCTACTGGGAGGGTTAATAAAATACATTAGAAGACTTAATAATATGCTAGCATACACACAAGCAAATGGTAGCCATTATATTGGGAGTCACAGCAGTGCTGCTCTGACTCCTCCCCAGGCTGCTGGAACATCCTGACCTAAGTAATCCCAAACTCTCAGTCTTTTACCTGTCCTACTTCAAGTTCAGCATTTTTGTAGATGATGGACTTTAAAAGTGCAAAGTAACCAGAGCCAAATAAAATATACATTTCATGCTCTCAGCTCCTCCATCCCAAACAAGCCAACACAGAATCTCATGGCTCTCCCTGTCATGTAGAAGCCTGGCAGCACCACTGCAGTGTGACCCTCTTCTCCTTTCCTGTTTCCCATCTCACCTTCTCTGTCCTCATGGACACTGTCCGCTGCTCATGCTCCACCACAGCCCTGTGGCCCCAGATCCACCATAACTGACCTGATTTAGAGAGTCAGGTTAGGCAAACCGCAGAGAGCTGTGTCAATTAAAATATCACACTTTCTTTTGACAGTAAATATAGAATAGCCTTAGGAACTCTTGGGATTTTATTCATTGAGTTAGGTCTCCAGTAAGTAGTCTGAGGAGACACCATCTATGGAAAGAAACAGGGAAAGATGCCCCTCTGAGCTGCTTCACCCAGAACAAGGCAACGGTCCCAGGCTGAGCCTGCTCTGAACCTTCCATTTTAGAAACCACATCTTCTCTGCGAACTCCCTAACATGCTCTACCTTTTCAGACAGGCCTTGTAGTAAACTTGGACTAGGGCTTGGAGTGGAAATATTCTAAAAACGCCTGCTAATGGTAACAGGATAGGAGGTGGGGGGTGGACATTACCAGGTAGGTCAGGCAAGGCAATGTCCAATAGGTCAAAGTTTTTCCATCTTGCATTATTGGCATTTTGGATGGGGAGGACTCCCTGAACATGAAAGGAAATTTATCCTCCCTGACTTCTGTGAAACTAGTTTCTAGCCATGACCCATGTGCATCACCCCTTCCATAAGGACCATCAAAAATGTCTCTGGGCATTGTCAAAAGGTCCCATGGGGAAGGGGCACAAAACTGTCCCTGGTAAGAACCACTGGCGTAGAAGAATATCAGCAAAGTTCAGAAAGTTTATTGTGAGACACCAACAGCCCCCAAAGGAATCTAAATGAGGAGGATTCCTTCAGTCAAGGAATAGCTCTCAGGAGTGGTTACTGGCATTGGCTTTAGCTCTGAACTCGTTCCCTCTCCCCCCCTCTCACATTTATCCTCCTGTTCCTTCCTCCTTGCCCTCCCTCCCCCACCTTCTTTTTTCTCATATTGAGGATGTAACTTCGGCATGCAATGAGCAGCCCTTCGAAATAGAAGGTTTTGCAATGTATACATGAACAATTTTAAAATATAATTATATTTTTAATTGCGTGTGTATGTGTTTGCATGTGTACGTGGAGGCCAAAGGTCAACCTCGGATGTGGCTCCTTGGGTCCCATTTCTTGAGGCACTTTTCTCATTAGACCAGTGAGCCCTGGGGACCCAGCTGCCTCAAACTCTCCAGCACTGGGTGACAAGCATTTCCCACCACGTGTGTACCACCATGCCTGGCTTTTTTACCTGAGTGCTAGAGATTCAGCTCAGGTCAGCACGCTTGCCTGGCAAGCAGTTACCTAACTGAGTTATCTCCCTATTCAGACCAGTCCTCTGAGCCTCTGGGGTAAAGGCACAAGGAAAACGGAGGACCTTCCTTCTCGTCTGCTCACCAACCGTGGAAAGAAAGAGCACTGAAGGAAAGCTAAGTTCAACTGGTGTCTTCGAACCTTCCAGTCTTTCCGGGTATTAGCTTGTACTGAATTTCCATTTTGAGAATCTAGTGAGCACCAACATACTTTTTCATTTTGTGATATAGGATTGTGGGGTGATAAGCTACTCTTTCAGGAAGGAAATGGGAAGATGAAACCCTTCTCAGTGGATGCAAGCTTCTGTATGCACAAGCCTTGTCCTGCTGCATATCCAAGCGATGCTATTGCTCCTGATTCCTATTCAGGAAGCCCGAGTGAACCCAGTGGTTTGCATTCTTAGCAAGTAACCTAGTTGGTTCTGGTCTTCAGACAAGCCTTTGAGTTAAACCTGCACCAAGTGGAGGTTAAAATAGTATAGCTGAAACTAGTTAGAGATGCATGATTTGCCAGCAACGACGGCGTGCAACTTTCTTCAATGAAGATAAAGTTTTAAAAAAATTGCTTCCCAAGGAAGAGCTCAGAAAATAATAGGTCAGAATCCTAGGGCTATAGAAATGTCTCTAGACTTGATTTAAGGGCAGGCATCTGGCAGCTGTCTCAGCTTCTGCTTGATGCAACTCTGGGTGGAGGTATGAAAGATTAGCCAAGGGGAGGGATTCCTCACACGGATAAATCACCCTGTGAGGAAAGTGGGTAATTGCTTGGCGTTTAGGTCATTATGCATGCAAATTAGAAGAGAATATATATGTGTGTGGAGCCAAAAGAAGCAAAACAATTGTTAGCATATCGAGCCACCATGCCGGTCACACCATCATTGCCAGCCGCCAGAATGTAAGTACCAGCAATGACATGGGTTTCAACTGATATTCTGACAGTCATACCGAAGCAAAGATGTTTTCTTTGGAGGGTGCTTTGGACCTTAAATAGGGGAAAATGATTTTTTTCTGGTTGTTTCTATATTTCTCTCACACTAAAAACCAGAAAACATTTATTATAGAGCCAAACGAGTTTTTTTTTTTAAAAAGTTCCTTTTTCTAAATTCTTGATTTTTAGTTCTGATTTTTACTTTTTTCCTTTAAAACATTATTGAAAATTTAATATTCAGTGTTAATATTGATTGTTCCCAGCATGGGACTGTGGGATTGTTTCTTCTTTCAGTACTGAAGAGAATGAATGACACACTGATGGTGATGGGAGCAAGGAAAACTCTCGATGACCTCCTACTTTGCATAGCTTTTCGTGTTTGTGTTGTGACCATTGTCTGACACAGCTGGTGTTTTCCTGGACATTAGCAGATTCATATTTCATGGGATTTCTGTTTTTATTTTTAGTTCTAATCTACCTCTCGTGAGCCTCAGTGTGATGACTTCCGGGTGGTCATAACTTAAGCTCACCATATTCTGGGAGGATGGATGGAGATATTTTCAAAGGTTTCTAAACTTAAAAAAAAAGTCTATGAGTGGTGTAAAGGTGAGCTTGGGTCAGAGAGTGTGAGTTCAGTGAGAGAAGACCAAGCCACAGTCTCTGCTTCGGTTTCACCTGTCACTGCGGGAGAGAGTGACCCCCGGTGTCGTGAAAGGAAAACCGACCTGTATGGATGAGTTTTGAGGAAGGCTGTTGCCAGGCAGGAGTGAATCATAAGAGGAAGGGAGGGGAAAGGCTTCGTACACTAATGAGTCTCAGCTGAGTGTGTAGCATGAAAACTTCCTCCAAGGGTTTAGCATGGTGGATGTCTTACAATCTCTAAAGAAAGTCTGAATTTAAAAGTCTCTGAAAAACTCAGTGAATAACCTACTTGACAGTAAGTTAAGTGATGCTGGCAAAAGGACACACAACCCTGCTGGAAAACTGAGGCAAGTCCGTTAGAGCAGATACAGAAGGATCCACGAGAGATGCTAAGATGAAGTCAGCCTCCAGAAGGGGATGTGGGAAGACGGTGGGGATGACTGGAGAGCACGGAACAGACCGCGTGCCAGCAGAGACGACTGTTCAGAGGTACCACGCAGCCTGACTGTTGGTAAGAACAGTCATCTTAGCTCTGTGAACTGTTTCCCAGTCCTTGGATATTCAGTACTGCTCAACCACAGAGACTCTACTGGGAGGGCCTCACAGCAGGGCTGCTGCCTTCCTAACCAATAGCCCTGAAACCATGCCTGGAAGCCATTGACAGGGAAAGTTTCTCAACCCAGATGTCCTTGTCAGGGTGTCTCACCACCACACCCCACTTCCACCTGGAACTTGGGGGATGAGTGGTCTAGTATCCTCCTCCCAGAGATCCCTTCCCATCTTCTGAGACCATCATTCCCTGTTATCCCACTCTTGGGAAATGGCTTTCTTGTTGAGTGACCTCTTTTGAAAGTCTGTCTGTTTGATACAGTTCCATCCAGCTCAGCCAATTATCTAACTTGTTTATTTTGTGATCCCCAAATCTGCTTCATTATATACAATTTTTATATACTTAAAGACATTTATTTGAGTTTTTTTCCTCTCCACTTAGTCTATTGATTTTGCCCGATTCTGATTTTTCTCTTTGACCACAGATAGTGGTGGCTTCTTGTATTACCAACTGACTGGTGATGGCCGGGTCTCAAGCCCCTCAGCGGTCGGCCTTCTCCGTCTCTTCCGTGTCCGCATGTGCGCCATGGCCCTACCATCTCGCTTCAGTATTCTGGTCCTGTACTGAAGTCCTCTTCTCGATAGTCACACCCTGTCGTCAGTAACCCGGGACTCACAGGACAGACCCTCTCAGTTCTGATTTTCAATGATAGTATACCCAAGGTCAAGATAGAAAACACAAATAGGTCAGAAATGGCAGGATGAATTGAAAGGAAAGAGATTTTCCTTAATTAGCAAGCAAATAGGGTCAGCCCCACCTTTTTTTGATGAAAAATAATTCTCTTTCCAAAAATCTAAATCAGGTTGACTGTTACCAGAATGTCCCTTCTGATCTAATCACCAGGTACTGTATATAACCACCTGTAATGTCTATTCTCTCATGAATAATGGCCTGAAGGCTTCCCAGCATCCTTTGAGAGCCCAGCCATCGTCTGCCTTTCTCTGAAATCTATATCTGTGATCCTAGAAACAGCCTTTGCTTCCTCCAGGTCAGCCCACAAAGAAGTCTTTTTTTTTTTTTTTTTTTTTTTTTTTTTTTTTTTTTTTTGGTTTTTTGAGACAGGGTTTCTCTGCAGCTTTTTTTTTTTTTTAGAGGTCTTGTTCCTTGTGGCTATCAGAGCTTATTAGGTGTGCCTTCCACCCACATGTGGAAATCCTGGCTGTTACAGCACTCAGACTCACGTGGAGCAAGCCGGCTGTAATTGGGAACAGAACGGCTGTGACTTACACGTGTTTCCCATGCTCTTGCCTTGATGCTGTCCTGATGAACTAAGTCCATGCTGCATATTTAGGGAAGACCGAGTAAATGACATGGGATGTTTAATGCACCGAGGTTATATTGGACTACTCTGTATGCAACCAGCTGGGAAAGGTTTATAATTTTATCATCAGGGACAAAAATGATGAAATGAAATCAAAGCAATTTTTATTAGTGTATAACTCATATTTCCATAATTAATTATTTTTAAGTAAAATGTTCAATAGCATTTAGAGTACCCACAAGGTGGTTTAACTTTCACTTCTGCCTAGTTCCAAAACAATTTAAGTACCTCCAAATGAAAACCAAATAACACATGTAAAATGATTTTAAACTAACTTTGGAATTTATATATGATTTACATAGTATTTGTAATATGCGCTAGATTTCTAATTTTCTCATCCTACTGCTCCAATATAGTCCATTTTATGTTAAAGATATTTTCACGGAAGTGAGAATATAATGAATTACATAGGAGAAAAACCTTCCTAGCCCAAGAAAACTGTATTTCTAGAAAACTACTAGGTAGCCTAAATCTATATAGAAGACACTCTTCAAAAAAGGAGGTATAGGCAATAAAGGTAAAAAGTTGTTTAAAATGATCCAGGCAGGAGTTTGGAGGAAATGAAAATAAAAGTAGAATTTAGACAAAAGAAACCAAGAACGGCTGGAGGGCGTGCTCAGCAGAAGCCAGTGTGCGCGTGTGTGCGCGTGCATGCGTGCGTGCGTGCGTGTGTGCGTGCGTGTGTGTGTGTGTGTGTGTGTGTGTGTGTGTGTGTGGAATGAAAGAGTGGACAAAAAGTATCTATTCATCTAGAGAAACGAATGAATAAATGGCTTCCCTGGAAAAGGATGCAGGATATGAATGGTGTCTCGGGCCATTTCCATTTCCCCAGAAGGGAAGAAGACTTTAAAGGGCTCGCTGGATCATCACAACCTACTACCCAGTAAAGGCATAGAGGATCTGGGATTCCGTGTTCAAGTATTTATACAAATGGGAAAATGATTGAAGTTTCTGTAACTTTTGTCATTATCTTATCTAAAAATCTAGAGACAGCAGAATGTAACTTTTAAAATTGTTTTTAAATCAGCATGCTAAGTAATGGACATTTTCGTTTTTTATTGATTTTTATTGAGCTCTACATTTTTCTCTGCTCCCCTCCCTGCCTCTCCCCTTCCCCTTCAACCCTCCCCCAAGGTCTCCATGCTCCCAATTTACTCAGGAGATCTTGTCTTTTTCTTTCTACTTCCCATGTAGATTAGCTCTATGTAAGTCTCTCTTAGTGACCTCATTGTTGTCTAAGTTCTCTGGGATTGTGGTTTGTAGGCTGGCTTTCTTTGCTTTATGTTTAAAAACCACCTATGAGTGAGTACATGTGATAATTGTCTTTCTGTGTTTGGGTTACTTCACTCAAAATAATGTTTTCTAGCTCCATCCATTTTCCTGCAAAATTCAAGATGTCATTTTTTTCTGCTGTGTAGTACTCCATTGCGTAAATGTACTACATTTTCCTTATCCATTCTTTGGTTGAGGGCATTTTTGTAACACCTTTTCTTGCTGAGTGCTTTCCTGCAGCCCCACACCCCACCTCCTCCCCACTCCTGCCCTCTTCCTCCTTCAGTAGTTCACCTCTGATTCCAAGTACCGGATATAGCACAGCACTGAAGGGAAAAAACTGATTGCATTCTAATACTTAAGGCCAGAAGGAGAAGGGCCTCTTTTACTGTATAAATCCTTGTTTATAGGCTTGGACTGGGCTCCGTGTGGCTGTAAATTTACATGACTATTTCTGAGTCAATCTTGGGGAAACCACTCCTAGTTTGTATCTCTGGATGTGTTAGGTGCATTTTTCTCCCCTATGACTATTAGTCAAGATATGTTATTAATTTTCAAGTTTGTCTGGTCAACCCCTGGACCAGAAGAATGTCTGGAATGACACATATCTTGTAACCATCAGAAGTATAACAAAGTTCATTAAGGCACCAGCATATTTTCATCAACATAATAATTAACTTAATGGGGTTTAGCAAGGCCTAGAAATTAGTCGATTCCAGTTCATTTGTGCTTAAAGTGAATGCTTGGGGGCTGGCAAGATGACTCAGAAGATAAAGGCCAAGCCTGAGTTCAATCTCCAGGCCCACATGGTAGAAAGAGAGACTCACAGTTGTCCTCTGATCTCCACAAGAGTGCTGTGGCACTAGCATGCCCACACGTACAGATACATAACCACACACACAATAAGTAAATTTAAAAAATTGAAAAAAATGAACACGGTCCTAGAAATGGCTCAGCCTGTGAAAGTGTTTGTCTCACAAGCTTGACAGCCGGAGTTCAATTCCCAGATGTCGCAGTGGGAATAGAGAATAAATTCCCAAAAGTAATCCTCTGCCTCCAAGGGCTCTGACACCTTCTTCTGGCATCCACTGCATGTGCACACAGGTGATGCACATAAACTCATTCACGCATATATGTATACATTAAAAATAAATAAACATTCTTAAATTAATAGTTATATAAGACAGTCTATGTCAGGGATCATGAGTGAGTTTGGCGTGTTTTTGTGTTTGGCAGGAATATTCTGCTCCCTGGGGAAGCCCCCCACCCCACGCCCTTTACTGGTCATTCTTGTGGTTCCACAAGCTCATCTTTAGGGCTTACATTGTATGTGTCATCCAATTGTCAGTTGACACTAAACCACCAGCAATGTGAAACAGCATGTTTAGCAAAGGAAGACAGGTAATGCCATAAAACAGGTGATGTGAAGACCGGGACATGTGTACAGTTCACGTGTGTTTGAAGCTTGCCTCATGAATCAGAAGAAATGAGGAACAAGATAAACAAGGGACCAAAAGCAAGGACTTAGAACTCTTCCAGGTTACGTGATGGGGTCTTGATCAGTAAAGGTAGACCGGAGCTCAGCCCTGATGATGAACTTTGGAATAAGAAACACAATTGTCCAACCCTATTCAGTGGAAATAGGGATTTGCCTACACACATTCCTCAGTACTGAAGAGCTCCAATCTTGGCTCTGGTCACATCAAATGAACAGTAACTGGACCTAGTTTAAGATCTAGACTCATAAATGAAAAACAGAATGTTCATGTAGATTGATTTAGAAATCACAGACAAGGTGGGGATGTGGCTCCATTGGTAGAAGACTTGCCTAGTGTGCAGGTAGCCCTGGGTTTGATTCCTAGGCACAGCATTCAGGAAGCACAAGGTTGTCTTCAGACACATAATGCTCGGGCCAGTCTACATAAGACACCATATTAAAGAAAACATCACAGGGAGGTAAAAGTCTTCCAGGTTAGTGTTAGTCAATGCTTGATGAGATGGAAGTGGCATATTAATTAATTGCAACGAGCTAGCTAATTGGAGGTTGCAAAGATACTGTTGAGACCGATGAGAAGGTTACAGATGTGGAAAGGAAGACAGCATTCAATTTCACTCCACTCCTTTCTTCCTGGGAGGACGTTCCTTTCACCTGAAAGGACCTGGGTTTCATCTTCTAAATTAATATTTCCTTTCATGGCCCTCCACTTCTCCCTTTCTCCATATGCAGTTTGGAAGCAGCATTGGGGCATGGTCTGCTCTTCTCACTAGCTCTCTACATTCCAAGTTATTCAGGTGGTAACCCCATGAGGGCAAAGGCAAACTTAGTGGGTTGACATTCTATTGTGAACAAATAGAAGCTGTGATTGATGGAGAAGTTAGCTACCAAGAATTCTAGAGTCTTGTCGAGAGCTACCTAGAATTCTATAGTTGAAAGCTACCTAGAACTCTATAGTCGAGAGCTACCTAGAACTCTATAATCGAGAGCTACCTACAACTCTATAGTCAAGAGCTACCTAGAACTCTCTAATCAAGAGCTACTTAGAACTCTATAGTGGAGAGCTCCCTAGAACTCTATAGTCGAGAGCTACCTCAAACCCTATACTCTCGTCAAGAGCAAGCTTGCCATTCTTCGCTCCATTCTTGCTTGCCCTGCTCTCTTTAAATGATGAGCAGATGACCCAAAATCAAACAAAAGATTTATTTGCAAGGTGTAAGCTGAAGTGCACACAAGTGTATCAGGGTCCCCTGTCTTCTAATAAGACACGGAAGCAGGCTCAGTCTCCAGAAGGAAAAATGCTCCAAGAATGGAGACCATAGAATGCTAGTTAGGTACTAGGCACTATGAAAAATATCAATAATTTAAATCCAGGCTGGGCATGATGACACCTGCCTGTAATCCCAGCACTGGGGAGTCTGAGGCAGGAGGGTTGCTATAAGTTCAAGGCTGGTTTGGGATGTGTAGCAAAACTTTGTTTCAAAAATCTGTTTCTGGCCGGGCAGTGGTGGCACATGCCTTTAATCCCAGCACTCTGGAGGCAGAGGCAGGCAGATCTCTGTGAGTTCGAGACCAGCCTGGTCTACAAGAGCTAGCTCCAGGACAGGCTCTAAAGCTGCAGAGAAACCCTGTCTCGAAAAAAACAAAAAATAAAAAAAATAAAATTCTGTTTCTGAGTCGGACGGTAATGGTGCACACTTTTAATCCCAGTACTCAGAAGGCAGAGGCAGGCAGATCTCTGTGAGTTTGAGGCCAGCCTGATCCATAAGATCTAGTTCCAGGACAGCTAGGGCTGTTCCACAGAGAAACCCTGTCTCAAAAAAACAACCAACAAAACAAACAAACAAAAAGAATCTGTTTCTGTAAAACACTTTCAAGTTCTTGAAAATAGTCAAGCAAGATGGCTCAGCTTGTAAAAATGCTTGCCACATTTGTGCAATGGCATACATGCTCATGTGCACACACACACACATCAAAATAAAATGTACTACTCTCTATGAAGTTTTAAAACATTTAAATTCAGCTAAACTGGGAACTCTACAGAGGTTTTCAGTAGCAGTATAAAAAGACTTGCTCAATGCCTGTCCCTTTTGACTGCTCAGCCTGCGGGTGTTCAGCTGTGACTATAGTTCCAGCTATGCACAGTTCCAGTACTGTGTTAATCACATCAAACAGATGATATTTTTATGTAGTTTTAAACCTTGTTTTTTCTTTTCATCAAAATGAGAAAATATTCAACTCTACTAGCAAACTCTCTTTAAACTGCACAATGAGGAAAATAAAACTTCTGGCTTAGTTTGAGCCACCATGAGATTAGAGGTAAGTGGTATCTTAATTGCAATGATCCAGTTAATTAGAGTCTGCAAAGAGGCTGTTGATCACCGTGTATGGGGAAAGGAAAATGGAACATTCCATCTCCCACACTGCACACACACAGGGATAACACAGACACACACACGCCCACATCCAGCCCTGTGGAGAATGTCAGGGTGATAGTCAAATATGGAAACAGTCTTTACACACACGCCCACATCCAGCCCTGTGGAGAACATCAGCATGATATTCAAACATGGAACAGTCTTTAGTTAGGTGTGGTTATACCTCCTTTTTCTTTTACAATGTTGGTATCATACTATAACTTCTATTTAAAACCATTTTAACCCCAGCATCACAAATGATTTAGGGTGAGTTCCTCTCAGAGGTGAGAGTTCTTCCTGCTTGGAGTCAGAGAAGATATGTCTAGAGATCCTTCCCTGTCCCAGAATTGGCAAGGTGGAGGGAACAATGTGAAGGACAATGGAACAGAATCCAGTTGGCCACCTGACTGGGGAGAACCATTCTCTCTCCTCATTTCCCTCTCTTCTCCTCTCCCATTCCTCCCTTCTCCCCCACCACCTCCTATTATTCCTATTCCTTCTCCCCTCCTCTCCCCTTTTGCCTGTATCATCTGATTCATTCCACAACCTTCTGAGGTGGGCTCCATCATTACCCTTTCCTGGGAGGAGGTGAGATTGCTGGCCCCAGTCACACATCTAGAGTTAGAACACAGACTCGCAACTCTCAAGCCCAGGCCCTTAAGACAAGATATAATCTCTCCAGCCTTGCTTACTTGTCTTATCAGGCTCCTGTGCAGTCTCCAGTATTCTTTGATGTTTGTTTACCAAGGTCTATAAACATTAGCCTAGAGTATGCTCATCTCTCTCCTGCAGAGGTGTCTAGATGCTTACCTCTTCTTAAAAAGTCCTTCTCCTGGCTGTCTCAAGGCTGGATCCAGACATTCTTTATGTAGCCACTTACTTGTCTGTCCAGAGTCGCCTTCCTGGCCACTCCATGCAAGGAGTGCCCTCGCCTTCTGCCAGGACTTCCTCTGCCATTTGGCTTCATCGGTTTTCTTCCTGTCACCAAGCACACTTAGAAAACAATTTACCCATCCATTCCTCCAGGAGGCGCATTCGACGAGCACAGCTGCTGGGTGTTTTGTAATTCTGTGTTTCGGGAACCTGGCGTATGATAGTTGAGGCCCTTAGTCCCTAAGCCACAGTATCTAGGGCAGTGGATTATATCTTGCATGAAGGTGACATAGATTGCAGAGACAGCACCTGTCTACACCTTACCCACATTCCATTCAACCCTATGTCCCTTGGAGGACGTGCACTTACTTCCCTATTACAGCTCAAGTCTGGCTTCTTATCCTTCAGTTTTGACTCAAGCGGCATCTTATCGTCATCTTCCTGCCTCTCACCACCCCTCCCACCCACTACCCAATTTATTTGGATCACTGTACTTATCACCTCTAAACTTATGTTGTTGTGATGTTGTTATTTCCTTAACCTCTCCACATTAGAAAGTAAACAATGTTCTTGAGAAGACTATCACTGCTGCAGAATTTCCAGACTGTTTCCCAACAGATAGATACTCACAAATACTTGTTCATCGAGCCAACTCTGGCCAATTATGTGTCTCTTCTTGGTTCTAATCATTTGGCCATTCAAATAGTTTGTTTGTGTACATTTGTGACAGGGTCTCAGGTAGCCCCAGGCTGGATTCAGACCTGCTGTGTACCTGAGTCTAGCTCTGAACTCCTGATCCTCCTGCCTCAGCCTCCCAGTTGCTGGGATTACAGGCATATGAAACCACACCTAGCAAGTCTAATAGTTTTTAAGTGGATTTCCTTGTTTTTTTTCTAAGTTCCTAATTTGCATGTCTAATCAATTTTCTCTTCTGAGAATTATAACTTTTGCTTTTCTTTTTACTATATTAACCAAACCACAACAGTATGAGGCTATACAGATTCTAGTATATCTCTTTTCTTTGTCCTTAATTAATCACTATTAGTTATGACATTGCTAATAACTGAAACAAATTAATTTTTTATCATGCAAAGTAAATCTTTATAATCCCACTTTACTAAGGTTTTACTAGGGTTAGTTGTTTGGCTGATTGGTTAGTTAATTGGTTGATTGGTTAGTTGGTTAGCAGTTGGTTGGTTGATTGATTGGCTGGTTGATTGGTTGGTTGATTGATTGACTAGTTGGGTTTTGTTTTGTTTTGCTTTGTGCTGTTTTTGGACAAAATATTTCTGTGTATCTCAGGCTGACATCAAATTCATGATCCTTCTCCCTAATCTCCCAAGTGCTGAGGCTACAGACATATACCACCACACTTAGTACTAATTTAGAGTAAGGTAGGTTAGTTTTAGCCATAAACCATCTTGAATTTCACAAAGAGGATTTGTTCACAGACTTTTCTTCCTCTGATTTCCTGATGGGGTAAATTCTGGGATTTTGTTAATACTGAAACATAATTATAGGGGAAGGGGAGAAAACAAGGGCTCATATAGACCGGGCTGTCCTCGAACTCTGGCTCTTCCGGTGCCTTCCCAGGACGCTAGAATCATGGGCTAGAGTTACAGGCATGTACCTCCACACCAGGCTCAAACTGTCTTGTATTTCTGGAATAAAGTAGCCGATGAGTATTTCTGCCTTCTTTTGTCTTCTGGCACTTTTGGATCTTCTGCACATCTGTAGTCACTGGGGTGATGGTGACACATTTGTTGGGTTTATGTCTGTTCATTGAGCTGATTTTTTTTCATGTTCTGCTATCAGGGTAGCAGTGCTCTCACAGAACATGTGGAAATGTGATATTTATTTTTCTGGGTGTTCGCATAAATCCCAAAGCCCTTTGTCTTTTGAGGAGAGGAAGAACACTGAAAACCATGAATGATGACAAGGTTAACACTGGACCACACAGAAAAGCATGTGCTGCTCAGCCCTGGGTTCTGCCGGGTTTCTAGCGTTTTGTTTTAGGGAAGGATGCCAGTTAGGATTTTCTTTTTTTTTTAGATTTAAATACCAGATTCTCAAACTGGCTTGAGTGAGTGAGAAACTCTTATCTCCTTACTTCATTTAGGGCTTTGGGTTCCCAAATGATATACGTATGCCATCCGTCACATCAGGCCTCGGTGAGTTCTTTAAATGCCCCCAGACATCCTTACAAATCCCTCATGAAGTTTATATTACTCAGAGGTCCAAGATACTGCATTGTCCTGGGGAAGTCTATGCAGTCATGCAAGGGACATTATACATTATGGAACACTTTCATATGTCATTTCTAAAAAAAAAAAATCTAAACATAAAATCATCATGTGGATAATAAATAAACATTAAATAACCAAGAAACATTTTGTTCTTTTATGCATTCTTACATTTATACATGACGGACATTATTATGGGGAATAAACACCCCTTCGTTTTTCTGAGGGGACTCCCATGAATGGACTCTCACTGAACCTCTCTGCCTGAGCAGTACTTGTCCCTTTCCAGGATAGGAAGAGGTGTAAGTTATCTGACTTGGGTGGTAAGAATATGCATTCTTTCCTGCGTGCTTTTCATGGGGAGATGCTCCTCCAATAGAAAGCTGGGAGCACCTGGTAGCTATTATCTCTGCCACACAGCATCATCAATGATGTCTGCTCCCAACGCAAGCCTTGCTCTGGTCTTCTTTCTCGAGGCGGATTGGGAAGAGCTGACAGGAAAAGCCCCCACCCTGTATAACACCACATGCTTACATTAAGCTCCACAAAGAACAGTAAGCCCGAGCGCTGCATCTCCATCTGTGACAGTCAGTCTTCATGGCCATCCCGTCAGGATTTAGCACCACAGAAGAAACAAATAAGTGGCTGGCTCTGTGAGGACATTTCCAGAGGGTTTGACTAAGAGAAGACCCCACTCTAACTGTGGTCTTCCACGCGTACAGGCCTGGAGTCTTAGACTGATTAAAAATGAGAAAGCAAGCGGCATGCACCAGCATGCATTGCTCAGGGCTTCCTGACTGTGGGTGCAATGTGCCCAGCTGCCACAGGCTCCGATAACCACATCTAGTGACACCCATCGCTGCATATCTTCCCTGCTGCGACAGGCCTCACACTCTGAGCCAAAAAGAGCCCTTCCTTCCTGAGTAGCTTTTCTCAGGCATTAAGTTATAGCTGCAAGAAAAGTAACTAATACATCTTCTATATCATTCCTGTGTTATGGTTCCCAGTTTTTTCTCAGCCCAACAAATAGTGCTGCTTTGACAGTCAGGAATTCAAGCTCTGTACATTGTAGGCATCTCTGTGTCCAAAGAACATTATTCATAGATGCCATTTATTAAATATAAGCTCTGTGTTATCTCTGCTAGTTGCTTTGTGTCACCATTGAATTTTTATGTTAATCCTGTATGACTGGTTCTGTCATGATCTTCATTTTATAAGTTAAAAACAAGAGTAAATGTTTAGAGAGTTTTGAGGTCTGTTTTTTCCACAGAATCGTGACTCTGTATCTGTGGATGCAGGACTGAACCTCGGGGGGAACTAAGACGGAAGTTTCTATCTAGATTTGTAAAGCCAGTTACCAAACAGAACGGTGAAAACTGAAGCGAACGATTACACAAACTCTGTTCTCGCAGCCTTCCATCTCCTCGTTACTAATAAAGGGCCGACACCAATGTCTTATTTTCAAGCTGACATGTATTTGCTTGTTAAGCTAAGCGCTGCCACCAAGTGCACCCCGTAATCTGCTGTTGAAAGAGATTGTGCAGGGAGACGAGCCAAAATAGGTAAGGAAGATAGTACTGTGAGAAAAGTCTCCCTGACCCCCAGTGCTACTTCAGAGTGGCCCACCAGGGTCAGATGGACTTGCAGTGGCAAAAGTTGAGACATTCCATTAAGTGATATGATCTGCTTTGCTCTTGGCTGAGTGGTTATCAAGAATCCCTCTGCTGGGATTTGGTCGACAACCTGGAACAGATAGACCATGGGAGGTTCCCAAAGAGTGTTTGTTCTTCTATCCAGCTGTTGGTATTAAAATCCAAACTGATGAGTATCTCTTTAGCTGAAAGGCTGGGAAGGAGGTTGCCAAGGTTGCCAGATGCTAAGATTGCACACAGCTGGTTGAGTAAGAGCTAGCTTTCCTTTAAAGCCCTGTGGTCATAATCCCAATGAAACCATTCTAAGCAACCCGTTTTGCAGGGCAGCTCCTGCCCGCCCCATCCACCAAAGTTCTCGATATAAAATGCCAGAATAAAACTTTCCCAATAGTATGCCTTATGGTGCCACAATGAAGGATGAAGCATGAATCAGTGCCAATGATGGAGCTGGTCATGAAAGGTCTAGGCTCAGTCTTACTCCCTGTACACCCTTTGCTGAATCCATCCTGTTTGCTCTCTAGGCTTTGGCAATCATATTTAAATAAATGACTTCTCTATCCCTTTTTCAAGGGATCCAGTCCTTGCTGGGTACTGATTACCCCATGAATGAATCACAGGTTCTTCAAACTCCATATATGTCTTTCTTCTTCTACCTATTCCTCCTTGTCTCTGGCCATCAAAGTCATCTTCCGAAAGCTCGGTTCCAACTGTGTCATCATCTCCCTCAAAACCTGCGTTGGTTCTGCACTGCTCATATAGTAGAGAGTATATTCCTTAGGACAGCATTCACAGCAGATCTCAGCCTTATTTATTCTTCCTGTGCTCTGTAGCCCAGCGCTCCTAAACCTTTTCACTGCTGTTCCTCCTGAAATCTTTTGAAAACTAATCACCCCTCATGAAATGCTAATATTATAGATATATTTATCTACCTATGTGTTGTGTGCATATCTTAGTCTTATACATAAACAGGTAAGTTTTTCCTCCTACTGAAAATGTATGCTCTAGGCTGAGGGTAGTAGTACATGCCTATGATCCCAGCGCTCAGAACGTGGAGCAGCAGCAACAGCAGATGTTCAGGGCCATGCTTGGCTACATACCTCAACTACAGGGATTGTGAGACCAGCCTGGGCTATGTGAAACCTTGTTTCAAAAATAAAAGAAAATGTATGTTTTAGCCAAGGCAGATCAAGTACTTACTAGTCCTCGTATACACACCTATACTTTTTAGCTTCAAAGTTTGTTCTCGTCGTGGCCATTGATCAGAGGAACTGAGAGAACCTGGGAAGATCCCAAGAGTCCATTTCTGTGATCTAACCCACTGCTGTTCTCCTTGCCTAGAATAGAGTTGTATGTCTTCTCCCACCTCCGTCTGTTTTTTTCTTCAAACTTTACTCTTCCTGGTTCAGCCCAAACGCCACAGCCTCTGCACTGACCCATTTAGCTAAAACTAATTTCTTTTGTATGCTCAGTGGTACTTTAATACTTCAACTGTTGTTAATAAATGTATAGATACGTGCACATAAGCGCAGGTGCCCAAGGATATCAGGGGCATCAGATCCCCCTGGCACTGGACTTACAGGTGGTTGTGAGTTGCCCAATGGGGATGCTTAGAGCTTGATCCAGGTGCTCTGCAAGAACAGCAAAAGCTTTAACCTCTAAACCAGCTTTCAAGCCCAAGAGATTCTTTTTATTAAGTAATTATATCTCTATTCACGCTAAGTTCCTCGCGTGATTATGAGGAAAGAACTATGTTGTTTAGTGTGTAAACAGTGACTTCATGAAACAAGATCCAGAATAGTTTAACTGCAATTAGTTCACTGATTAAAAAAAAAAAGTTGGGGGTGGGGGGCACAACTATCCACATTAGAAAATCGGTATGTATACCTAATAAATGAATAAAGGAACATGCAAGAATAATTGAACAGTGTGTGACAGATTTAAAAACCACCATCATTAACATAGGAGCGATTTATGAAAGAGCTCTGTGTTGTACAATATGGATGCGTAGAGTGGATCCCCACTTCATGCAGATAATAGACACCCACAAAAAAGTCATCTCAAAGGGTAGCTGTCCCAACATGCCATCAGTGATAATCAAAATAAGCCATGGGGCCAGAGGCAAAACCAGCCATTTTTTACTTCGTGACTTTGTTTGTTTTTCTTTTATGAGGTTTATTTACTGTGAAAAGATGGTGTGTATGGACAGACCTTGTAGATGTTAGAAGCCATTTACCGTCACATCAGAAAGGACCAAATTAAAGGTGTTGGGACATACATGTTCATTGAACAAAATTGTTTTTATGTAAAGAAACATGTTTTTTGGAAAGGCATTCATAATAATAAAAAAAGCATACAGATGCTCATCTTAGGAAATATCTGACTTTATTTCATCACGGAATAATTGTCTTTCTAGGAAAATCAACTGCTGTGGTTGCACGGGATTGCAATGTGCTCTAGACACGGGTGCTTTCGAATACCCTTTGCCTCAGGGCCACATTCTAGAATAACCTAAGTGGGGCTTTTCATTTGTTAGCTTACCAAAGTCTGAGAATGACTTTCTCTGAGACAGTGGGAGTGTGTTTGTGAGGGCAGTAGCAAGATTGGCAAAGAACCCGTTTCTACGGGTAACCTGGTGCCAGTCCTTCTATGAGTCCCTCTGAGACAAATGGCCCTGTAGTAAGTTGAACCTTCCCTGGTCTTTCAAACGGAGTAACCCTCCTGCTAACCCTCAAACTCCAAGGGGTTGCTTTTAGTCAGGGAAAGACAGGATTAATTATGAGTCGTTTTCCTTCTGTCTTTCTACTAGCCGAGCTCAAGTTCTTCCAGCCAACAGCAACAGTCAAGCAAATATTTTGGGGCTAACACTTAAGGATAAGCCTCACTTAGAGACAGAATTATGTAGGCTTGTTTGCTTAACAAGTCACATAGAGGGTGGGAGGAAGGGGGGGAGGGAGGAGACGCGGCAAGGCCCGCCCCTTCAGATGCGATTGGCTCCTACTCCCCATTTAGTCACTCAGTTTGCATCTCGGTTGGACAGGTTGAGAGAAACATGTCATTAAGGTGTTGTCAAAAGGAGCCCTGTATGTGTGGGCCGGTCCCTAGGTTTGTGGTTTTAGCTTTTCAAAGGCGCGGAGCTATTATGGGCTATGGGATCAAGTTCGGGAAAACTAGTCTTCTTTATCTTGAAAAATGGCTTTGTAACAGGAGGCGCCAAGGAGCTTAAGTACACATAACTCGCACACGGGAGAGAAAATGACGAAAGTTCCTCAGGGGTTTGATTTCAGTTTCCTAAACGAGGAAGAAGCCAGAAAGATCCTCCAGGTCCTGGAAAGAAATGAGGAACTCCGAAGGGCAGAGAAGGACAGGATCAGGTAGGAAGCGCACTCCTCCTGTGTGTCCGGAGGGGGGCTGGGGGGGCTGGGCCTGCATCTCGGGGTCTGGGAATCCAGGGAACCGCTCTGCTCTCCTGGGCACCTGCTGGCACCCTGCGCAGTTGCTGCTACCGGGTGGGAAGATGGAACCTGTGTGGCTTTCTCTCTGTGGGTCTCCAGATGCCTTCTGGGTGCTCTCTCCAGGCTCTCCATCCCGACTGGGATTGGCTGTGAGTCTCCGCGGGGAGGAGGGAGATTGTAGCTACTTCTTCGCATTTTCTGTGCCTAGGTCCCCACCTGTTCAGGACACCTGGGAGAACCTCGGCTGAGAGATTTCAGACATCTCAGGGGTTCAGGTGCCTCATAAGTCACTAGGGAAGGGCTCTGACCGTTTGGGGCACGTGAATTATTGTGGGGCATTCCCGAGAGCTGGATCCTGGCAGCTGCTCCCCTCAAGCCGGAGGCCCAGGGCGGGAGATCCAGGAACTTGTCAGAGTCCTGCGTGGGTGAATGGGACTTAGACACGTGGGGTTGGCTGCGGTGTGGTGATGTAAGAAGGAGTTTCTACGGGATTTAACCAATGACCTTATTATTAAATACAGTGTTATAGGTAAGGGAGGGATAAGTTACTAGCAAATTAAATTCAGAAGTGGTTAACTGGGGGTATAAACCAACCTTCTCCCAGTCCCTGCTAGGGAAGGGACCCGCAGACCTATCTAAGTCTTCTGCAGTGAACTGTGGGTAGAAATCCAAGATATCCCTCAGGCTGCAATGTAAGGCATAAGCTGGAGTTTAGAAAGCTGGTGAAGTCATCAGGTTCCCGGTTCCCCTCAGCCCCTCCCACGCCCACCCTTCTCTCCCTTAACTCAGAAGAAACCCCTTCAAGAACAATCTTCAAATTGGGGGATGCTTTTAGTCTTTGCAGAGATGGAAGACATTGTGCTCGAAGTTTCATCTTCACCCTCCTGTCCTACAGGACTCTCTGAGGGACAAGGGGGAGGCTGCAGAGGGCAGGGAGAGGCCACACATTTGAAGTTTCAGAATGGAGATCTTACCACACTCTGCTTCTGAAAATCAGGCTCCATCCCCTCCAGCTGTGTAAAAAGTCTTCCTTCTGAAAACAGTGTATCCACACCCATATTGGCCATACAGATATCACCTCGCCCAGAGATGGACATTAGACATGTATAGGGATAGCTCGAAAGGATACACAATCCCCCAGGCTCCCAAACTGTAGTTCTCAATGTGTCATTGGGAATGTTCTTTGTCTCTTAAGAGAAGGTGGCCATTATGTATGAGGGGAAAGCAAGGGCAGAATTAGGAAATGGTGTGAGGGAGGAAAGCTTGCATTTAGGCATCAGCTTGGCCCTTTTTAAATTATAGTCTTGGGAGTTCCAGTGGCAGTACTTATACAAACCAGTAGTCTTAGAAATAGTGATAGAATTTATTTTAAATTCCATTCAAGGGAATTTATTTTGTACTGTATTGGAGTTATGTAAAACATGACACCTGAAGGGAAATGGAGGAAGGGTGTGTAGGGCGTCTTTATACTAATTTATTACTGTTGTGTTTAT
Source organism: Arvicola amphibius (assembly GCF_903992535.2). Classification (NCBI taxonomy): domain Eukaryota; kingdom Metazoa; phylum Chordata; class Mammalia; order Rodentia; family Cricetidae; genus Arvicola; species Arvicola amphibius. Next base: position 121,508,637 of record NC_052049.1, read on the forward strand.
ATTGTACGGGTGTGGTACATGTGCACATGTGTATGTATCTGCATAGTCCTGGAAGCCAGAGGAAGATGGCTAGTGTCCTGCTTTATCCCTCTCTGTCTTATTACTTTGAACGGGGTCCCTCACTGAACCTTGAGCTAGGCTGGCTGGTGGCTAGCAATCCCCATCAACGCTCCTGTCTCGTCCCTCACATCTCCGGGGTCACAACCCTCACATCTCCGTGGTTACAACCCTCACATCTCCGGGTTGCAACCCTCACATCTCCAGGGTTACAACCCTCACATCTCCAGGCTTACAACCCGCATATCTCCAGGGTTACAAGCATCTGCCACACTTGGATTTTTATATCCGCTAGTGCTGACTCAAGTCTTTCGCTTGCACCGCAAGTGCTCTTATCCCTCATCCGTCCCTCCTGCTCCTTTAAAGTAGCTCTAGAGTTGCCCCAGCCCTTGCCTTGTGCTTTCTCTACTGCAGCTCATGCTGCCCACATCAGTTGCCTTTGGGGGAAATGGGTCTATGCATAGGTGGCGAATGCTGGAAGGTTAGCTGTTGGGCGGAAGGCCGCAACACATCTTCTGATCTCATATGCTCAGGTCATAGATGAAGCACCCACAGAGAGAGCTACAGTGCTAGTATGAACATCAAACTTAGAACTGTTGTGTTAAACTACCAAAATGATCATCCAAACAGCTTGAAACGTCTTCAAGGAAATCAGATGGTTGTACCAAGTGTCCAAAAGCGATGACTTCTGGCACCTTTTCTCCCGCTTACTTCCTGGCTCCCTCTGTCGAATACTCCTATCTCCATGGGATTATCTACCATCTTCCAGCCCATGTTCATTCATCTCTGTAGCAGACAGTGGCCTCCAGAAAGGACTGGGTATAGCTTGGAACCCAACTGTCTCTTCTGCTCCTTATCTCAAGAAGTATGGTCACTATATTTTCCAAATAAAAACTCAGGGTAGGTGACTTTTTTTTTTTTTTTTGGTTTTTCGAGACAGGGTTTCCCTGTAGTTTCTAGAGCCTGTCCTGGAACTAGCTCTTGTAGACCAGGCTGGCCTCGAACTCAGAGATCCGCCTGCCTCTGCCTCCCGAGTGCTGGGATTAAAGGTGTGCGCCACCACCGCCCGGCTAGGGTAGGTGACTTATATAATCCCTGTAACTTCAAACAGCTCAAACCTTTGAGCTGTCTGAGAGATGTTGGGGCCTTTACGCTTCCTCAGAACCAGCTTCAAGATCTCTTGGGTAGGACAGGGAGGGGCTAGATAGGGGCGTTTGGCTGTTTGAGGGACATGATGGATTCACTTGTGTTTCTGATAGATTTGAGATGATAATAGACGACTGGAAAGTATTCCTATAGTTAGAAATATAGGATGGCACAGTTACACAGGGCCAGAGGGTTCAGATATAGATGTCAAAGCTATAGGAATAGCTGAGATCCCAATATAGGAGACAGGTGCCCCGCCCCTGACTCCCCAAGTGTTCTTAGTCATGCAGAGATATCCCCGAATCTTCATCAGCCCTTGACCTCTTTGGCTCCGGTTTCTGGGAGAGGATTTGCATTTACTATTACAGTGGTTTTTAATAAACTGGAAATTCATTCAAAATTTTAAGGGAACCACCAAGATACTAGTCGATAAGTAGGCAAAAGAGAGAAGTAGACCAATCACACTTGAATATACATCAGAAATAAACAAAAGAGATGGGGAAATGTTGAGTTACAATCAGAAAGGAAAGTTAACTTTGAGATACCCGCAGTAAGCATGTTATTAGTGTACTAAGTAGATTGTAAACCTTTTCCAAAAGTATTGTTTTTATTATTTTTAATTGTGCATATAATGCATATTGGTGTGTGGGTCTGTGCATGTGAGAGCAGGTGCCCATAGAAGCCCCAAAGGGGGCATGGAATCCTCCAGAGGTGGAGTTACAGGTGGTTATAAGCTGCCTGATGTGGGTACTGGGAACCAAACTTGGACCCTCTGCAAAATCAGTCTGCATACTTGACTGCTGAGCTGTCTCTGCAGTCAACCCTAGTGATCAATAGCACACTTTGGATAAACTTTGCCTTTGACCCAGTTTTCCATCTCTTAGATATTTCTCATCAAGAGGAGACTTAAGTAAGAGGAGATAACCGTAGCAGCCTTTATTAAGTACTGCCTTTTATATAATAACAGTAATTATTGTCATAATAATAGCAGCTAACATTTATTAGTCAATACTGTATGCCGGTCATCGCAGAAACATGCTGTATAGATTTTATTTCCCAATAACCATGTTAGGCACACTTTTTAGTTTCCATTTCACAGAGAAAGAAGCTACTTATAAAAGTTGAGTATTTTCTCTAAAGTAAGTAGTAGAATAGAATTCAAATCTAAGTCTGTCTTAGAATTATTTTTTTCTGTCAACGTTGAATGATAGTCGCATCCATTCCCTGGGACACGTATTATGATATTTAACAAGCGTAAAACACTTGCCCAGAGTCCTTTAGTTTACAAAGTACAAATCCAAAACTTGATCCAAGATCTATCTGGCTTTAAATAACTTTTATTTCTCCCATATTGAATGTATATGTATTTATCTGTATATATTTACATCTGTATGGACTTTTATATATTTGCTTTTATTTTCATCATAAATCTGATCAAACAGAAATTTTTATTTTTCTTTCTTGAAAGCTAACAATAGGGCTACAGAGTTGGCTCAGTAATTAAGAACACTGGCTGCTCTTGCAGAGGACCTAGGTCCAATGTACAGCATCACATGGTGGCTTATGAACATCTGTAACTCCAGTTTCTGGGTATCTATCTGCCACCTCCTTCTGACCTCCACGAGCACTAAGCATGTACACTGTGCACATACAAACATACATGCAGTCAAACACTCATACGCATAAATTTTTTTGAAAATTTTTGAAGCAAAAATAGGTAACAATAATTATACTGAAGGCTGTCACTGGCTGGGAACTTGCATTTTTCCTATTCTTACAATGTTTTAAACCTCCAATCCCAGCACATAGGAGATAGCTTGCGCTAATACCAACAAGCCAGGAAGTGTGTGTGGTGTAATTTGGACACCATCACCGTGCACTACTGCCTTCCACGCTGCAAAAAGAATTGAAGTGACGCTCTTGCTTTGCTCATCCAGCCGGTAGTAAATCCACAACTGAGATCTTTAATCTTTAAACCCTTCCTATTTCCACTGACTGTGGAAGCAGAGGACACAATGACCCTAGGCAGTTATATTGGGCACTTTTATTATCATTGTGACCCAAAGCAGAGTATGCTCTGTGGGATTTACTCTGGTCATGGCTGGAGAAGGCAGTGTTCATGATGACAGAGAAGGTGTGAAGGAGATTAGAGTTGTGGGAATGGGGTTTGTATTTCATGTCGGAGGACCAGGACGTGGAGAAAGAAGAATGCTAGAACTCAGCTAGCCAGCCTTCTCATTCCCTTTTCTTCAATCCAAACCCAGCCATGGGATGGTGTCCACCCCAGCCAGGGCCAGCCTTCTGTCCTCAGTCAACCCTCTTGGGGAACACCCCACAGACATACCTAAAGGCATGCCTCACTAATACCCCAGTGGTTTCTTTTTCAAAGGTTCACTGGTGAGAATCTCACCTGCCAGTCCAGTCTAGCCATTCGGGGAATTCCAGGTTCAATGAGAGACCTTGCCAGAAAATAAATATGGTAAAGAAAGGATTGAGGAAACCAGTCAAGTTCAGTAGGCACACACACACACACACACACACACACACACACACACACTAAAAGTGCATATTACACATTTTACCATCAGTATCTTGTATTTTACTTACTTATTTGGAGGGGGTGGCATGTGCACACATGTGCACAGTCCATGTGTGGAAGTCAGAGGACAATGTGCAGAAGTTGGCTCTCTCAGTCCATCATGTAGGTCTCGGGAGCCAAACTCGGGTTGTCAGGATTGGGGACATCCTTACTCAGTGAGCCATCTCTCTGGTCCTATATACATTTAAAGTTTTGAGACTGTTTATTTACGTATGTGTGCACACGATCACACGCACGTGAGTGTGCATGCCCCAGTACTTGTGTAAAAGCCAGGGACAACTTGTAGGAGCTGGTTCTCTCCAGGGGATGGACTCTGGCTGTCAGACTTGGGGGAAGGTGGGTTCTCCAGCTGAGTCTTCACACTGGCCCTCTCTATATATACATTACATAAGGCTATACTCTAAACTGTTGAAATAGTTACATCTTAGGAATAATATTTAATTTCCTTTCCACCATGCTTTTGAGGTCTCTCTTGTCATTTCTGCTGCTGAATATGCCAGGCTAGCTGGCCCATGAGCTCTCTCTGCCTCCCATTTTCTACATGAGTGCTAAGCACACAGGTGCAAGGCGCTCATTCCCAGGGCAGTGTTGAGCTCATGGGTGCAAGCTGATTATTCAGCCTTTCTGTGGGTTCCAGAGAACAGGCTTGAAGGGCTTTTATCCACTGAGCCATTTTGCAGCCTTCTATTCATTTTTGAGGCAGGATCCCCTTTATCCCAGATTGCCCTGATGTTTTTAAAACAAGAAATGAACTTATCATATCCTATTCTTGAATACATATAGTATTTTCTAAGCTATTTTCCATAATAGCTATAACATATTTCATTCCTATGAATAGAATATGAGAGTTCCAGATTTTGTCTTAGTTACTCAGGCTGCTGTAGTGAAGTGAACACCTTAGACTGGGTAATCTACAAACACAAGAAGTTCATTGTCCACAGATCTGAAGCTGGGAGTCTAATACCAGGTCTAATATTGAATATCAAATGTTTTCAGTGTTTTTATTTTACCCCATCTTATAAGTTTGTGGTATTATTATATGCTATTTTGCATTTCCTAATGACTAACGATGGTAAACATTTTCATGTAGCTATCTGCTTTTCATCTATTCTCTTTGATGTCTATTCAAATCTTTCGCATATTTTTGTGTTGCTCATTTTCTTACTGTTTTTTTTTAATTTCTATATATATTCTGGACATCACCTTTGTGGAGTGCAGGGTTTTACAAGCATTTTCTTCCCAGCTGTAGCTTGTTTCATAGTATCTTTACAGAACAAAAAAAATCATTTTGGTGAAAACCAATATACAAAGTTTTCTTTTGAGAACTGTGCTTTTGGTAGCATTCGGAGAACTTTTGCCAGACACAAAAGCACAGAAATCTTTCTCCTGTGGTTTAGAGGGGTTTTCTTTCAAGTCTGATGTATTAGATGATTCCATTTTTGAAATATTTTCATACATAGTAAACAGTTTAGCTTGGGCTTCATCTTATTTCCTGGTGATGGATGCCCAGTTATCCCAATAAATTTCTCAGAAAGTCCTTCCTTCACTGACCTGCTTCTATGCCTTTGTAAAAATATGTATTGGGTTGTGTTTCTGGACTCAGTCCTATTTTTGTATCTATATGCTCTTTCCTTAATAAATACATTTGCTTGATTTCCATGGTTTTATAGTAAATCTTAAAATCAAAATTATAAAGATTATTTTGCCTCTTATGTTCCTTCACTTTCCTGTATTAGTCTTAGATTTACCTGTGTGTTATTAGTGTAAATCCACACTAATGCTCTTGGGTCCCAATATTTTGCTAAACTTACATAGAGATGGTTTTATTTCTTCTTGTCTGACAAGTATGTCCTTTTTCCTTAGGGCTTCCAACAAGGCACTGAGCAGGGCTGTAGGAGTACACATGCTGGCCTTGACCCAGAAGCTTCAGTCTTTTGTCATTAAATGTGATGTTGGTTACACTTTTCTGACAGACACTTTGCATTAGAGTTTATTTCTTGCTGCTGAGATTTTTGGTCAAATGCTTTGAGACAAAAGTTTTTGCATCATGCGGTTTTGCATTTTTAGACTCGATATGGTATTCGCGGTCACCACCTTTAAAATACTAATATTTTTGCAGAAATGTACTGTTTTTGAAAATGCATGCTTGTCTAACCTTCAGTCCCTCGGTGTGACTCTTGGAGAGAAGGCTTTCACATAGATAGATGACTGAAAACTGGATCATTGAGGGGAATCCTACAGGAATGACACTAATATCCTCATTTTTAAAACTCTGGACACAGAGCAGACATGAGAGAGAAGCCATGTGCAGACTGCCAATACAGTTACAAGGGGAAAGGAATGGTCAGGAACAGGGCTGGTCACGGCCTGGTCATGTGGAGGAAGCAGGACCCTGCCCCACTTGATCTTGACCTGCAGACTGTAGGACCATCCACCCATCCATCCATAGTCACACGGTTTCTTTAGTATGACCCTTATGGCAGGACTTTCCTACCATCGGGCTAGCACACAGGCACATTCTCAGGGGAAGCCCCATTGGTCAAGGGTGTATAGTTAAATTGGTTTGCTACTATTTCCTTAGTTTGGGCATCTGGACTGTGAAAGATACTGATGTGCTGTCTTTCCTATAACCTGTTGTTTTCTTTATTTCTGAGACAGACTTATGTGTAGCCCCGTCTGTCCTCATCTTTGCAGTCTAGGCTGGTCTCAGACTTCTGATCCTCCTGACTCCTTTTCTATGCATTGGGATTACAGGAATGAATCACTATGGCATGCTTAGGATTTATATCTGGATTTTTGTTTTGGGGTTTTTTGTTTGTTTGTTTTCTATGTTTGTTTGTTTTTGGTTTTGTGTTGTATTTTGAGAGAGGGTTTCTATGTGTAGCTTTGGAGCCTATCTTGGAACTCACTCTGTAGACTAGCCTGGCCTCAAATTCACAGAGATCTATCTGCCTCTGCCTCCCAAGTGCTGGGATTAAAGGTGTGCCCTCCCACGGGCCAGCTGATTTTTGTCTGTCTTAATGCTGAGTACCTCTGGCTTTGTTACGGATTCTCTCCTATTCCTGTGAGAGAGAGTGGAACTTCTTCTATGAGCATTTGGGAAAAATTCCAGAAATAAAGTTTTATTTTTCTCAAAGATTTTAATTATAAATCAAATTTCTTTAATGAAGCCAGGCTTTTCCAACTAGATTTCTCTGCATAAATTGAGTAGTTGACAGTTTCAGAGAAATGAGTCTATTTTGCCTAAATCATCACATTTATGTATGTAAGGTTGTTAGAGTGTGTTTTTTTGTGGACTACATTAATAGTGTATTTTTGGACATAGTGACCATTTCTATCATTGCGTGAGTGCGTTTATTTACGTCTAACATTTTATTTCCTATTTGTTTTTTATTCCTCTTTTTCTCCTCTCCTGCCTGCAATACTAAAATATTTTAAATATTTATTAATTTTCTGTGGGAAGGGGTACACATGTACCACGGCACACAATGCGGAGGTCAGAGGACAAGGTGAATGAATGATCTGCTTCTCTTTTTCCACCTTGTGGGTCCCAAGGATCAGACTCAGGTCCTCCGGCTTAGAAGCAATCGCCTTTATCTGCTGAACCTTCTCACTGGTCCCCTTGCAGCCTTTTAAAGTATTCTTTTCAAAATTGTTTACTGAAGTTTTAACTGTTTATCAGTATAATATATTTGGTAGTTGCTCTGGGATTACACACACACACACACACACACACACACATCTTTTTACAGGTAACTTGTAATCACTATTTTGCTGGGGTTTCAGGCAGGTGCTACCACAGCTGGGCCCTCTTTATACTTTCTAGTTCCCTGAAGCCCCTATCAGTCCTCCATCTTCTTGTAAGATGTAGAGAAAGGAGAAAAAAATCAAAGCTGGGTGCGGGAGTTGCCACATCTCAGAATCGCAGCTCCCATCTGAGCAGTCTCCCTCCCTGGGTGTTTCAGCATTGAGCATGCTTGCTCCCAGAAGACCCCTTTCCTGCACCCCAAATCCAAACTAAAGGCACCTTCTGGACACTTCTGGCTCATTCCTGTCCCTTCTCTGGGAATCGGTTAGAATCCAGCTGAAAACCAGAAACTACTCTGTGTATAAGGTAGTGAACTGGCCTCATGGCCGACAAAAAGAACCAATGGGGAGAGATGGGGGAGTGATAGTAAGTCAGAGGAAGGCAGTATGGTACATGGAACCTGCACCACTGGGGGTATTGACGCCAAAACATGCTGGAAAGTGGTTCTTCTCAGGTAATGGGGAAGAAAAAAATAAATTTCTGATCTGTTGTGCTGGCCAATTTCCAACCAGCAATAGTTAAGCAACCGGCTTGTAAAATTCCTGAATATTTAGTAATGAGAGCCAGTGCGAGCCAGCTCTAAGAGTCACTGTTTTATACACAAGAGGGCTGGGTGGTGTTCTCTAAGCCTCTGGGTCCTGCAATAGAAAGAGGAGCCCTGGTGGGTGTGAGCCCTGGAGAAGATGAGAGAAGGTCATTTGCAGAAATTCCCTAAGTCAGTCAAAAGAGGGGAGCAAACCCCTTGGCTTCCCTCTTCCTCCTAATCTGTCAGTTCCGGCAGGACCACAGTCAGAAGCAGAGGATGCAGGCAGGTGCCCCCCCTCCCCAGTAGCTCATTCCCGCCCCTTCTTCCTTCCCATAGTTCTGCCTCTCCTCTGTCGCAGTTTAGAGTCTTTCTCCTAACGCTGCTCATCCACGTTCGCTACCCTGCCTGAAGGTTCTCTGGAGCATCCCCCATAAGCAACAATGCTGTCCACATCCCATGCTTTTCTCTGTGCTCTTTCCCTACACTAAGTACCTTGGGAGGTGCCCTATTCTGCTGTGGCCTCCCCAGCCCGCTGCTTCTCTCTGCCTTGCTCCCTTCTGTGTGGAGCAGTCCCTTCCCAGAAGGGACTGTGACCAGGCACAATCGTACATGCAAAAGTCAAGGTCTTTGAGCATAGACTCAGGGCAGGGCCCCTTAGGTACTAGAGGCTCTGGGTCTGAAACTGAGAATTTGAAGGACTTGAAACTGGACTCCTCCAGGCACAGGCTGCTCGCAGCCCATACCCCCTCTTCCCAGACCTCTGGCTCTGTTGTCCTCCAATGGGATGATCCTCCTTGGCTCAGATTCTTGGTGAGGGTCATGACTGTCTTGCCAGTCACTTGCAACTCTAATCAGCTGCTCTGAGTGAGGCCAAGCACCCACTCTGAAGTCCCTCCCGGGTGAAGCTTAGTGCTTTGTGCCTACGCAGAGGCTGGGGCTGTAAATGACTGGGTTCAGCTGAAGTGACGCAATGCTGTTGTGGCAGACACGAGACTTGCCTGTCCAAGGGACTAGCTGTGCACCTGCCTTCTCCATGCTCACTCGGGCCCTTGACACATCTGCTGGGCATCTTTGGCATCTATGATGACATGTCCCAGGCCATGGTGATTCTTAGCTGTGGCTGAAACAACCATGATTTAAGAAACTCTCAAAACTACCAATGCCTGGCCCCACCTTAGTATTAACTGGCTTCCTGCCTTCCTTCCTTCCCTTCTTCCTGTCTGTCTTTGTCTTTTCTTTTCTTCTTCCTTTCTTTTTTTACTTAATGTCTGAGATTCTAGGGTTCCACTTACCATGGATGTGAAGCTCAGTCATGAAGAAACCACAAAGTCTTGGACTGTAAATTCTTATTAGAGAGGCTTGGGATCCAAGGAGCCTACTGGAAGCTTCAAGGACACAGTATGCTTCATGTGCTAGGCTTTTATTAGGAGGACCTACCTGCAGAGATACTGTACAATCATCAAATCATGCTTATAAGGAATAGGAGGTTTTGCTTAGTATATCACTAGGGAGGACAAAGACAAAGGAGTATGAACAGAAAAATATGAAAATATAAGAATCCCATACATCTCAAGAGAAGCCTATTCCAGCTCCTGAGCCGGCGAGCCTGGAGCACAGATCATTTCCTTCTGGCCTTATGAGCTGACCTCAGAATGTCCCTAGACGCAGAATGTGTTTCTTTCTCGGACAACATCATTTATTCTTTGACTCTTCATCCATGTACATAATATATCTTGATCATGTCCAACCCTGCCCCCCGTCCTCCTGGGCACAGACCAATACATCCTCCTCCCACAGGCATGTTCCCCCTGAAACCACAGAGTCTAGTTAGTGCTGCCAGCTGGAATGTTGGCTGAGTTTGTTAGTTTGATCTTGTGCGGGTCTTATGCAGATAACCACAGCTGTGGTGTGCGCATCAGTACAATAGGCACATTGTGTCTACAAAATACCATCCACAGCACATTTTCCCAGACTCGTGTGCTTTCCTGCCCTTTGTGGTGATGTTCTGTTAGCCTTTGATGGGGTAATGGCTATGCACTCAACATTCACTTGTTCTCAGCTCTTTGTTAATCTGTATTGCTGCCCACAGCAGAAGGAGGCTTCTGTGGCCGAGGTTGAGGGCAGCACTAATCTATGAGTATAGCCATAAATATTTAGAAGACAGTTTCTAACAAGTCCGTTTACCAAAAGAACAGCAATAGCTCCCCTGGGGCCCATGACCTCCTGACCACGGGTGATAGGCATGTGGAGCGGGCCTTTTTAAAGCTCCTCAGATGAGACTAACATCTGCTAAGGGACCTGACAGCCCCTGGACCCTTGGATTATGTACTTCAACTGTCCCATCTTTCCTCCATTCCTTTGCATGAGTTGAGAGAATGCTAATATTTCAGGAAATCCTGTGCTAGGGAGGAAAAAGCCTGGGGTCCTGGCATAGACCAGTTGAGGGGACTCTCCTGCTACAAACAGGAGCTTTGTTTCTGCTATTTCCTGACTTACAGTTGCTTGACCGAATCAAGTTATCCTCTGCCCCTGGAGCTGTGTAGCCAGGCAACTGGAAGAACCACCTTTTCCTCTCATTGTTTTTATTTTACACCCCCTACTCCCCACCCCCAGTGCAGGTTACTGTACACACAAGGCTGTGATAGCCATAAGCCACTTAGGTCCTGGTCCCAAGAATGGACTTCCTTAAGCACCATTACAAGATATAGCTCTACTTTGACTGTTGAACACTATTTCTTTCTCTTTTTTTGTGGTTTTTCGAGACAGGGTTTCTTTGTAGCTTTGGAGCCTGTCCTGCAACTAGCTCTTATAGGCCAGGCTGGCCTCAAACTCACAGAGATCCACCTACTTCTGCCTCCCAAGTGCTGGGATTAAAGGTGTACGCCACCACCACCTGGTTTTGAACAGTATTTCCTAAATGGCTGCTGTGTATTTGTGTGTGGCAGCTCTCTTCTCCCAAATGCCATGGAGATATATAAAAACTGGCTTTAGGGGTTGTGCAAATCTGAGAGTCATTTTAACTTGTTAGCTGGATTACATATAACATTTGTCCTTGAGAGTGCACTTACATCATGTGACTTTCCCTTTTCAGCCCAGATGAAGCACTAACAACCGACAACTCCAGAGAGGTCTAGCTTCCTGAACCAGAGTTGGCAGAACTCTAGATGAGGGGTTAGCTACAGAATGTGGGTGACTAAAGGCAGCTGCATTGCTGCATTGCTGCATTGCTGCATTGCTGAAAAGCAGGATGGGTAGGATGCAGGAAGGCTGCATCCCCAAAACTCCCTGAATGGCTTGCTTGGCTGAGCTGGGTCAGTCTCCTCTCTCTGGCAGTTGTTACTGTGAGAATAACCTTAGGGAGGCACCTCGTGGCCTCACAAGTTTTTGGAGCTCCCTGCACTTATGAATTTCATTTACTTCTGGAGTCTTGAATAACATCCCTCTAAGAAGGAATGTTTCCATTCGGAGGGCGTGGCTACACAATAACTTAGAAGTTCCTCTGCAGGAGCAGGAGCCAAGCAAGGCCTCTGCTTGCTAGAAGTCATCCCCGAGTAGCTGGTGTTCTTTTAGTCCTACCGTTTAAAAAGAAACACTCCTATGTGTATGGGAGGGGTGGCAATGGCCCTACACGCCACTGGGGAGTGTGTGAACTACACGCCACTGGGGAGTGTGTGAAGTACACGCCACTGGGGAGTGTGTGAAGTACACGCCACTGGGGAGTGTGTGAAGTACACGCCACTGGGGAGTGTGTGAAGAAGAGTGTGGCCACCCCTTCAGTGTTGTCAAGCGATCTCCACTCACGACAGTCCATTCCTACCGTAGGTCGCCATATAACATTGGCTCCAGAGAAGGCAACCAGAGAGGTCAATAAATGAGGTCATGTCTATCCACAGCTGTTTAATTACCTAGCCTCTGACATCCAGGCCGATGTCTTTAAACATTTATGAGTAGCATATCCCCTCCAGGTTAGCTGTCTCTTTCTTCAAAGCCGCAGCAGATCCCTCCCTTCTCCGGCTTCTGATGAACTTCTTCCCCAGCTTTCTTCTTTACTTCCTTGCAGGCTGCCATTTAACACCTTTTGTGTGTTTTTGAAGTGGGTCTGCTGTAATAAACCAATAGATGTATGGTGTGCATGTGTGTGCGCATATGTGTGTGCATGTGCGCGGAGATCAGAAGCCAACACCAGAAACTTTCCTCAGTCACTTTAAACATTATTTTTTTTAAGTGAACCTGGACTTGTCCATTCAGCTAGACTGGCTGGCCAGTTTGCCATAGGGATTCCCCTGCCTCCATCCTCCACGCACTGGGACTTACTGGTGGGTCACCTTGCCTGGGGATTCAAACTCTGGCCTCACACCTGCATGGCAAATGCTTTACTGGCTGAACTATCTCCCTAGCTGGTGTAAATTTTTTATTAAAACAATTTGCACACATCTAAAAACCCAATTTGCAAATAGTGTAAATACTACAGCTTCTAATCAGTAGCCCTTCAAAAGAGCAGAAATGGTTTTAATTTGTGTTCATAGGTCAGAGGAGTGTGTGTGTGTGTGTGTGTGTGTGTGTGTGTGTGTGTGTGTGTGTGTTACACTTATTGGAGGCCAGAGATTTACATTAGGTATTGTTTCTCAGGAGACAGTCTCTAGCTGACCAGGGTCTAAGTAGGCTAAGCTCCAAGGATCCATCTGTCTCTGCGTCCCCAGGACTGAGATTACAAGTGTATGCCACTGAGTCTGGTTTTTTAAATATGAGTTCTGGGGAATCAAATTTGGTACTTCGTGGATCTAAGGCAAACACTATACTGACTGAACTATCTTCTGAACCTCAGAGGTGGTTTGATGATCCAGCTGGTACCAATGTCCGTTGTCTCCCACTCTTTATGGCAGTATCTTTGGTACTGCAGGCACCGTTGGTGGCAGCCTCCTACGGCTGAAGGCTGTGTGTACCTCCATGAGTAGGTCATGTCAGGATGTAATCCAGAGCCCGTCTACTTCTTTGCCTTGGATTTTTTCTTCCTGGGAGGCAAGAGTTTGGGAGTTTAAGTCAGGCACCCATCAACATTACAACATTACTTCCAGAGCTGACAGGGATGACTAGCGCCTCTATTTGATCTTTATGGCAATTATCTTTGGAACCTGTCACAGTTTGGGGTTCAGGTTCCTCCTCTTAGTGTTTCATAGCACCAGAGGACAGAGGTTGGCAGGTCTGTTCCTCCCTTTAATGACAGCATTATGGGACAGAAATTTTTTTGCATCAGAATTCAGTAACACCAGCAGCAAGCACTCTCAGCAGATGTGTCTGAGCGCCTACCATGTTCCTAATTGCAGAGATACTAAACTCCTCCATAAAATCTTTCAAGCACCAAATAGTCAATGTTCAATATCCATGGGAGATTGGGGCCAACATCCCCCATCAGATGTCAAAATCCACAGATGCTGAAGTCCCGTGTTTAAAATGATGCAGTATTTACATACAACCTGCAGGCTACCTACTTTAAGCCACCTTTTGATTATTTATGATACTTAACCCAATTTAAATGCTATGAAAATTGTTAGACTGTATTGTCTAAGGAATAATGACCAAAAAGTTTATGTGTTTCATGCAAATTTAATGTGATTTTCAAATACTGTTAATTTGTATTTTGTTTTTGTTTTGTATCCATGGGTATAGAACTCAGGAATAGGGAGGGCCAACTGTATATTCACCACTGTGTGGTAAATGATCAGGCAGTTGTGCATAGGAGCCCAGAGGTCATTGAATACCATGCTGGAGGAGATGCCGCCTGAACTGAGTCTGGAGAGAAATGAGGGGTGGGTAGAGGCAGGAAGGTTCCTGAACAAGCAAAGAGTAGTGTTGGCAAGACTCAGTTATGTGGGAAACCAGTGAGGTGCAACCAGAAAGCAGAGGTGGGATCCCCAGGACACAAAGTGAGGGGCAAATTCGGAGGCATAGATGGGTCATGGAAGGCCCCTGTGCCATGCCTAGGACCCTATGCTCTGTAAAACAGAAGACAAGGAGGAATCGTGGACATATTTAGAGCAACAGAATAAAGTCAAAGTCAAAGACCCAGTGGTAGCACTGGGTCCAGTCTGGATTAAGGAGAATTCTGTACAAAAGTTTAAAGTCCTCATATATTGGAAACTTTTTGCCACTACTGTGATGCTGGGGGTTGGAACCCTATGAGGTAACTGGGTCATAAGGGCTATGTCCATCGGAATAGACTGTCATTATTGCAAGAGAGGAACTTGGTTTAAGAGCAAGTGTGGGGGATAGAAATGTATCTCAGTTGGTAGAGTACATGCATGAAGCCCTGGGTTCCATCCCAAAATGATATAGACCAGGCACATTGGCGCACACCTATAATGCCAACACTCAGAAGACAGGTGTGGGAAGACAATTAATTCAAGATCGTTCTTGATTACACAGCAAGTTAATATCAGCCTGGGATTCACAGACTCTCTCTCTCTCTCTCTCTCTCTCTCTCTCTCTCTCTCTCTCTCCCTCCCTCCCTCCCTCCCTCCCTCCCTCTCTTCCTTCCCCCTCACACACACACACACACACACACACAGAAAGAGAGAGAGAGAGAGAGAGAGAGAGAGAGAGAGAGAGAGAGAGAGAGGGAGGGAGGGAGGGAGGGAGGGAGGGAGGGAGGGAGGGAGAAGAGAGAGTAAATTGAGCTTCTCTGATTTGCTCTCTCAGGCCAAGGGATGACATAGCACGAGGGTCCCTGCTGGATGCTGATGCCCAGCACTTGTACGTCCCAGCCACTAAAACTATGAGAAACAAATTACCCACCTGCAGCACTCTGTTATAGCAACATAAAATGGACCAAGACAGAGAGGAATTAAGTGAAGGGAAGAGGTTCAAGAAATATTGAAGGGCTGGAGAGATGGCTCAGAGGTTAAGGACATTGCCTGCTCTTTCAAAGGTCCTGAGTTCAATTTCCAGCAACCACAAGGTGGCTCACAACCATCTGTAATGAGATCTGGTGCCCTCTTCTGGCCTTTGGGCATATACACAGACAGAATATTGTGTAAATAATAAATAAATATTTATAAAAAAGAAACATTGGAATGTTAAGTTGCAGGACTTGGTGGCCCCTTTTCTGAAGACAGACGTGGAAAGGAGATTATGGGTAAATGAAGGTTTCAGCTTTGATGAGATTTGGGGGTCCAGCTCACTGTTTACTAATCTAGTGGGTCCAAACAGGCTGCACACTTTGAGACCAAGGACAGCAAACAAAGCTACATTCCGATAGTCATCTCTCAGAAATATTTTGACATTACTTCCTGGCAAAGATCAAGTCTTAGACCTGTGACCAGTACTGGAGGTGAGGGGAAGAGTGGCCCCATTTCCAGGCAGTATTCTGGCAAGAAGTCTAGAACTGTTCCCCATCTCCAGATGGACTGGGAGAGGAGCTGAGAGCAGGCATCCAACAGTAGAGGAGGGGACAGAAGCCATCACAAATACAAGCCATGATGAACAGCCTGTCAAACAGCAGGAAACTAACCAGCCCAGAAGAACATTCAGCCTTTCATTTCCTCCCCTTTGGCTTTGGACTTCAATGAGAAGATTTCTTTCTTTTTTTTCTCTAAGCAGAAATAATCATGGCCAACTAATTGAGGCAGCCCTCCCACTCCAAATAAAACAAAAACCAAAGCCCAGGACTCTTTGCTTCTAGTCATTTGTCCTCCCTACTAAGCCGCAAGCTTCCCTTCCAGCAGCTCTGTCCCTATCCCACCCGGATGGATAGAAATGCAGTTCACCTCCAGGAAATGGGAAATTCCCCACCTCAATAATCCTGCTCCCCAGCGTAGGGCACCACAGATGTCACTTTCGAAGTTCATACATAGTCCCTAAGAGTCAAAGCAATCGTTCTGTGTGCACCCCAGCCCCAGCCAGGTAGGTAGCCGTTCACCTGTGTGAAGCCCCCTGGAGTGCTCAGGCCAGTGACTCCAGCTTAGCGTAAATATATTGAACGCACGCCTCAGACGGCAAAGCAGTAAGGCTAAGAATGAGATCCAGCAGACGTGGTGGTGAAAAGACACCTCCTTCAAGTTCATGAGCATGAGCGTTTGCTTAGTTTAACCCCAGAGTTTTATGGAATCAGGATGAGCAGCATTTTCACTTAGCAACATTTGAGATCCTTGACAGATGTTTTGAGAGTTACAATTTATATAAGCTATGCAACTTGATATTGTTAATGCCAAACCTGGGGCCCAAAAAATGTATAATGAATTTGGAAAGACAGGACATATGAATTTAATAATTTCCTTCTTTCTTTCTTTCCTTCTCTCTCTCTTTCTTTCTTTCTTTCTTTCTTTTTTCTTGTTTTGTTATTCTTCCTGTTTCGTTTGGGTTGGGAAGGGGGGGTTCAAGACAGGGTTTCTCTCTCTGTAGCATTGGCTTGTCCTGGATCTCACTCTGTAGACCAGGCTGGCCTCAAACTCACAGAGATCTGCCTGCCTCTGCCTCCTGAGTGCTGGGATTGAAGGCGTGCGCCACCGACTTCCTTCCTTGTTTTTATTTCGTTCTGTTTCCCAGGCTGTTCTAGAACTGATTGTGTGCCCCAGGCTACTTTTAAAAGTCTGCTGACACTCTGCCCTCTGACAGTTTATATACTATTGGACTGCTCGTGAGCGGTGCAGATGTGGTGAAGCAGAGCTTGGGAGACAGAAACGTGGATGGGAGCTAAGCTTGTAGTGAAAGCTGTTACAGAGACTGGTTGTGCAGGCTCGGCGATGGTGTGGATATGCAGAACATGGTTGCAGAAAATGAGTTCTCATTTTGGCTTGTTGCTCTTCCACTGAATGGGATATCACACTTATCAACATTTAACTCATAGTTTGAATATGTAATCTTCACTTCAGAAAATCTATTTCTGTTCCTATTGGAAACTGAAGCCCTAAGCAAAAGACTTGGCGCTGTTCTGTGGTAGCTGTTGTCTCCTCGGTCTAGAGTCTCCGCCCTACCTCTCCTCCTCCCCCTTCCCAATGTTCCTATTTACCTTTTAGTAACTATTGCTAAATGTAAATTGCTCAACAACTTGGCACATCTAAAGAATAAGACTTGCATAGATTGTTTCATTTCACGTCTCAACTCCGCAAATTTTAAATAGAAAAGAAGGAAATGCAGTAACCTCTGAAAGACTAAGTATGCATTAAAGATTTTAGCATCTTTCTCTAATTTCTGGCTTTCTGTTGAATCGGTTACATCAGAAAGCGATTCCCCAGAATGCAGTGCTTTCCTCTGAATAAATGGCTCATGGAGCACAAAAGGACAACTCCTCCTCACTATTCCAGCAAGCTCACATGGTTGTCTTAGAAGTCTCCAGAAGACTTACATGATCTTGCTGTCTTAAGCAAGATCATGATCTTACATCTATTAAGGAGCTGAAGAATCTAAGAGTTTGGAGAAATCTTGCGTGTGGCCTAACAACACGAGACAACTGTGCAATAGTAACAGATAAGCATTTGACTTCCACAGGGAAATTTGGACAGCTTTTGGAAGCAAGGATTGCAAATAAAAACTGTAGATCATTCAACCACAAACAAAGTAAAGCATAACCCCCAAACAAGCCCTCAATTATTTTCTTCTGTTCCGATTCTTCTCTGGAGAAATGGCAGCCCTCACCCACAACCACTAAAAACCTTCCAGTCACTCACTATGATTGAGCATCATGGCTGACAACCAACGGCAGCTTCAGGCACTGTTCTAAAGGAGTTCAAACCCTAGGAAGACTGGCCCTGTCTTTAAAGGGTATAAGTAATTGTGTGTGTGTGTATATATATACATATATATATATGTATATAATTATATATATAATCCTACCTTTCTTTGGGAGCCTAAATCAAGAATCTTGACTTTCTGTTATACAAGATCTGTCATGTTCTAGGTTACATCCATCTTTATCCACTAATAGATTTAAAACTTTCGCTAGGTGTCAGCACTGAGTCAAGTCATGGGGGCAAAGAATGTGTGAAAACATTTGCATAGCAAGCAAAAGGGAAACTTGGAAAGTATCCCAGTGCATATGACGAAAACTTTAGGATGGTTGGCAAACAGGGTTTAAACGAGAGAGTAAAGGCAAACAAGTCCAGATAAGTAAACAGGGCTGAGGACAAAGACCGGAGTCCCAGAGGTGGGGAGGAAAACGAGACAGAAGTTACTTGATCAGTCTGAGGAACAAAGGGATTGGAGCCCAGCCCATGAGCGTCCCCGCCACCCAGATATAACATCCTCCCATCAACTCAGACAGTGTTAAACTCCCACGCCAGTCTGGGACAAGGACCTGGGAAGAGATGGCTATCTTGACTGATGAGAATATCCTGACAGTATCGTCTGCAGAGCTGGATGGCACGAAGGTTCTCTTTGTACTTAGCACTGCAGCCTGAAGGGGAAGAAGCAAAGAAGCGTAGAAATTAAGTGAACCGAACGTGACATTCAGCACAGGTCTGTGACATGCTCCAGTGACCAGGCCGCAGATACTTAGACCACCCATGAACTACTTGCAGCAAATACCAGGTGTTGCCAACCTCGTTCTTTGTTATCTCGAGCATCAAAGGACCAATGTTATCAATGACTGTTGGGTTCAAATATCAAACAAAGGTCCAGAACAGAGAAGCCATAAGATGACTCATTCCCAAGAACACGTGAAATAATGTTCAACTCTCTTATAAGACAATAGCGAAGGACAAACTCAGTCTACAGGTTTATCTGATAAGCAAAAGATTAAAAGAATGTAATAATTGGTGGCTTAGAGAGATGGATCAGGGTTTAAGAGCATTTGCTGATCTTGCAGAGGACCAAGTTTGGTTCCCAGCGCCCATATGGCCGCTCACAACCATCTGTAACTGTAGTTCAGAGGACCTGATGTCCTCTTCTGGTCTCTGTGGGTACTGAACACACAAGTGCACACACACACACACGCAACACACACACACACACACACATTAGAGTAATTTTTAAAAAGCATAGTAAACTGAGTGGCTGTAGGCTGGCCCCATACAGCGTGGAGCAGCTGAGTCAGATGCCAGTCACTTCCCCCCAAACTATGGGCAGCATTATAAATCTCTTCCAATTGTCCCTCTCTGGAGAGCATCCCTGTCACCAACCTCCCCTGTGTTTCCACTGCCCTCATCCAATGTGGGTAAAAGGTAGGATTGCTCCAAGAAGGCCTTTTGCAAATCCCACCAAGCAGGCTCCCCTCCCTGGGCTTCTTGCAGCTTGCCTGGGTTTGGGGAATCCCTTGCTCGAGTTTAGCTCTGAGTCTATCCCAAGCTGCTGGTGTGGTTGATTGAGGCCAGGAATGCCAAGCATTTGTGATCCCGTGACCCGTGTGTCCCAGCACACCTTGGGCCACAGATCTCCCATGCTTGTGCTAATTCTGTGGCAGGGTGGTGTTTTGTGGTGTGAATTCTTTATCAAAGTTTATTTTTTTATGTATGTATCATGACACATGTATAAAGAATAGATATGACAGGATGATTTCTTAAATATTTATCAAATTTTATTCTGCTTATGTATGTATCATGACACGTGTGTAGAGGTCAGAGGACAACTTGCAGGGGTCAGTTCTCCCCTTTAACCATGTGGGCCCCAGGGATCAAACTCATGCCCTGCGGCTTGATGGCAGGTGCCTATCTCAGCAGCCTCAGAATGATTTTAAACAAACCAAAACAAAAGGTAGAGGCTGTCGGGATACTCAGATTTCTGCTTCTAGACTAGACATTACTTTATTCTGCCCTAAAAGAAAACAAGACTTAAGTAATTCACAGCTGAAGAGATGTTGACTTTGAAGGTCATTGTTAATAGGTGAGCCACACCCATTTGCTGCCAAGAAAGCAACTGCTTTCATTGCTGCTTTTCCTCTATAAAATGCACCTGACATTGACTTTTCTTTTCATTCTTGAGAAATGAGCTGGTCGTTTACACACCAAGAAAACTTGTCCTGTCCCTATTCACATCAAAGACACATGAGTTCACAGTGCACTCTATCCTGTCAGAGCTGCGCTGTCACTGTGACAGTCAACAAGGTCCCTTCAAAGCCCTTCTCCGAAGACCCACAGAGACTTTATGGTTAAGTATTTAACACACTATGAAGAAGGAGCCCAAACTTTGTTTCTGAGATCTGAAAGAATTTGGATACTAGCATCCAAACGGGTGTGATGGTGCATGCCTTTGGTTCCAGCATCCTACTCTTTAAAATACCAGTGTCAATGCTAGAGACAAGACTCAGCAGCTAAGAGGTCTATTGCTAGTCATGGGGGTAGTGGTGCACACTTTTAATCCCAGCACTCAGGTGGCAGAGGCAAGTGGATCTCTGAGTTCAAGGGCAGTCCAGTCTACAAAGCGAGTTCCAGGACATCCGGAACTATGCAGAGAAATCCTGTCTTGAAAAACAAAACAAATGAACAAAGAATAGATAGATGCTAGCATCCAAAAGGTGAAATTATATCAAATAACAACAGGGACACTCCCAGGAAAAAAAAAACTTTTAAAACGTTAAAAATAATTTTAAAAAACTTTAAAAAATTATTAAGACAGGGTCTCTAGTAGTGAGTCGGTGAGATGGCTCAGTGGGTAAGCACACTGACTGCCAAACCTGATGACCTGAGTTCAATCCCCGGGACCCACAGGGTAGAAGGAGAGAACCAATTCCAAAGAGTTGTTCTCTAACCTCTACATGCACACTGTTGCACACACACAAGCCCCCAACAACGACATGTCCCCCTCTCCCCTTACACACTCTCCCTTTACACACTCAGCTGGTCATAAATTTCCAAAACTGAGTTACATAACTTATATGCACTTGTATTCTAGCATTATTACTTAATTTTGCTCCAAGTGCAGATTTATTATAAATTATTTCAGGACTGTTTCAAGAAAGATGTTTTGGTCTAAAAACAAGATGTAACTGTGTCTAAAGAGAAACCTTAAAGTCTCACAGATAAAATAATAACAAGTAGAATATATTATCAGCCAAGTGATTATGATGATGGTCACTTTTATATATATATATATGTGTGTGTGTGTGTGTGTGTGTGTGTGCATATATATGTGTATGTACATATATATGTGTATGTACATGTATAAACTCAAAGTGTGCCCAGCATGGTGGCACAAGCCTTTAATTCCAGCACAAGGGAGGCAGAGGCAGGTAGATCTCTGAGTTTGAGGCCAGCCTGGTCTACAAAGTAAGTTCCAGGACAGCCAGAGCTATAAGGAGAAACTCTGTCTTGGAGAAAACAATAACAAGAACAACAACAAAAGCTCAAAATGAGGACCATATTCAAAGTGTTGCCCTGTGGTTGTGTGGTTTTGGAGGATGCTGAATGCTAGGTCCTGTGGTTTGTCAGAGGAAGAAGAAAAGCAGAGTATTCACAATGCTGATGGCCATAACATTGTCTCAAGAGAGCACTTGAAATAGGCATAACCATTGAAGTAAAGCCTCCTTCAGAGCCTAGGCCTTTCTGGAAACACCCTGCACACTGTAACCAATCCCATGAGCTTTAATGTCCCTACAAAGCTCTCTCCGAGTGACTCCTGCCGTGGACTGTACCTGCAGGTCACAGGTTTCCCTAACTTCCACTGTCCCTGGTGGGAACCCAGAACATGATATATTCACAGCGATTACATTTAGAAACCTCAGGCTGCTTTCTCTGCTTTCCTGAAGGAGAGGCCCAGTGTAATACTTTCTTCCTCTAGGCTTGCATGCTTGATCCGTGTATGAAGACTGGTTAGGAGAAGGAGAAACTATACACGCAGTATGAGAGGTGTTGAAAATGAAGCTAATGCCAGGAAAGTTAAGACAATGTCCGAACACCTTTAAGATCTGCACAGTACAGAATGAAAGTGGGTTGAAGATGATAACTGTACGTACGTTTTAACTACAGGATGAGAAGGG
The DNA here is from genome assembly GCF_903992535.2 of Arvicola amphibius. NCBI lineage: Eukaryota > Metazoa > Chordata > Mammalia > Rodentia > Cricetidae > Arvicola > Arvicola amphibius. Next base: position 121,530,676 of record NC_052049.1, read on the forward strand.
AACGCTCTGCCTAGACCCAGGATGTGTCTAGGAAGAGAGCAGCTCTTTTGCTAGCCTGTGAAATCATCTCTTTCTGTCTTCTTTTTCTGGTAGGATGTGTTCTAAGAATAAGCGTTAAATTGAAGGTTGTGGGTGAGGGAACATGGTTTCCACCCTTGTTACTATAAAAGAAGGAAGGATGCTGTGGAGACACGTGCTTGGTTATAGCCTGTTACCTAACTGCACGAGTACAGAGGATGTGGTCAGAATTTAGGATGTAGTTGTCTTTGGAGAACAGCCACAAATAACATAATAAACAAATCCAAGGTGTTGAGCTCATGCGCTTTGCCTGAGAGTCCTTCACACGCCGTTCTGTGCCCCTAGAATTCTCGCACTCAGCTTGTGAGCCTTAGCCGAGTGTCTGAGCAACTGTATGAAGGGAGTCAGAGGTGGGCAGCATCTACAGCCCTAGCTGCTCATCTCCTTGTGTGTCTTGGTTGATTATGCAACAGTGTTTATGCACAACCAGCAGTCTGGCTTGGGGAAAGGACAATCTGAGGAGAGTCAGTCAACATGAAAAGGCTTAGAGACTCTACACAAAAGTTTAATTCTAGCCAAGTGTCAAATAGTTCAGGCTCCAGAGTTTATATAATAAACTGGACATAATAAAAGGGGTTTGAAGTTAGGCAGGAGGTTCCTTATTCCACTCATTTCTTGGGTGAGTTTTATCTTTCACAGTTTCCTTTCTGTCTATATAGGTGTCTGTGGGTACCCACAGGGGGTTGGTTTTAGGGTACCCCACTACTTATCTACCACTCGTGTCCCTTATATAAAATGCCATGCCATTTGCCTATAACCTTTGAAAACTTTCCAGGTGTTTGAAGGCATCTTTAGTTACTTAGAATAACTAATACAATGCAAATGATATGTAAATAGATTGCTTAGAATAACCAATGAGATGCAAATGATATGTAAATCGCTGGAATGCTGCCTTGCTTAGGGGCCAATGGCCAGACGACATCTGCACTGGCAAAACCCAGAAACACTTTCATTGCAGGACAATAGAATCCATGGCTTTGAAGGGCGGGCTGTGCTAACCCCTCCCTCACTGGGCTCTCCCGGTGCTGAGAGAGGCTACGTGGTCCCCACACCGCAGGAGTCACACAGCAGATGCTTAGCTCCCTCTCTTCTGGGAGGCAGAGTGAGGTCATTTGTGATCTGCTCTCTGCGTATTCAGTGACTTTAGAAGGGTGGTGCCTCCACCCTGCTTCAGACCCTCATCAGCGGGAGTTGGGGCTGCCTTTCTGTTGCTTCGTTTTAACTGTCTCTTAGATCCAGAGAGAAATCCCAAAGAGAAAGGGCAAGATAATGAAAGGACAGCGGACACCAGGGAACCGTGAGAAAGAGCTGGGCAGATTACAGAGGTCCGAGGACACAGTGTCGAGATCAATGCGATCTCAGCTAGAGCTACACTGGATTAGCGAGGAACATTGTTTCATGGGAGAATACCCTTCCAGACCTTAGTAAATGTATGTGCACCGAGCCACAGCAAGGGAACAGGCCATGCAGTCTCCAGTTCAGCATTTCACAGGTGAGGAATCAGCCTCAGAGAACAGAGCTGTCCTCCAAATTCATGTGCACACCTTGTTCTCTGCGCACCGAGTCTCTGCCTGTGTCTGGCATCATCAGAAACACAAAACAAGGCCTCTCTGTCACGGGCTGTATTGGGGGTAGGGAGGGGAAGAGTGGGGCAGGAGAAGACATTAAATAAAGCAAGTAAATGAAGATTAATGCATTTAAGGAAAAAAGAAAGAAAAAAGAAATTTGAGAACCAGACACTGCAGGCAGGAGATAGAACCATTAGTTTTGGAAAGCTACGGAAGAGCTCTGCAAGGATGTGACATTTGAGCTAAGGCCTAAGTGAGACAAAGAATGTCACGTGACAAAATGGGAGGGAGCAGCAAGTGCAGTGCCCAAAGGGGAGCTAGCTTAGCTCCTTGAAGGAAAGAAAGGGGCCAAGTGTTGAGACGAGAGGAAGGCATCATGATTAAAAGAGATCAGACTGGCAGAAGGCCAGTACTATTCAGCTTCAAATACTCTGGAGTTCAGCTTGGTAAAGTAAGCATGGGAGGAAGCCATGGAGAGATTTGACCAGAGGAGTGGTGTGAAATCTCCATGAAAGAGTATCGTGTGAAGGGAAGTACCTGTCCAAAGCAGCTTAAAGAAGGACAGGTTTGTTTTGGTTCAAGGCTTGAGGACACCGCCTGTTGATGGGGGAAAGGGAGGGAGATGCATGGTCACAGGAATGTGAGGCAGCTGGTTACATTGCACCTGCTCAGTGAGCAGAGAGGGGTGACTGCTGGTGCTCCCCCGGACTTTCCTCTCCTCTTCATTCAGGGATCTAACCCATAGGATGCTATCCCACGGACTGGGGAGCTGGCTCCATTGATGACATGTTTGCTGTGCAAGCAGAAAGAGTGAGTTTAGATCCCCAGCATCTCGTAAGTCGGGTGTGCCATTGCACATCTGTAATCCAGCATTGAAGAGATGGAGACAGGAGGCTGCTTGGAGTCTACTGGCCAGTCAGCCTAGCTGAATAGATAAGACCACGATTCAGTGAGAAGCTCTTTCTCAGGAAGTAACGTGGAGGGCACCTGAGAAAGACAACAGCTGTTGACCTTGGTCCCCCTGTGTGTAGGCTTACATACATCAACTCACATCATCCTCACAAAGCCTCAGGAAAGGTCACCACTTTCACTCCCACTCCATGGATGGAAAGACTGAAGCACAAAGATAAATTATAGTTGATAAAGGTTGGGTCTGTGTTCAACACAATTAGTAGGAATATGCTCTAGACTCTCAGTATTTTATTTTTGTCATATGAATAAATAATATTATTAACTTTCATAAGAGTGCTTGCAAATACGTCAGTATGCCTAAAAGCACTGTGTTAACTGTGATTAGCTTTATCAGTATTTTTCTTACAGAAAATTTTAAGTGTGTGTGTGTGTGTGTGTGTGTGTGTGTGTGTGTGTGTGTGTGTGTGTGCATGTACGAGTTTAATTTCTATGCAGGACCTCAGTTCTCACTTCTGTCAATATTGACTGAGTTCTTCACAGTGGAGGCATGGGAAGTTTGAAGAGGAGCTGGAGAGGTGGTCAAGAGAGCCCACTGTTCTTCCAAAGAACCTGGGTCCAGTTTGCAGAAGCCACATGAGGCAGCTCACAGCTACCTGTAATTATAGCACACGAATCCTGATGTCTTCATCTAGCCTCTTCACATACACACATGCATGTGTGCAACCACACACACACACACACACACACACTCATTGTACACAGGACTAAAAAAATAAAATAAATCTTTTACAAATTAAAAGGAAGTTTAAGAGCTAGGCATAACCAGACATGGTAGCGCATGCCTTTAATCCCTGCACTCGGGAAGCGACCTCTGTGAGTCTGAGGCCAGCCAGGGATGTTACACAGAGAAACCCTGTCTCCAAAAAAAAAAAAAAGAGCTGGGCATAATGTGTTGTCCGAGGTTTTCTATCCCACCAGGTTCCCCAGCCGTTTAGTCCCAAGAAATGCAAAGAGTTCTGCATTAGTTATAATCTGACTGGCCTAGTTGCTCAGACTTCTTATTAACTCTTATAACTTATATTAGCGCATTATTCTTATCTATGTTAGCCACATGGCTCAGTACCTTTTTCAGCGAGGCAGTCACATCTTGCTTCTTCTGTGGCTGGGTCACGACTGCGGACCAAGCTTTCCTCTCCCCAGAATTCTCCTGTTCTTGTTGCCCCACCTCTACTTCCTGCCAGGCTACTGGCCAATCAGTGTTTTATTAAAATACAGTTGACATGGTACAAACCATTGTCCCACAGCACTTCCCCACTTAAAAACAAAAACAAAAAGCAAAAAAAAAAAACCAAGAACTCTGAATCTAATATCATTTGTTAATGTAGACCTCTGTGTGATTTCTTTAGGACTTAATGACTGCAGGAACTGGGCAGGACAGAAAACCTCAGACAACAATAATGTCACATCCCTGTAATCCCAGCACTCAGAAGGCTAAGGCAAGATGATAACGAGTTAGAGGACAGCGTGGGCAACATAGTGAGACCCATCACAAAGCAAAACTAAACAAACAAACAAAAAGGAAGAGAAAAACCATCGAACGCTGTAGAACTTGTACACTGTCACCCAAACTGAACAACAATAGCAAAAATATATGGTGGTTGGCTTTAGTCAAGGACTGACATAACTAGACTCCAAGGGAGGCCAAGTAAATAAAACATAGTCCAGTTTGTGGTGGTTTGAAAAAAAATGGCCCCCAAAGAGAGTGGCACTATTAGAAGGTGTGGCCTTGTAGGAGTAGGTGTGGCAAAAATAAGAGTCAGGGGAGTGGTTTTGAATAAGTGCTGAGATCATATTGGCATATAAAGCTATTGAATCTAGAGCTGTAATCCCTATATTCTGCTCAGAGGACTTGTTTGATTTCACATTTTTATAACTGCCCTCTCCTCAAGAACATTTGTGGGAAATGTCATTGTGTGTATAGCACTGTTGAATCTTTTTGAACCATGGACTCTAAACTTGAAATATGGTATCTACAAGAATAGCTCATCTGTATCTATTTTTGAGTTTTATTATTTATTCTTTATCTTAAAGATTTCATTTTATATTTATTTGTGTGTGTGCCCGCACATGTGCAACACATGTCTGAGCATGCCCAGAGATTCCAGAAGAGAGTGTTAGATTCCCTGGAGCCATGTGGGTGCTTGGAACTGAATTCGGGTTCTCTGGAAGAGCCACAAGTGCCCCCTAACCACTGGGCAATCTTTCCAGACCTTGTATCCATCTTTAAAAACCATAAATAACAAACCACCTTCAAACTTAAAGGCTTAAAACTATTTTGGTTTACTAGCTTATGGTACTAGGGGCATCCACTTGGGCTGGCTTACCCAGGCACTCCACTTAGGCTCCTTCTTTTGACCCCAGTGGCTCAGCTGGCTCTAATGGTCTATGGTGGCTTTGACCATGTGTTGGTGATGGCTCTCAGCTGGGTCTCCCTCTCAAAGATTCCAGCCCAGATGTCTTTGCACTGAGGTTCCCTTGCTGCGAGAGGGAAAAGACAGAAATTCAGCATTTCTTGAGACCTGGCCTTAGAAGTCTCTTGTTTCACACCTACCCTGTTCTGTTGGTCTAAACAAGCGCTAGGCCTGTCCAGGTTCCAGAGGGCTGTGGAAGAATCACAATGAGAACTGTATATTTATTCAGGCAGGAGAGGAACTATGGAGGCAAACAGCCTGACAAATGGAAAAAAAATTTTAAAAAGAAAGAAAATTAAATATTTGACCCTGGTCATCCATCTAGAGCCTGACCCTGACCCTGTGATCTTTCCACTATTTTGTGAGTCTAGCCAGGTGTGGTGGCACACACTTTTAACCCCAGTACTTAGAGATAGAGGCAGGCAGATTTCTGAGTTCAAGCCAGCCTAGTCTACAGAGTGGGTTCCAGGACAGGCCAGAGCTATGTAGAGAGATTTTGACCTTAAAAAAAGAAAAAGAAAAGAAAAAGAAACATTAAAAAAGAATAACAACGGGGCTGGAGAGATGGCTCAGAGGTTAAGAGCACTGACTGCTCTTCCAGAGGTCCTGAGTTCAATTCCCAGCAACCACATGGTGGCTCACAACCATCTGTACTGAGATCGGGCGCCCTCCTCTGGCATACGGGCATACATCAAGGCAGAAAGAATGTTGTATACAGAATAAATAAATAAATCTTAAAAAAAGACTCTTACTATATCTCCCTATATTAACTTTAAAAACAAAGAACAACAACAACTTTGATTAGCAGTGAGGAGAGATGAGGCAAAAAAAAAAAAAAAAAAAAAAAACTTTCTCAGAAAAAAAAATACAAAGGTGAGTAGGGAGGGTCACCAAGGGTCAAATGTGGACGACCAGGAAGAGATGAGGGACATGATAGGCAGACCTTAAGGATGCAAATGACAGAAAAACACCATTCACTCAGGAAGAAGAATCTTAGAGCATGTGGCATGGTGATGAGATGCCAGCATGGAGTCTTAAGCAGCACAGGGCAGCGTGAAGGAAGGGCACTTGGGTACTTGGAGCTAAGGGCTGGACCAGCAAGGAAGCGACCTGATCTAATGTAGTCTAGCTGATCAGCCCGGGGGTAAAAACAAATTAGAAGTGTAGACAGCAGTCCCTCGTGATACGTTGAGTCAGGCAGGACTAATTAAGCAGACAAGCTGTGTCCTAGTAATTTGCCTTCATGTATGTCATTTCTAACCCTGGGGTTCTTCCCATTGCTTAAATGGACAGTCCGCCCTGGTTGACTGCCGGGGTACATAACAAAGCAAAACAGGGGTTGAGTCTCCTGTGGACTGCTTAGGAGTGCCATTGAGTTCTGTTTCTAAACAAAGTCTCCTTGAAAACAAGGTCAGCTAAGATGTAAATTTCTGCCCTGTCTCACACATCACTGTGCCCTTGCTTTTATGTTTAGGGTTTTTTCTTGTCCATGGTGAGTTTACTCCCTATCTTACGTTTGGGGTAACTTGTGTGACTCAAGGCCGTGTTGATTGAGTGAATGTTGTGTTCTTTTCAATCAGCTGCCGAAGGTGTGCAAGTCACGCTGCAGAGTCTACAAACTCTCACCTACTCCAGACTGGGAAGGCGAGTTCCAGGTCCTTACAAAGTTTAGATTTTCAGCCGTGCTTAGTTTCTCCACCTTCATTGCTCTTGCTTCAAATGCCAGAACTAATTCTGGCTTTGTTTTTGGGGCCCGTGAAGACAGTGCCTTCTTTGACCACCTGAACTTGAACTTCCTGGCTCCTGACTGCACCTATTCAGTCTGCTGTCCTCTCTGACAGCCCCCAGCCACCCCTGACCTACTTGCAGTTTATTTAAGGGTTTCTAAAATTGTTCTGAATCATGTTATTATTGTATATGGATTTCATTCCTTTACTTCCTGGATTTCATTCCTTATTGCTTCCAGGAAACAAATATAATTTTATCAGAAATTTAACTATAGATTATACCTACTTCAGCCCTGGTTAGAATCATCTTTTTAAGGCCCAATATTCAAAGTTTAATCAAAATAGAAATCAAAAAACCTGGGTTGACTACTTAGAACAGGTAAGAAAAACTCAGGACTTTTTAAAATGTCTGATTCCAAAGGAGAAATCTTGATTCAAAAATTTTAAAAAGCCTCTCCTTGCCAAAACACAAAGTATAATCACAAAATATTCAAACTTCATTTCTTAGAAATTTAGCATATTTTACTAAACATAAAGAAAATTCTCAAAGGAAAAATAATTACCAACAATTATAAATACAGTACCTTTAAAATAAGAATATTTGAAATAATTATACCTAGCTTTCTAAGGATGTCTTGTATTAGGTTTGTACCTGGTAGCCTAATTAATAACCTTTGAAAGTCATTTTGGTTATATGTATAAAAAATCAGAAAAATGTATTGACTCTTTAACCCCATTATTATATTTCTGTCTCAGATACCAGGAAGGTAGAAAAATGCATGGTATGTTAATTACAGGTATTTACAAAAGGAAATCTCGGTGACTTGTTCCTGGGGGGTGAAAAATATATTGCCTTGAATATTTAGTGATTGCTCAAAAAGTTAGGAATGTTACAAGTGGGTTTAGTGTGTGTGTGTGTGTGTGTGTGTGTGTGGGTGGGTGGGTGGGTGGGTGTGGGTGTGTGTGGGGGGGTGGGTGTGTGTGGGGGGGTGGGTGGGTGTGTGTTTCCGAGCATCAAGACACATTTGTGAAAGTCAAAGGACAACTTGTGAGGGTGGTTCTCATTCCTACCATGTGGGTCCCAGGAACTGAACTCAGGTCATCAGAATTGGTGACAAGTGCCTTTGCCTACTGAGCCATTTCATTAGCCCTAAAAGTGCTTTTGATAAATGTTGTTTTAATGTTATATATGCTAGATCTCTACAAATTGTATCTCCTATGCATTATATCAATAAAAAATCTAAGGGGTCTTCTTTGGCATGTAGCCTTAGCCCCCAAATCATTCCATCTCTCTAAAAACTATTTTTCTTCAGCTCCACCATCATCACCCTGTTTGAAATAAACAGCTTTTTCTACTGAACTCTACAGGTACTCTGACTGGTCTTCATCCCATGCTGGAATCTGTCCTCCACCTGTAGCTAAATGTAAATCCAGTGTGGCTCCCACACATACACCAGTGTTTCAAATGCCCAACACCTTACCTGACCCCAAATGCTGCAGAAAACTGTGACTGCCTCTCTAGATTTTCCTCTCCATTGTCACACTCTACCTAGGCAGTTCTCTCCAGTTGATGCTCTCCTGCCCAGGACACTGTATCTACAGTTGATACTCTCCTGCCCAGGACACTGTGTCTACAGTTGATACTCTCCTACCTAGAACACTGTCTACAGTCGATGCTCTCCTGTCTAGGACACTGTCTACAGTTGATGCTCTCCTGCCCAGGACACTGTGTCTACAATTGATGCTCTCCTGCCTAGGACAGTGTGTCTACAGTTGATGCTCTCCTGCCTAGGACAGTGTCTACAGTTGATACTCTCCTGCCTAGGACACTGTGTCTACAGTTGATGCTCTCTTGCCTAGGACACTGTCTATAGTTGATGCTCTCCTGCCCAGGACACTGTGTCTACAGTTGATACTCTCCTGCCTAGAACAGTGTCTACAGTTGATGCTCTCCTGCCTAGGACAGTGTCTACAGTTGATGCTCTCCTGCCTAGGATAGTGTCTACAGTTGATACTCTCCTACCTAGAACACTGTCTACAGTTGATACTCTCCTGCCTAGGACACTGTCTACAGTTGATGCTCTCCTGCCTAGGACAGTGTCTACAGTTGATACTCTCCTGCCTAGGATACTGTCTGCAACTGATACTCTCCTGTCTATGATGCTCTCTGCAAGAACCTTTCTTCTTCCTGTCCTTCCGCCCCATCATCTCAGGGAATCTTTATTGCTGCCCTAGATCAGGTCTTCTTGTCACCCTCTCTTGTGACCTCTTTACCCTTTTCTTACTGACGACTCACACACGCAGTACCCCATCCTAGTTGAATTTGAATTCTGGGAGAAGAGGGACTTAATTTGCTCACTGTTCTTCCCAAAGTTCAAATGTGTATTGAATTCCTAAGTCACATGCAGCACTGCCACTTAGCTAATCTGTGTCATTGTGGGATTCTTGGGGCTTTCTCCTGTTAGACTCCAGTCACCCTAGGGAGGGCCCATTCCTGCTCTGCCTACTGAGGTGTCTCAGTACCTGCACAGTAGGAGGCCTTCTCCAGGTATATACTGGATACATTTACCATGACCATGTAAAAACACAGGAAAAAGCTACAACAACAACAAAACCACAGTTAGAAATTATAAAAGTAGAACATTTTTCAAATTGATAATGTAGTGAAAATTAACAAGTAAACAGAAAGGAATAGTTATTCTAATACATTGTAATTGTAGAATACATATAAAAAAGGCTAGTCGTAGACATAGTACTTACAATTATTCTACTGTAAGAGATGAGATGTTTCTATTTTCCCCTAGTATATCCAAATGGTTGTGTCAGTTTTTGCAGAACTGTAATCATAGATTCAATTCTATGTTTTGTTTCTTCTTTGCTTCATGATGCATCCAGATTGCTAGGATTCTACATTGCCTACATAATTATACTTAGCAACTACATGGTATTCATTCAAATTTGTGTACTTGAGAGTGGTTCTTACTTTAAGATTTATTTCTTGGACTACAATTCAAAGTATATGACTATTCACAGGGAAATACAGGTTACTGTCTTCTTTGACTACAATATGGAAAAGACACAGTGATGGTCATATGTACAAACACAGAGCGGGGCTTGAAGCGGGGCTGACTGTGATTACTTCTACAAGAGAATTAAGTTTGCATCAAGCCTATAAGAGCAGGAAAATCCCTCTATATAGGTTTATATAGAGCAACCTAAATCAGGTAATTTCTGAAAAAGATGGATATGTTAGGAGAGGCGGAGGGGTCAGGCTTTTGGGAAACCAGCAATTAGAGAGGGCTCTAAGAAAATGGAATCCATAGACTGATGAGAGACATTCTAAAAGGAAATGCCGATAGTGGTTGGAAGCAGATACTGGGGGTTTCTCTGTTTGTTGGCACAGGAGATGGCAGTAGAGGTAGGAGTGGAGGAGATGGCAATAGAGATAGGAGTGGCTGACCGAGTGACGGGCGGTACAATAGCAGAAAGAGGCACCGGCGCGAATCCGTAGGCTGTGGGCTGAATAATGACATTGCTACCTAATGCTTTTCAAAATGCAAGTCTGGGCAGGATGACCCCTGGCTTCTCAAATACGTTTTTATAAAACAGCAGTATCGTAGCCTCAGGCAGAAGAGACTTACAGCCTTCGTGGTTCATTGACTTTAACTCCAAAGTGGCCACTCGGCTGTCTTCTTGCTGGCTATCTTCTCAGAAAACAAAACATGGAAAGCCAGGCACAGTGACTCAAACCTGTAATCCTACCACTTGAGAAACTGAAGCAAAGGGATTGCCATGAGTTCAAAGCCAGTCTAGGCTATATAGCAAGACATCCTCCTCAAACACACACACACACACACACACACACACACACACACGCAGTCCTAACACTTGTACTTTCCAGAAGACCTTAGACAAAGGATTATAGCCACAGGAACTTGAAATAATCCCCCAAACACTAGAAGTTCCCAAATTTGGAAGCCAACAATCCTCAAGTTTTCATCAGTGCTAAGCTATCTGCTTTTAAGGTTGGCATGGTGTTCTTCATCCAGGGTCGTCTCGCTCTGGATTAAGCACCTATCATTTTCAAATACTAGAATCCTCCTGAGAAATGATTTACCTTGGAGAGGTATTAGATAAAGACATAAAGCAACTTTTCTTTGGAAAGACAGCTGAATAAGGGAAAGTATGGGAAAAAATAGATGTGTTAGGATTCCAGACCTAGTATCCCAAAGGGATAGCCAGCTGCGCACAGTTGCTCCCTGGATGATATTCCCTCTATGTCAGTGGCCTCTGTCCTCTTCAGCCTGAGCGCCAACGCTGTTCACATTCCTGGTCTTTGTGTCTTTGCTTTGAACAGATTGTACCATCCAAGGCCATCGATTACACTAACAATCTGCGTGTTAACTTCAGTTGCTGACCACTAAATGGATGAGTGAGGATCCTATCTGTTACGTCCCCCACAGCCTACACGGGACCTCAATAAACATTTAGTTGGTTAATGTTGCTCAATAAGCATTTAATGTATTAATGAATAAGTGCATGAGTAATCAGAACCGGAATGTTCCGGTTTCTGCATGCCATTAGGACATCTATCATTTCATTGCTTTTTTAGATCAGGTCTTAACACATTGCTTAACCAAGTTTCTTGTCATTGACTCTGTGGTTATTTTAACAACCAGTAAAAACTTAGGTTGTCATCTTATATGGAAGAATGCACCATCCACAGAACAATATGTGTAAATATGTACACCATGATCAAAGAGCGATTCTAACTAGGGCAACTTTTCCTCAGGTTATTAGCCTGTCCTGCCTCTGTGGTGCAACGCTTAGCTCACCACACAGCTCGATTCTAATGAGGAATGGATTTGAACTGTGCACTGATATTTTTGTTTTATTTCAGCAAACTTCAAAAGACAAAGAGGGATATCAGATGGCTTCAGGGAGCAACTGGTGAATGGTTCGAAGAAATTCAAAGAAAGAAATTTTGCAATGAAACAGATGTTAGCCAGATGTTAAAACTACCACTCACATATAGACTACGGAAGGGGATGGCAAAAAATGGTGAGAAAAAAAAAACTTTTTTGCTTTAAATTATCTTTTCATTGCCTTGTGGTACAGCATTGTAGATAACAAATCCATGCATTGGCAGTTTAGCCAATTTATGACTCAGGACTGTTTAAGGGACTTAAGTTTTGTAGTATAGAATACGCTAGACAGTTTAGGTAGGTGACAAAATGCCTGAGACATCTCAGTGTGAATATGGTCAAAGCGTTCACTCTTGATAAACTTCAGTATGTTTTTCATTTATAAGTGGGCATGATGTCTACCTCACAGGATAAAATGGGATTGTATGTGCTAGGAATTAGCCTGATGGCCAAGGAGACAGTTCCGTACTGCCCAGCGTGAAGACCTGAATTCAAATCCCCAGAACCTACGGAAGTCTGTGCACAGTAAATAAGCTGTCACCTTGCTCTCCTGTGAGAGATAGGGGTTAGAGGCAGGGAGAGTTCTCAGAGGCCTCTGGACGGGCTACCCTGCCACAGGGCATAGAAGCAAAATACCAAGCAAAGGTAGAAGGGTGACGACTGACAAATTCAGGTTTCCCCAACCTCCACATTCATGTTTATGCATGAGCATGCCATGCATAAACACTCACACCTACAGTCACACACATCAACACACTAAAAACTTAAAAGTAAAAAGCATTAAGATTGCAATGGCTTGTGCCTTTAATCCCAGCACTCAAGAGGCTGAGACAGGAAGAGTGTCATGAGTCTCAGGCCAGTCTGAGCTACAGAATGAGACCTTGCTCCCAAAAATATGGAAAGAAAAGAAAGGGCCATAGTAACCCCTTACCTAAACTCCCTCTGCAGTCTCAGTGCCTCCACACGGGTGGCTGTAAGCGCCTGCTGTGGACACTCGGTTGTGACTGCCAGCCTGTCACTTCACCCAATTTTCTTAAGCTTTTAATGAGGGCAGTGAAACCTGTTCCCATAGGACACCCATGAGCGTGGCTCTCGGAGAGTCAGCTAGAAACTAGCGTGCTACTGAACCAGTCCTGTCGACCGCTTTCCCTTACGTTGTCAACATGAGCAGCATCCTAAAACAGGTGGCAGCATTTCTGGATGCACAGATGGATAAAATCTACAGCCCTCGTAAGAAAACAATCAGTCTAAAAAACAGTCCAGATTTTCATTTGCGTGTGGGATAAGTGTGGTAGTGGTGCTCCTGGTGCTGGGGATCCAAGCCTGCTGGGCAAGTGGCCTGCCCCTTGCCTACATCTCTAGCCCAAAACTCAGATTTTTAGATTGAGCCCATGTTTACGCCATGATGGCTTTTCCTTACCTTGAACACCAATATTTATAAAAATCAGTGTGCACAAAAGGATTATGGTATTATGATGTTTGTATATGTTGATGGGCCTTAAATTTAAAATTGAAGGCTCATATATAAAGTTATAAGTTATTATACATATATTGTATGCATTTGTATAAACCAAATATATGTACATAGGCACACACATATATACATAAATACACACACACACATATATATATCACATATATCACATGCCACAGCAGGATAGATTTTGGAAAGCAATAAGGAACATTCTAAATGATTTCATTTCCCTTCTATTTACTCTCTTTGGCATCAAAGAGTTACATGAAAAAAACTCTCTCCATCATTTTAAAGAACTGGTATTTTCCAAACGATACTTGGATCCGCAAGCTATGAAATGAATGGGTCCCCTGGCTCGGGAGCTTGGATGTTGGACATCTCTGTAGGAGGTGTAATGAGAAAGACCCACAGAGAGGCATCAAACAAGGAATTCTGTGACGCATACTGAAAACTCTGCTTGAGTGTGAAGTTTGTCTTTGCCCAGCAGACCCTTTGGAGCACAGGACCCTGAGAAGCAGCTCTGCACTCTCTTCGTTCTTGGGGTCATGTGGGGCTGCTAGCTGCTTCTAGACGGCAGAAGGAGGGGAAACAAAAGCCACGCCTTCCTTCTTCTGTCACAGAGATTTGTCTGAAAGCAGGCATAGCAGCGGACGCCTGTAACCACAGGAGGCAGGAGGATGCAAGTTTGAGATCAGCCTGGCTTCCCTGGCCAGATGGAGCTATATAATCATAACTTGCCTCAAATTAAAAATAACCAAAAAATATATTACTCTGAAACTTTAAAAAAAGTTATCATGTAGCACAATCTGTTCTAAAATTTAATAAGTACGTTGAGCTTTTACCCACCTGTCTCCACCCGCCAAGAGCAGGAATTCTAGGCAGGTGCCATTCTATCAGCAATGGGGCTAGAAGCCAGGGTTCTGTGTATGCTAGGCAGGCACGCCACAACCGAGCTACCTCTCCAGCCCGTCTGCAGGTATTTTAACGGTGTAAAATCTTCGCTCTCTCCCCCTCCCCCAGATTCGTTGGAATTACAAACATCAAGATCTAAAAACCTAACCAACCAAAAGCCATCTGTTTCTTCCCGAATGAGCATCCGGTCATCCTTTGCTTCGCTGTTCTCCTTCAGAAGATCTGGGAAGGAGACGCTCAAGCTTCAGTCTCAAAGACCAAAAGGGTGAGTTTAACTCAGCTCAAGTGACAGCTTCCTTGATCAGTTGGTACTAAGGCCTGTTTAGTGGCCAGAATGTTCAGCGTTTGTTCTTAGAATTGAAGTCCGGGTAGGCACGAACGAATAAACAGTGTCTCGCTTGCACTGCGACAAGTCTTAGGGACTGTGAAACTCGGCTCGTCTGAAAGCTACCTTTTAAGCAACTGCTGACCTCCGGGTGGTGAAGATGGAGAACCACGGGTTAAGTGTTGGGAAAGAGTTATTGGCGGTTACTCTGCTGAGCCTGGAGCAGTGTCTGTGCCTGGGCTGGAAAGATAAATTGAAATCGCTGCTTTTCGGGGGCCGTGTGCGCTTCTGCCAGAAGTGGAGCTGAGTATCAGATGGGGGCAGGGGGAGAGAGAGAAGTGGAGAAAAATCAACTTCAAAACAGAAAGGAAGACGAATTTGATTTTCAGAAATGCTGACGCCGCTGTTCTTGAGTGGTTGGCCAGAATTTCAGTCTAAGGCGAGGGGAGAGCCCACATTTGGAGCTGCGCAGGCAGGGGTGCACGCAGACAGTTCCCGGTTGGACGCTGCATAAATCAGCCCCCCCCCCCTCCACTCGAGGAGTGTCAGTCATTGGGTTGTTTCCAGACAAGCAAGCACAGCTCTGCAGGGTAGCTGAGCTGCTTGCTGAGTATTTTCCGCATAGTCTTCCTGGTTACAACGCTTCCCACCCTCTTAAGGTGTTGGCTTGGCACGTGACGTGTTCCCTGCCTGGCGAACCATTAAGATTGAGTTGCAGCGCTAAATCAAAGGTGTCGGAGGTCACTGTCCCTGAAAAAACGAGCCTCAGCAAGCAGCTGCTGGGGCGTGTGTTGAGGCTCTGGGACTTCGCGGAGCACCCGGATTTCTTTTTTACTTTCGGCTTTTCTCTGATGAAATAAGAGCAAAATGTGGATCAGTGGAACTGAACCTCCTAGAGCCACTTGCCAAGAATACTCTTCGTCGGTGAGTTGCTTTAATAAACTAAACAAAGCATTGGGGACAACTGTTGTTTGGGAGGTTTAAAACTGAAATATATTTCATGGTTTGTAGAAACTATTTCGTTCAAGGAGAAAGGTTGATTGCCAGCGAGTTGGGGAATGAAGGTTTTCACTGTGATTTGTATCTCAGGCAATTGGATTTTTTTAAAGGGAGAGTTATAGAGCAGACCGAGATGGCTTGGGAAACTGGGAAAAGTGAAAGAAACGTGCGTGCTCCAGAGGCAGGTTTGTTGGTGTTGTTTTGCTTTTTGTTTGGTTTTTGTTGGTGGTGGGTTTTTTTTTTTTTTTTTTTTTTTTTTTTTGGTGCTGTTGTTTGGATTTTTTTTTGTTTTGGGGGGTTTTGGGGGTTTTTTTTTTTTTTTTGCGGTTTTGTTTGTTTGGTTGGTTTTCTTCCAAGCTCCTGTTACAGATTGCTGCAAAAGTGGATCAAGGAAGATAATAGATCTAAAGATCTAGGATCTTCATTTATGGTATGTGTTTTGGCCAGAGGGCAAAAAGAAAACAGAAAACTTGCAGGCTTTGTTCAGCAGATGTCCTTGTCTGATACCAAACGCCTGAGCTGCTGACTGCAGCCAGGAGACAGGTGACAAATGCCAGTGCTTCAGTGCTTCCCAGACATTGGCGTCTTAAAATACATCTTTCTTCCTTTAAAAAAATTGATTTTTTTAAAATTATTACTGTGTATCTGAGAAAGAGAAAAGACCAGACAGAGAAGAGGCGTGCCTGGATCGTAGCACACGTGTGGCAGAGGTCGGAGGACTGCTTCCAGGAGCTGGTTCTGTCCGACTGTGTGGGTTGAGGATTAACTTCTGCCATCAACCTTGGCAGCAAGTTGTACTTTGACCCACAGAAACATCTCGCAACCCCAAATACGTCTTACTTTCAAACTTTAAATGGGACTATCTAATGTTTAGCTTAACGTGACCATTAATAGTGATGTCTTTTATTTACTTGCTTGCTTTTTTTTTCTTTTGTGATAAGGATATATATTGTAGCCTTGGCTATCCTAGAACTCGCATAGCCCAGGCTGGCCTTAAGCTCACACTGATATTCCCGTCTCTACCTTGACAACTATTTGTTCTGCCAGAATAGAATGCAATGAAGAATAAACACTGGTGTTTATTCTCACAAGGTCTCAGAGGATTGTGCAAAAAGAATGCTTTTTATTTTAAAATTGGAACTTGACTCCAGTGTTTAGATCGAAATCTCAAGTGTGAGAGGAACAAACATTTTTGCCATCGTGGGGAGGTATCATAAGGCAGATTCATAATATGAATTCATGGCTTCTCTAATCCCAGGTAGCATTTACCTTTAGCAGTTCTGATCTTCAGAACACAGAAACAACCTTCGGAATACTTTCTGACCCAGGAACTCTTTCTTGCCTGAGCTCTGAGGAAGAGTCTGGTGGGATCTGGGAAGCTTGGTTACACAGGACAGACAACCTTCAAGTTTCTACTTTCTGAAGCCATCGAAGGCTTAACTGCTTGGTGCCCTGCAGGGCAAGTCAGCGAAGCAATTTAGAGAATATTTTTTTTTACATTAATGAATTATTTGAATTTCTTTTAAGGTGTATAATTTATACTACAATGTTAATTTTTGAAGCAACTTACTTTTCAGTTTATTTTCATCTTTTTCTTTTATCAAATCATATTTGTGGTTGTCATTGTAGCAAATACACAGTTGAATATCAGGCACAAAAGTCAACATCAAAGTTATTAATATAGCTATAAGATATGAATGAATGACGTAGAGGCATTTACATCTCCGACAGATAATTCAGAGTTAGAGGACAACCTTAATTTGCTTCCCAGAGTGGTATTCAGAGGGAAAGTAACCAAGACAAAAAAAAAACAAAAACAAAACATCAAACTTTATATAAAACTCTTGATAATCAGGTAAATAATCCATCCTCCTTCACTTTCTCCTCTTCTTCCACATTTATTTTTTAAAACACAGTTTCTCTGTGTACTCCTGGAGCTCACTCTTTAGACCAGACTGGCCTTGAACTCACAGAGATGCCTGTGCCTCTCAAATACTGAGATTAAAGACATACACCACCACACCAAGATTATTTGCTTCTTTTAAGCTTTGGCTGTTTGTTTTGTTTTGTTCTGTTTTTGAGACAATGTCTTGTTGTGGAGCCCAAGCTAGTAGCCCAAGCTGACCTTGAACTCACAATCCTTCAGTGTCAGCCTCCTGGATTCTATGACCATAAACGTGTGCCACCAAGCTCAGCTCTGTGCTTCGGTTTGCATTGAGAAATGTCCCTGCAAAGTAGACAACCTTTCTTAGAAAATAAATTGGGATGTGGGTTTCATAACTTGTCACGATATCCTTGTTCACTTTAAGGACCTACCATTTAAAGCAGGATAGTTCCCCCTCCCTCTCCAGTTAATTTTCAACCCCGATTGAAAACTACAATATGATGAGGAGAAGCCTTGAGAGAGAGAAAAATCTAGATTCTTGTAACTTTTATTATAGTATATTTTAGTTGTCTCTGTTTGTTATTCGTTGGTGATATCCTTCTCTTCCTGTGCCTAATACATGAATTAAGCTTTAACATAGATGTTTATGTATAGGAAAATAAAGGTCAGTACAGGATTTTGTACTGTCTGTGGTTTCCAGTAGCCACTAGGGAACCTTAGAATGTACCTCTTGCACAAGGATAAGAGAATCTCCAGTATGAAGGGTTTTGTTGGTGGTGATTGTGACGTGTGTGTGTGTGTGTGTGTGTGTGTGTGTGTGTGTTTGTAGTCCAAGCTGGCCTGGAACTCTGTGTGCCCCTGTCTGGCCTGGAATCCATGGCAATCTTCTTACATGAGCCTCCTGAATGTTGAGATTCCAGACATGAGCAACCAGATCTAGCAATACATGGAATCTTGAAATTTTGGTTTATTACTTTCAATGGGAAAAAATGGGAGCACAGTGATTCCATAAATTATAAAATGTCCACGTGATTTCTGCTTCACACGTATCCTCTCCCTCCAAAACTCATACCGTCCAGCTTTCCCATTATGATTTAAATGCAATTTGCAAATGAATGAACTGCCTCAAACCCCAGGAAGAAGGAAAAGAACCTGTGTTTGTTGTTTATTGCTGTCCGTGTGTTCAAGATGGCTCTAATGTAGTGCCCGCTGCTCCCCCCAACACCTTCTGGCAGGGGTGTCTCCTGGGTCGTGTTATGAGGTGGCTGGTGTCTGTGGCCTGTGGTGCTCTTTGCTTTCCCACAGGTCCCCTCCCTAGAGTTTAGTAAGTGTCTATGGTATACAGCCTGGGCCCTCCAGCCTTCAAAGTAGCATCCTCAGCGACTCCTTTCTTGGTCCAGATTCCCAGTTCCAGAAATGACTCCCTCCTTGCCATGATGAGGCAATGTGTTTCAGCATGCTCCACCAGGAAGTCACCACCCTCTGTCCACCCACCATCTGAAGTCACAGCCATATGTTCTCTTGGTTATTTCAATTTTAGGAATGTAGGTTTTTGCTTTTTTGGGTTTGTTTGTTTGTTTGTTTGTTTGTTTGTTTTATGCTCTTTCCCTTGGGTAGTCCCAAAATAAAAGCATAGGGGAGCTAGTTTGCAAAGTCCTTGGATATTCTGTACATTCAAGCCTCCTTTCCTTGGAGGATCATCATAGTGTGTGACACAATAGTGACTGCCCCCAACATGGCTACAGTTGGGCTGATAACTGAGACTTTAGGGCAAGAATGCAGGTCCACTCTCCTGCTCCTTTAGGGGTGATGTTATTCCCTTCAGATGTGAGGAGCCTTGGTGGCTCCACCTAGCCACTTCTCAGACATGCCCAAATTTGCCTGATCCATAGGGCGTACACAGCTTGGGCTTTTCAGCTGCAAACTCCCTTACGTAAGCAGAAAGCTCAAAGACTATTTTGGAAAGTTAAAAGATACATCATATTTTCCCTGAATTTAGATTCTCTCTGTGCCTCCCACTCCCTCTTTCCTTCTTTCCCCTCCTCATTTTCTAGCTGGAAAGTCTGAGCTGAAATGTAGAAGACTCTAAGACCAGAGGCCTCAGAGCGAGTGAGCTCTTTCTCAGGTTGTGCTCCCTCTGTGGTCTCTGGCATGGTAGACATGTAGACAGATGAGCACCTGGGAGAAGCAAGACAAGGGGACAGTCTGGGTTTTCCCATCCTGGGAAGCCAGTGGCTTCCGGTTGATCCGGTTACCTTTATTAAGTCTGAGTCTCATGAGCAGTTTTCCATCGAGAGGCGATCAGGTCGTGGAATCTGTCTTAGTAGGCACAAGGATGGGAACCAGGAGCTTTATTTTTATTTCTCTGGGATAATATGGAGCCCTGCAGTATAATTCATTCAAACCAAGGTAATGGCTGTAACAATTCCTGACGTGGGTGATAATAGCCAAGACAATAGCTTTACTTTCATGTATCAAGTTTTTATCAGAGTCCTGCCCTGGATCAGACAGCACATTGACTGTGTTGGAGGTAAAGTAGGACCGAAAGCCAAGTCCCTTCCCGGAGGACTGTAATCTAATGAAGGCCCCTGGTCGTCCCGTGCAGCGGCTGGCCCGTCTCAGAACTGCTCTGTTCTTCCTTTCAGTTGTTGTTTGTTTGTTTGTCAAGACAAAGGGTTTCTCAGTGTAGCCTTGGCTGTCCTGGAACTCACTCTGTAGACCAAGTTGGCCTCCAACTCAGAGACCCGCCTGCCTCTGCCTCTTGAGTGCTGGGATTAAAGGAAAGTACCACCAAGTCTGTTCTTTATCTTGGCAGTTCTGGCAAATGACAGTCGAGGAAGTCGTGTCCTTTGAACTCACACAGGGATTCCGTGTGGCCCAGGTGTAACCCGGGTCACAGCAGACAGACATGGTGGGTATCTGGGTGACTGAGGATCTTCCTGCCAGGAAGTTCTTAACTAAACTAGAGGATCCAGAGACTTCCTGGAGGAAGAGGACCATACTAGGTGACTAAGAGACAAGAGTCTTTACCAAGCAACCGTGGAGAAAGCCGAATCCATCTCGGTCACAGAGACTCACGAAGTCAGTTCAAGTCAGCAGTATCTGGTTTTCATGTTAGAAAGATCCCTTCAGGTCCGTGGTTCCTCAGCCAAGGGCATGCGGGTACCCTGACAGACACTCAGCAAAGCTTTAAGACGTGTCCAGTTCTCACGGCTGAAGTGGGGGTGGAGGTCAGGGGTGCTGAGGAACATTGAGGCGATAAGACAGGCCACCTCAGGAAAGGCAGCATCAGCAGTGCCAAGGAGGAAGAATCTTTGCTCCAATTTATAGCACAAAGAATGGATTTGAGGCCAGGCAGTGATGGTGCACACCTTTAATCCCAGCACTCGGGAGGCAGAGGCAGGCGGATCCCTGTGAGTTTGAGGCCAGGCAAGTCTACAGGAGGTAGTTCCAGGACAGCTAGGACTGTTACACAGAAAAAAACCTGTCTTGAAAAACCAAAAAAAAAAGAAAGAAAGAAAAAAAGAAAAGAAAAGGATTTGAGGGAGAAACATTGGAGTCTGCAGAGCAGGAATGTTGGCATGATGGAGCAGAGCTGTGATCGCCTTCCTTCCAGCCTCAGCTACATGGTGAGTGTGAGTACGAGGCCAACCTGGGCTACACAAGACCTTGTCTCAAAAAATAACCCAGACAAATGAAAATGAGGGTGAGAGTCGAAGCGAGGGTGGGAGGAGGAGATCTATGATTTTTTAATCTTAGTTATCAACTTCACTGCATTTAGAATCATCATGGAGACATGCCCTGGGTGTATCTTACCATGAGACAAATAAACCCTTCACCCCTACCCTGACGCTTGTTGGGAATTGATCACAACACGAAACCACTCGCTACCTTACTGGGATAACAAATGGAAAAATGAACAGAGCTGTGCAGGATTTCGAGTGGGGTCATGACACTGTCATAATCGGATGTGGTGGGTGAGGAGGAAGGAGAAGCAGGGGTGAGGTCCCTTCCACTCTGCCTTGAGGAACTAGGTGGATGGTGGATGAAAGGAAGAGCCAATGGGAGCAGCAGAATGACCACACTCGTTGACTTAACCAGACAGCACGTGAATTCTGCAGGACCAGCATAGACAGGACTCCCCTCCACACGCTGGCTTCTTGTGAGGGTGAGACAAAACCAGAGGCCAAGACAAAGGCTACAGCGGAGAAGACCCATATGGTGTGGGAGCCTGGATGAGGGACAGGGCTTTAGTGTAAGTCGGGTTCAGTCTTCTGGAGGAAGTGACGTCTATATCATCCTTCAAGTGTAAGATAATTGTCCAGGAAGAAGACAGTACAGGAAGAAGCTCAGGTGTCTGATAAATTCCCTCTGGCCAAGGGGACAGAGGGAAATCGGGCGTGTAGAGACTAGGTTGAGTAGGGTTTTGTAGATACAGAGAATAGCCTCATCTTTCACTACAAAGCAAGTAAAAGTTTGCAAGAAGAGGAAGGGTTCAATTTGTCCTGATCACTGTGGCTCAACATACAGAGACGGCTGGGGACAGGCTTGGAGACATCAGGACAGTGAAGGGTTACTGCGCTAGAAAGGCAAAAGCTGACGGGTGATGCTGGGACCAGGGTAACGGCAGCTTGATGCAGAGACAGAGATGGATATTGAGTTGGAGTCAGTAGGGTTTGTTGACCGGATAGAAAGCACTGAGGATGGAAATACATGAAGCCCATATCTAACTCAAGGGTCTGAACTGCCTTTGACCCGATAGGTGGATCTTCTCAGTGATCCAAGAGTTAGAAAAGAATATTCCTGAGCCCTGCCCTGCCCTGCCCTGCTGCATGAGGATTTCTAAATGGCATCTGCAAAGGCGTGAAAATGAGAGGATAATTGAGGTGGAACTGAGTTGACAGGTCAGGGACGCCTAGGAGGAGAGCTGAGATAAGGTTGGGTGGGTAAGGGCTTGCTTGAGAGGTTCACCAGATAAAATGAAAGCCCTGGGCTAGTGAGATGCTACTATAGGTAAAGACACTTGCCACCAATAGTCCTTTGACCTCTATGTATGTATTGAGTATGTGTGCTTAAACACACACAAAATAAATGATTAATAAATGTAACAACAAAACCTTTTTTTTAAAAAAAAAAAAAAGAGAGAGAGAGAGAGAGAAAAGCCTTGTATCATGTTAAGATTTTGAGCAATTCCCACCGGGATTTTTTTTTGGGGGTGGGGGCTGAAAAGATGGAGTCTGCGTTTTACAAAGATCTCCCTGTTGTTGGTGTGAAGGGTGGAGGGGGTTCCAGAAGAGAAGCAAGATTAGTATCAGGCAGGGTGGGTGGAATGGAAGGGGTGAGGGCATTTGTGAGAGATTCCTGCGGTGTGACATCATTACAGGCTTGGAGATCAATGCAGAAGGTGAGCTATTTTCGCCAAGTGTAAAGTGTGTATTTTCCAACACAGCCTTCTTGACACCAGAGATGCTTGCGGAAGGCCTCTCAGGCAGCTGGACGTTCCCCTGTTACTGAGTGAACGATAGCACACACAGCAAGGCACACACCAGACGAACGCACATCCTTTGACTCTGTGCCTCTGCACGTGATGGCGATCTGTTCTGTCTGTGACACGGATGTCCTCTGTCCCTTTGCTGCCATTTCCTGCCCATTTGCCACTCTCAGCATCCTACCCCTGTTGCACTGATTCCGAACCAGATGGGGACCTAGTGAGATAGTGCGAGGCTGGCTGTGGGGATGCAGTGATGGGGACAGCCACTAAGATTATAAAAAGAGCAAGAACTGGCACCATCTGGGTTGTACTCTTGGCTTGGGGCTAACTGCAATGCTTGCCAGTTCCTACCCGAACTGGTAATATTCCAATCTCCAAGCCTTTTGTTCTGGGACAGTGTGTTTATCTATTTATTTTAATTTAATTTATTTATTTTTAAATTCTATTTATTTTTAAGTTTTATTTATTTTTTATGTGTTTGGGTGTTCTGTCTCCATATATGTCTGTGTATCAGGTACGTGCCTGGTGCCCATGGAGCCAGAAGAGGGTGTTGGATCCCCTGAAAGATGGTTATGAGCAGCCATGTCAGGGCTGAGAATCAAACCTGGGTCCTCTGGAAGAGCACCCGTGCTTTTAACTGTTGAGCTAGCTCTCCAGCCCTTTATTGTTTGCTTGCTTGCTTGCTTGCTTGCTTGCTTGCTTGCTTGTGAGACAGGTCTCATTATGCAGGCCTGGCTGGCCTGGAACTTGCTGTGTAGATCAGGCTGGCCTCCAGCTGTGCATCATCCTCTGCCTCCAGAGTGCTGGGAATTCAGGCATGCATGAGGGCATCAGGCTGCCAGCTTTTACCCATCCTGCCCTTTGGTCTCCATGGCGGTTCTCTGCCACCTTCTCCCTCCTGCCTCATCCAGGCATCCACTGGAAGTGCGTGTGTCCGCTCCACACTGCCCACGCATTTGCTCACACTCTTTATTCTCCGTCTCAAAGCTAAAGCGGTGGCACAGCTCTTCGTGCTTCCTTTGGGTGAAAGTGCTCTGAAAATACAGACTGCCTCTCTCGGCCGCATTCATTTCCTTCAAAGATTTCAAAACCAATACTGGTTTGTGTGCACAATACTTGTAGGAGGAACGTAGCTTCTACAGGTATAGACGGGAAGAACAGAAGCAGATGAGGCAACACATGCCTGTAATCTTGGGAGCAGATGCAGGGTTGTGGCAGGTTCGAGGCCTGCCTGCTTTACATAGTGGGTTCAGGCCAGCAAGAGAAGCATGGCGAAACTTTGACTCACGAGGCAAGTGAATAAACACGGTGCACCCGCCCCAATCCAAAAACCTCAAACTTGAAATCTTAAACATTGTTTACATTTATTTGCTTGTTATTTATTGAGTATGAGCGAGGGCCTGTGTGTGCTGTAGCGCGTGGAGGTTGGGGAACAACTGTCTAAGGAGGAGCTCTCCTGCCACTGTGTGGGTTTGGGGGTTGAACTCAGGCCACCAGACTTGAGGGTAAGTGCCTTGACTGGTTAAGGCCTCTCGCTGCCCGTGCCCTAAAATTTGAACCTGTTGATGATCCTACAGATAGAAAATTCCACATCCAACCTCATGACCTCATGTGATAGGCTGCAGTCAGATTACATCATCCAACCACATGACCTCATGTGCTAGGCTGCAGTCGGATTACATCATCTTCAGGCACCACGTGTAAGATGTTTCTTAAACAAATGAATTCTGTGTTTATGCTTGGGTCCCATCCCCAACCCATCTCCTTAATTAGTGCAAATATTCAAATTTTAAACAGAACTGAACTTATTGGCACAAGCCTGTAATTCTAGCTACTTAAAAACCTGAGTCAGAGCTGGCCGGTGGTGGCGTACGCCTTTAATCACAGCACTCAGAAGGCAGAGGCAGGTGGATCTCAGTGAGTTTAAGGCCAGCCTGGTCTACAAAGAAAGTTCCAGGATAGGCAGGACTGTTATACAGAGAAACCCTGTCTCAAAAAAACAAAAACAAAAACAAAAAAACAGAAAAACCTGAGTCAGATAGAGTCCAGGTTCAAGATAAGCCTTGGCAACTTAGTGACCCCTTGTTTCAAAATCAGGCAGGAAGGAAGGGACAAAGGGAGGGAGGAAGGAAGGTAAGGGAGAAAGGAAAGAGGGAGGGAGGGAGGGAGGGAGGGAGGGAGGGAGAGAGGAAGAAACGAAGGAAGGAAGGCAGGAGAGAAAAGAAGGGAGGAAGAGAAAGACGGGAGGGAAAGGAAGGAAAAAACAATTGCAACACTTCTGGCCACAAGCACACTGGGTAAGGAACCCTGACCTGTGTTTAACACGCAGATGTTATTACTATAACTTATATTTCAGAATAATATGAAAAAATTCACAACACTAATTCATTTTCTAGTCAAAATCTTAACTATTAAACAGCTATGGATGTCTTTAAACTAGAAAACCGTTGGTGTCCGGCTTTTATGGTCAACTTTCACTAACCATGAAGCCGTGAAACAGACGGTAGATAGCTGTTGCCCAGCTACTTTTGACTGCTCCGATCCACAGTCCCAGCTTGTGTAACTCCGGACTCCCTTGCTGCTGCCTTGGTGGAGGAGGTGGCCTAATTTCACACAGAGCTGTGAGTGATGGCAGTCTACTGACCCTGAATAGGATCAGGAAGAGCACATGCTGGCACAGGATTATAGACTGACAAGCTCAGCGCCTATCTTTTCTCATTCTTGTATTTATTTACTTTGTGGGGGAGATGGCATGTGCAGACTACAGCATGTGTATGAAGGTCAGAGCATAATTTGTGGGAGCTGTTTCTCTCGTTCCATCATATGGGTCCCAGGGATCCAACTCTCGTCAGCAGGCTTGGTGGCAAGTGCCTTTGCCTGCTGAGTCATGCTGCCAGGCCAACTATAAACTTAAAGAGCCTGCACCCAGTTCCCAGTCGGGACACCGACTCTTTCTCGAGCTCTGTCTCTCAAATTCACTGCACTTTTTATCATCAGTGAAATGGAAGCATCCATGATCTCTGCCCTGAAGGTGAGGGACATCTGAGTGAAATCCATGTGGGACACACTGAAGAATAAACATTCAGCAGCTGTAGACGATTTGTCACGTGTTTTCACACTGTGCTCAAATGCAAATCAACTTGGGCAGCAAAAGTAGGAACATCAACTCTAAACTACCACGGGAAAGTTTTCTGAAATTTTGCTCAGTGAGGCACTACCCGAGAGGCGTCCTTCAGTAGAAATGCTTCTTATCCTCTCTGGATAGTGACCTGTAATGATAAATGTACTGTTACTGGTTTTTCTTTCTGGTGAAAGTCAACCTCTTCAAAGAAATGATTTTAAATTCTTCCCACAGGTGTGATGACCGTGTGGCGCCTCCTGTGTCTGTGAGGGACACAACTGCCGTAGTATCCGGGGAATCAAAGGTAAATGCTAGACTCCAATTAGAAAAGCTGTGTCTGAACCTTCAACAGCTGGAACAGCTGGGCCTCCAGCTGACCCTCTCTGATGTGCTCTTTACATGTAGACCCCAGTGAACTGTTCCCTGCAGAGGTTTTACCCTAACTCAGCCGTGAACTGGAGTGGCACCCACTCTGCCTCTACTTCTGGTTTCTAAGAAGACAAGGTCATGGTTCTAGATGCTTCTGCTCTCTTAGTTCTGCTGGAGGAATGTTTAAGCATCCTCCGATGTTCATGAGTCTAGGGATGTGAAGAAGATACAGAGTCTGTAGAAAGAGCGAGGTGGGCACCTGTGGTATATAAAGTGGCAGGGTAAAATGGCATTCTTGAGATTTGAAACTCAAATCTGAGGATCGGCAGGTATTTTTCTTTGAGACTCTTGGTTGCTGCTTTCAATGAACTATTTCAATGAGCTCTTAGCATATAAGGGACTTGCCAGTGAGCGACCAAGAGTGACTGGAAGCTCCCACCAGTGACAAAAAGGAAAAGAAAGTTCTGCCTGAAGCTAGAACCGTGTGGTACCCTGGAAGCTGACCACTGATACCACAGGAATTCTTGCCGAGATCTGAGGTGATGAACTTCCCACCACTTGATTGGCAGCCAGGCAGGAATGGTCCGGGGGACGTTAGTATTTCTTGTGAGGTTTACTATCGAATGACCCTCCTCTCAGAAGAGACAGCAGTTGCTATTTAAACATTCACGCAACTTAAAAGAAGCAAAGCATTTCAGAAATACCAGATGTTTGGCTCTAGATGGAAACTTAAAGATCACCTAGCCCAAGATTCCTCCCAGACTCAGCACCGTGGACATTTTTTCAGTTGAACTATGCTCTGTGAAGAAGGCACAGTCTAATGTACTGCGTGTACTGCGTGATGTGTAACAGAGTCTCCCTACTCTGTATACATAGCACGTTCAAGACTAGCCTGCGCCTGGGCTCTACAAGGCTGTATCCCAACACTGTAACGCACACTTGCATGTGCATACACCAGACAAACCCACTGTGGCGATGCATGCCTATAATTCCAACACTTGGGAGGTGGAGGCAGGAGGGTCAGAAGTTCACAGCAGTCTCTGCTACATACCAAGTGGAAGGCTAACTCAAGCTATTAAAAAAATGTGTCCCGGGCCAGCTAATTGTTCTTAGTTTTTCTGAACGCATTCTCGCTTAGCTTGCTACCACCAGCATTGTTATCTGGAGGGACACATCTCCAATGTGGCATTTACCAAGTAGATAGCGTCTCAGTTCTCTGTGTGTATCCCTCTGGGATAGCTAGCATGTGTGTCCAGGACCTGAAAGCAGGAACAAATACATGATTTTTAAGCCACAGAGCCTGGAGCACGTTGCTGAATGTAATCTCTGCTGGGAAGCAGACACAGAACAAATCTGGGAGCACCTTGAAAGTTTAATTTGTTGACTTTACCAAGGCGTTTGATAATATCAGGCAGCGTGGGTTCCAGCTCCCACAGCCGCTCTGCAGGTTTGGCTGCCCTAGGAAGTTCTCAAATGTTTGAAGGTTACCTTCTGACAGGAGCTCTGTTTGTTTAGTTCTGTCAACACTGCAGACAGTATCAGCAGAGGACACTGACATTGTGTTAAAGGGCTTGTTTCTCTCAGCGGCTTTTATGTTCCCTGTTTCCTGAAAGCCAGCCTCCTTCAGTGTACTGTAGGGAACCTGCCTTGCTCTTAAGTTCAACACACTCTCAGGGGTTTTCCAGAAAGTTCCCCATAACCCAAGAATGGTAACAGTCAGTGTGAAGGACTCGCCTAGGGCCTGGACCCCGCTATTAAATCAGTCTTCTTAGCAGAGGAAGTGCTGCTTTGTTACTGGCTTTAGTTTCGTTTTGCCAACAAAGTCACTAAGGCCCAACAAGGTTAAGTACTTTGCCCAGAGCCATGTGGAGCAGTGGTTCTGAACCTTCCTAATGCTGTGACCCTTTAATACAGCTCCTCATGTTATGGTGACCCCCCCCACCATACGATTATTTTTATTGCTACTTCATAACTAATTTTGCTGTTGTTATGAATTGTAATGTAAATATTTGATATGCAGGATATCTGACATGCAACCCCTGGGAAAGAGTCATTTGGCTTCCGAAGGGGCCGAGACCCAAGGTTGAGAACCACCGATGTAGCCCTGCCTGGGAGGAACCAGGCTTTGACTGTGTCGCGTTTTATGTGTAACCCCCGTGCTGCCCTCCCCCCAGCATGCTTTTCTGAGTTCTAATAGAGAAAAATCCGAGACAGGGTTTCTCTGTGTAGCCCTGGCTGTCCTGGAACTCACTCTGTAGACCAGGCTGGCCTCGAACTCACAGATCAGCCTGCCTCTCTGAGTGGAGAATTTTTTTCAATAGCTCAAGTATGTTATAATTTTTCTAGTAGTCTCCCCTCTGTGGTTTCCTATCTTGGCGTGTCGTAAGTCATCTCCTAACTACGTGCACAGCGTCACTCCACAAGGGAGGCCAGGGAGTGTTTAAGGTGAGGTTCCTCCTTTCAGATGGATTGTCATGTAGATATGTGCATTAACAAAGTCACAGATCAGGGTTTGGGATCAGGTCAGATGGGTGTGACTAGCCACCACTGCAGAAGTCATTCCTGTGATGTCAGTAAGACACTTGCCTGAATTTTGCTTGTTTTATCCCCAAAAATGGGAACGATCCTTAACTAGATCACATATTTGTTATAACAATCCAAGGAGAAAAGATATGGGAAAAATATCATATTAAAAAGTAAGATGGCTTTGAGGGTAAAGAAACACGCTTGCCACCAAGCCTGACATCCTCTATCTCGGGGACCCTGCATGGGAGAATGAAAGACCTGATCTCTAAAGCTGTCCTCTGACCTCCACAACCATGCCAGGGCACACACACACACTCAAATAAATAAATAGTTTTAAAGATTTATTAATTTGTATTTTATGTCTGAGTGTTATACCTGCATGTGTGCCTGTATACCACCACATGCATGTAATGCCCACAGAGGTCAGAAGAAGACATTCCATCCCTTGGAACTGGAGTTCCAGATAGTTAGTAGCAATGGTGTGGTTGCTGGGAACTGAACCCAGGTTCTCTGGAAGAATAACCAGTTCCCTTAACTGCTGAGTCATCTCTCTCCAGCTCTACAGTTATTTTTTTTTAAAAAATGAATGAGTAATTGTGTTAAAAATAAGAATGTTAGCCAGAGCCGGGCGGTGGTGGCGCACGCCTTTAATCCCAGCACTCGGGAGGCAGAGGCAGGCGGATCTCTGAGTTCGAGGCCAGCCTGGTCTACAAGAGCTAGCTCCAGGACAGGCTCTAGAAACTACAGGGAAACCCTGTCTCAAAAAAACAAACAAACAAAAAAAGAATGTTAGCCAGGTGGTGATGGCGCATGTCTTTAATCCTAGCACTCGGGAGGCAGAGGCAGGCAGATCCCTGAGTTCAAGGCCAGCCTGGTCTACAAGAGCTAGTTCCAGGATATGCTCCAAAGCAACAGAAAAACCCTGTCTCAAAAACAAGTGGGTAGCAGATGAGTAGAAAAAGGTATATTAGAGGGGCAAGGGAGGTGGCTGTGTGGGGAAGAAACTTGCTGAGTAAGCATGAGGACCTGAGTTCAAATCTCCAGCTCCTACATGAGAGCCAGATCACATTCCTGTGACTCCAGCACTGGGAGGTGGAAATCAGTGAGACATGGGAGCTCAGTAGCCACCAGGTCTAGCCAAAGCGATGAGCTCCAGATTCAGTGAGTGACCCTATCCAGAGAATAACATGGAGTGTGACAGAGTTAAACTCACATGACATCCCCCTGACTTTGGTAGGTGCACACGTGGGTGTATGTGCCTTCACACTTCACATACACATACATGCACACACTACACTACCACCTCCACACACAAATTTTTAAAAAACATTTTTGGGAAGTTCAGAAGGAGAAACTATTGCTGAGGTGGGGGCCACCTTGAATTTGGCAGTAATCGCCCCTTGCAGACTGCGTGTTGTGTTGGTGTTCATGATACAAATAAGAATGCATTGCCACCTCCAGGGCCTGAATCACCTGTCTGAATTCTTGCTTGGGAGAGTGAAATTTGGGGTAGGGAGGAGCGAAAGAGAGCTAGTGTCAGCGAAAACGAAGAGAAACCAGCTTTGGACATGAGGCTGTGCTGTGAAATGCCAGGTGTCGAGAAGGACGAGCTCTGCTTGTGAGCGTTGGAGACAGGCTCCTGCGAGAGAGGAAAGCCTGGACTTTGGAGGATGAGTAGCCGTTTCTAAGAGAAAAGGTTGAGAAAGAATGAAAATCAAGGATACAGGGACAAAGGTCAAGAAGTCCGTCATATTTGGGACACTGAGTCAGCGCTTGGAGCACAGGGAATCTGGACAGAGGGGGGAAAAGGCTTACATCAAAAGCTGGGAAAGCACCTTGACATGATTTTGCTGTAAAGAGGAGTTTGAGCTTCATGCTCTTAGCCAAGAAAGGGAAATGAAGTTCTCATTTCATGGCGACCCTGCAGTAAGGAGGACAAGACTGAGCCCCAACCGAGGATCAATGTCCATCTGGTCTGCATCACAAAAGACTGCAGCGCTCCCAAGGTAGCGAGGGACCCATGTTTCTTGCTACCTGGATACAGCATTGCCATAGACCAGGAACTGTGGATTCTACCAGGAGCAGTGAGATTCAGTAGAGTTCTAAAGTCCAACAGCCTCGGGATGAATCCTCACCCCCACTGCAGTGGGACCTAAGCAAACAGCAAGGCCTCTTGAAACTTCAGTTTCCTGAAGTCGGGGACAATAGTAGTACCAACTTTGTGGAACTATTAAAATACTGAGAAGTATCCCACTCAAAGTCCTTAAAATAATGGCATTGATAGTCAGCGTCCACTTGCTTCTGGCTAAGGCAACAACTACAGACAATCTCACATACTGCTCAAATAAAAAGGGTCTGGAGAGAGAGCAAAAGGTGACACTTAGTCCTCTTTACGCCAGTTACCAACCATTGACCAGCTTCCGAGTCAATGCTGCATAGTAGTAAAATCTTGGGGTTTTTCTTAGTCATTCAATTCACATCTCTCTACCGGAAGTAGCACGGGTGTGTTGAGTATGTAGCGTTGGTCCTGATGAGAAGAACCTGGTCCCTAGATAGAGGAACCTTCCAGCCTCCAGAGGCTCATCCCTCATTTGAGCCTCCAGTTCATATTTTCCATTTCACTAAAAGTGTTTGTTATGCAGAATCATGATCCAGGAGGCCACAGGCCTGTACGCTGCTCTGCACAGAGGAAATCTGAAGTTTGTTTGGGTGTTAAATGGTTAAGAGATAATGATGCTTGGTGACTTTTATCCAGTAAGCCTACATCCCCTGCTCGCTCATGGCCTCCTTTCCCTGTCCTCTGCCCCCTGACCCTTCCCTCCCTTCTATTTTC
Organism: Arvicola amphibius; assembly: GCF_903992535.2. Classification (NCBI taxonomy): domain Eukaryota; kingdom Metazoa; phylum Chordata; class Mammalia; order Rodentia; family Cricetidae; genus Arvicola; species Arvicola amphibius. The sequence goes on from NC_052049.1 coordinate 121,562,292, forward strand.
ACGTCACATGTATTCAGTCACTCTGTTTCTCCTCTGTTCTGTCATTCGGAATAGCCTCTGGATAGAAACACTGTCTTTTCCAAAGCCCTTTGAGTTCACAAAACTCAAGGTCCACCTAGATGGTGGCTAAGATGCTTTTGATAGAAAATGCAGAGTTAGAAAATCCAAAGTCCCAGCCGTTGGCGCCATGGAGACAGTATTCCCAACTTGAGAAAGGTTAATTTCCTGGTTGCCAGGAATCACCCTCCTCCCGTAAGGCCTGTATAATTCTGTAGGAGTCTGCCTTAACACTGTTATTAAAAGAATAAACATACATTGAATTATGTATAGGAGATTATACATATAAATGTATGTGCAGGGAGTGTATATATAAATGTGTGTAGGATAGTGTATTGCAAAGGAATAGATAGGGGAGTGGACATAGGAGTGTGTACAGGGAATATGCATATTGGGGCATGTATAGGGGATAAAGCATGTGAGGGTATATGTGGGGGACCGTGCCTAGGAGGATATGTATAGAGAGAAGTGTGCATATGACAACATGTATAAGGGAACATACATATGAGTGTGTGCGTAAGGGACCGTACATGCGAGTGCATGTGTAGGATAATATATGTGTGAATATCTATCTAGGAAAGCAAGCGTATGAGCGTATGTGTAAGGGAGTTCCTGATCCATTGTAAATGGCAAAAATAAGAAATCACTAAACTGAGGCATAAATAGTCAGAAAATTAATCAGTAGTTCCTAGACTAGAACCATTGGTATTTTTAGGGGAACATAGGAAGATTTTAGCCAGAGAAGATGTGAAATCTCATATTTTTATTTTTTTTTTTTTTTATTTTTTTTATTTATTTATTTATTTATTTATTTTTGGTTTTTCGAGACAGGGTTTCTCTGTGGCTTTGGAGCCTGTCCTGGAACTAGTTCTTGTAGACCAGGCTGGTCTCGAACTCACATCATATTTTTATTTTAAAATTGACAGGCAAAAATATACAATTCACCAGTTGGAAATCAGCCAGTTGCCAGTGTGTTTGTCCCTAAGCCAGCCATCATGAGGGAGGAGAGTGGCATACCTCCACCCTGGGATTCTTCCCTGCTGGAGACTGAGCTTTTTCAAGGTAAGTTGACACATCAGATCTCCCCGGGAACACCAGGAACCACAGAGGCAAAAGCAGACGGTAATTCTTACTAAAATGTTCTAAACAAATCAAGGCCTGAACTTAGTTTCTGAAGCCCCTTGCTTACTTCATCTGCAGGGGGTTTCATTCTATCCTATGAACCGAAACCTTGAAAAACCTTGTGGTTAAATATAATCCAAGCAGATATTCTGAGATCAAAGACCGGCAGACATACAGACTGATAATAATGTTTAATGTTTTACCTCAGGTCAAAAAGAAATGCCTCTATACAGCTTGCTCTGAAGAGTTTTTTTTTATTGTCCCTGATTAGGGGGGCATATGTGCACTGTGATGAAATCCAGCAGTCGTTAAACCATTCACCTGCACTGACCTGGCTTCCAGGAGGACGAAAAACAAATGAATCTCATTCTTGATATCATGGTCCACCTCCCACAGGTTATCCTGTGACACCATAAGATCGCCATGAGAAAAGTGAAGTCCACGGTCATTGGTGAAGTGAGGAAGGATATTCAGTTTACAGCTAGAACACTCCCTGTTCCCTACCCTGGCAGGAGACCAGTGGCCGTCTTGAGAGCCTTAGGCTAGGCTCTCTGTCCAAGGACATCCTGGGGCAAGAAGGGCAGGGACCAGGGAGAAATCTCTTCTAAATGAAGCTTTTGTTTGAAGAGGATGGCTCCTAGCATGGGTGTCTGAAAATAAAGGTGGGAGGCAGAGGACTGATTTCTCCAGCCTCTGAAGGAGTAAGAAAAAGAGTTAATGTGAAATTCTGAACGACTTTGAATGGGCAGATTTTGTCATGGCACAGGAAGGAAGAGTGGTGAGTGTTCCCGGCAGGAGCCCAGATAGCAGAATCTCTGGTGTTTTCTCTTCTAAATGTGTTTTGTTCTGTAGTCAATGGAAGGCTTTAATACGTGGGGGGCGGGGGGGGTATAAACAGCAAAACAGAGAATTTTATCATTTGTTTTAGACTGTCATTTTGTCTTGTTGACTGTGTCCTTTGCTTTACAGAAGCTTTTCAGTTTCAGGAGGTCCCATTATTAATTGTTTCTCTCAGTGTCTGTGCTGCTGGGGTTATATTTAGGAAGTGGTCTCCTGTGTACTTCCCACTTTTCTCTTCTATAAGGTTCAGTGTGGCTGGCTTTATGTTGAGATCTTTGATCCATTTGGACTTAAGGTGATAGATATGGGTCTATTTTCATTCTTCTACATGTTGATATCCAGTTATAACCATTTGTTAAATATGCTTTCTTTTTTCCATTTGATATTTTTTGCTTCTTTGTCAAAAATCAGGTGTTCAAAGGAGTGTAGATTAATATCTGGGTCTTCTATTTGGTTCCATTGATCCTCCTGTCTGTTCTTATGCCAATGCATGATTTTATTAACTCTACAGAGTTTTATTTTCTTCTTTTCCCCTGCCTTATAATCTGACATAGCTTTATAATTTTATGTGGGTTATTTCAGTGATAGAAATCATTTAGAATCCCTTCCTCAAACTGAGCAGTGATAGCATATGCCTTTAATCCCAGCACTCGGCAGAGGCGGCGGATCTCTGTGAGTTTGGTGTCAGCCTGGTCTACAAGAGCTAGTTCCAGGCCAGGCTCCAAAGCTACAGAGAAACCCTGTCTCAAAAAACCAAAAAGAAAAAAAAAAAAAAGATCCCTTCCTCATTAGATCTTAGTGTTCAAGATGAGTCCTGTCTGTCAGCTCAAGAGCACTTACAGAGAAATCCAGAAATTCAGAACAGAAGGGAAAAGATCCCTCTGGTCCCTGGCCAGATGTGATTTGTACATTACTTATACATTGCTACTGTATACATGCAGATGCTGGCATGCCTTGCTCTCCATGATTTTTTAGTTAAAAAAAAAAAAAAAAAAAAAAAAAGAAAAAGAAAAAAACAAGAAAAACTTTAAATAACAAATAAGATAACTAATGTGGGTCATTTATATCATTTCAAAAGGAAATAATTCTGTAGACACAGATTCACAGCACTTTGGAAAATAACTCTTTCTGTGTCAGGTATGATTTTTATTAATAAATGTTTCATCAATAAACACATAATGGATTATATTTTTCATAAACTATATATGATAATAATGTCTGTTATAAGACAAGTCTTAGAAAAATCTAAAAACTTTAAGGAAAGTGCAGCTATTTTAAAATCCTAACAGTTTAATGGAGGAAAATGTTTACTATGCTCGAAGTGGCCTAGGTGATGCATGGTGACTTGTCTAAAGTCCCAGACTAAGATACATCAGTCTTGACATCAGTCTTGGCCTCTATCCTTCGTGTTATTAGGAGGTCGCTGGGCTCTGGCTTGGACATCACCTTATCCTAAGATAAAAGTCAGCACTGTTTGACAACAGCAGCTTCGCCTCCTCATGAAGTTGTGTCTCCTTGGCAGGGCTCAGGCCTTTTCTGCATTAAGACTCAGGAGAAGTCTGGGTCCAAATCACTGCACTAAGTGACCTGGGCCTTTACTTGATTTCTCTTTGCCTCAGCATCCTCACTTATAAAGCAAACATAGTAAAAAATAGTTTAAGAAGCCCTGTAAGGATCTATAAGTATTTATTAATTAATGTCATGTGCCTGACACATGGGGAGTACTGTGTTACAATAGTTTCCAGAGAAAACAATCTACAGGTAACATATCATTTCATAATATTGTGTAAAACTTTAAATCACACACATTGTCCAAATTTATCCAACTTTTTGTATATTACGTGGTAGTAAACTTTTGCCTGTAATTCTGTTTTCTTAACAAGACAACTGAGAAATCATATACGGTTTACAGGCTTCTTTTATTATAGTTTTATGATATGACCAAGGGTTGGACTATTACAGCAACCCAATGATATAAAAGAAAGAGAGAAGCATGATTAATAACCCCAGCTTGCCTAGTAATTCAGCAGCAAGCCCATATTGCAATCTGCGATATTCTCTTCTGTTACTAACCCACGCTGCACAAAGAGTAAACACACCAGATACACAGAGAGAAACTGGTTAGAATTCGTTAGGACAGATATAACTGTGTATATGTGTGTGCACACATAGGCATGTGTAGGAAGGTTTGTGTGTATGCAAGTGTGTGTATATGTGTGTTCATTTGCATGTGGAGGCCAGAGGTCAAGTTTGTGTGTGGTTCCTCAGGATCTATCCACCTTGTTTTGTGTGTTGTGTTCATGTATGTGTAGGTGGACACATACTGTCAAGACTGTCCTCCTAAGTGGCTGTCTACTTTTTTTATTTACGTATGATGTATTAGGGGTGTGTGTGCATATTTGCATGTATGTGAGTGCAGCATCAGAGTTTGTGCATAAGTGTGCACATGTATGGAGAGGCCCAGATTGGCACTGGATATCTTCCTTGATCGTTCTCCACTTTATGTATTAAGATAGTGCATAGAAGCAAGTGTGCCATTATTCACATGAAGAGGTCAAAGGGCGACTCTCAGACGTCATTTCTCTCCACCTTTTTAAAGCTGGGTATCTCTTATTTCTGTCATTGCATAGCATAGTCCATGGTAGCTGGTCCACAAGGCTTTTGGCCCACTTTCCTCTCCACTTCCCATCTTGCTGTTGGGGTCCTGGCCACTCCTGTAGGTGTGTACCACCACATCCAGCTTTTTAAATGTAGGTTCTGGGGTCTGCGGTCATTAGAATTTTGTAACTGCTGAGCCATCTACCCCAGCTTCCACCATGTTTTCGTGACAGGGTCTCTCACTGAACCTGGAACTCGCTAGACAGTCTAGCAAGTTCCAGGAACTCCCGTCTTTGTCTCCCTGGCAATGGGATTACAGGCGCAGGTCATCACGCCTGGCCTTTTACACAGGCACTCAGGAGCTAAACTCAAACCTTCATGCTTGTGTGGCAACCACTCTACTGACTGAGCCACTAATCTGATTCCTGTCTGGTGGAGATGAGGTCTTCCTGGGACCTGGAGTTTGCTGATTAGGCTAAGCTGACTGGCCAGCAAGTTCCAAGGACTCACCTGTCTCTGCCCGCCCCCCACTACTACAGGGTTTATAAATCCATGCCACTATTCTGGCTTCTTTACATGAGTTCTGGGGATCGAATCCAGGTCCTCAGGCTTGTACAGCAAACATTTTACTGACTGGGTTATCTCCTCGGCCCCCAAATATAGCTTTATATCCTTAACAGTATATGAAAAGAAAAAGAAAGAAAATTGCATTACACTCTTGTAAAAATCAGATGGTCATTAAAACATACTCAAGATTAATGCTATATTACCCAGATGGTGGTGGCACACACCTTTAATCCCAGCACTCAAGAGACAGAGGCAGGCAGATCTGAGTTCAAGGTCAGTCTGGTTTATCGAGTGAGTTCCAGGATATCTAGAGCTATACAGAGACACCCTGTCATGAAAACACAAAGAGAAAAAAAAGAGATTAATATAGTATTTATGATAACAAAATGATTTTTAGAAAGGGGTACTCCAATGACTCTAATTATTATAAAACTACAAAATCATATACAAAAATTAATTCATGTTTTCCTTTAGTTTTAGATGATTTGGATAGCAAGCTGGCCCAGGAACAATCTGCTGGCTCAGTGAATACCAGAGTACCATTCAACTACGGATCAAGAACCCAGTTCAAACATTCTCACTTGAGCAGGAACGAGCATTGTCACAGCGCAGGAAGGCACCAAAACTACCACAGTGAAACTTCCAATATGTCCATCTATGACATCCTGAGACCAGGAACTCCTAGAGAAGGTTTCAAAACCTTTTCTCCTAGGACAAAGACAATTTATGACATGTACAGGACCAGGGAGCCCCGAGTCTTAAAAGAGGACTTCATGCAAAAGAACACATTTGGTAGCACATCACTATGCTTCGACAGCCGGCAGCGGTCAGCTTCCCCCGCTGCAGGGCGTTTCACTGCCAGGAGTTTACACTTTCCAGACGCTACTCAAAACAAGAACAGTTTTACACCAGTAAGGCACCAGCAAAGCCCCAAAAGAACTCCTTTGTCATCCATCATATGGAATAGGTCAGATTCTTCCAGACACAGACTGAATCCGGAGGAGTCCAGGGCACCGTCGCCAATGGACATCGAGCCTGCTGACCAGTACGTGGCTCTGAGGTGTTCTCAGGAGAGTAGGAGGCACGAGTTGTACCATTCACAGAGCGCTTACCGAAGCATCCCTCTAAAAGCCTCCATGGGTAACGCAATGAGTCCTGACACATTGGAGAACTCAGAGAATGTGCCACTCTACCAGCAGAATAACCCACTCGCAAGGTCTTTCTTCAGCAGTACCTTCCGACAGAGTGGAGAACAGAGATTTGGACAGAATTCCTTTTGGAGCCAACAGGAGGAATATTCTTTCTGGTCTGACATACACCAGAGCAGGAAGCCGTTCCTTCCAGACGGGGACTTTGAAATGATTTCTGTTGAGGTAAACAGGGCACCATCTGTTTCCAGCCACCGTGTCCAATCTCCACCCTGGAAGCCACATTCTCCTGGCTATGGAACATATGTCTTCAGAGGTCAAGAGGATCCGCATTGCTGGAGATCTGAGCTTCAAACGTCTTCACTGGAGAGCATGGACACATCGCATGTCCATGAGAACCAATTTCCACCCCAGTTTTTCACACTGGATGGTTTTTCCATGACTGATCCAAGCTGCCATATCCAATCTTCCGGCCTGGACTGTCAGCAAGGCCACTGTCCTGTAGACGTAGCTGTGGATGAGGAGTCTCATTTGTTTGGCAAGGCTCAGACTCTAAAGTCCTCATTCAGAACTTCCTTCCCCCTGCTTCCTGATGACAGAAGGGATTCTCAGAGTCCCAGCTTCCAGAATTCCACAGTTACTTTGGAGAAAATGGTCCCTAATAAGCCAGACCCTCTTCCAGTAAGAAACTGTACAGAAGTCGCTGTGTCTGGTAGCCGTTCGACTGAATCGCTGGCTCTTACCGAAACCCAACCTAACATCCCAGCCACAGAAATGAACACTGAGAAAGACATGAATGAATCTATTCCAGACGGTGAACAGCTAAACAAGATGGGCCAGAAAAACAAGGCAAGTGGGTTACCCCAACCTCATTCACAGACAACAATCTCTAATGATTTACCTGATTCTCAAAATGCCCACTCCCAAGACTTAACCGAAAGCGACAGGTTTGTCTTTAATGAATCTACCAGAGTAGGTCCCATAACGTCGCCCAGGGTCTTTTCCAGAAAAGGCACTCCCCAAATGCACACGTCACAAAGAGATAAAGCCAAAGACTTGGACAAAGATCGAGGTTTTCCTAGAAACAGGAAACTTGACTCAGCGGCCTCCCCGACTTCCATCCAAGAACATGGAAAGTCGCCGTCTCTTCCCAGCCCAAATCAAAGCTGTCACCAGACAACAGGAAGTAATGAAGACAGCCCAGGCATCATTAAAAATAGCCACTGGTGCTTTGAACCCACGGCTACCCAAAAGGCAGAGTCCCCAGAGCAGCCTGCTGTTCTAGATCTTGAGCAACAACGTCCTTCCACTCATCCTACCAATGGCAGCAAGCTGGCCGCCAACCACAGTATCTCACATGAAGCTTTGGATGTGTCCTCCGGTGTACCCCAAGATTCCTTACCGTTGAGCGATTCGTTCCTCGATGCTCTCTTCATTCCTTCTACTACAGCGCTCTCCAGGAGGCTTTCCGACCAAGATCCATCTCAAGAAGAAAGTGAAGAAAAAGACAAGGCTGCAAAGAACCAAAATCCGTTGGCTGTCAATTCCACAGATAGCCAAGAGAGTCATGACGGGCCTGCTCTTCCGCACGATGCTGTCCACTGCCATCCCTACTCTCCCTTCAGAAACGGGAGAGGGATAGGACAAGTAAGACGCCACGTGTCCTATATTGAGGAGCTGGCCAAGACAGAGAATAGAGCAGCACCCAGAAGCGAAGGCCGTAGCCTCTCTGGGGACCAAAGTAGTGTCAAAGCCCCTGAGCTCAGCACAGTCTATTGCACCTTGCCAAGAAAACCAGCCAGCTTTCTCATACACAGCAGACAGCAGGAACGTAAGATAGCAGGGGCTTCAATTAGGAACGGGCCACTTCCATTCCAAATGAAAAATAAAGTGGGTTTTCCAACTGGGGAGAGCACATCTGACAAACCCAGTTCTCCTAAGTCAGTGAGCGATGCTTCCAATTCCATCGTGGGGATGCCCGAAGCCACCAAGAAGATGACAGACAGGAAAGCCATTAGATCTGCTTCTGTTAGGAAAGGGCCGCTTCCTTTCCTCATCAAGAGGGCGGTATCATGTCCTTCGGGGGAGCCATGTACCCTGACTGACAGTGGTGAAAGAGCAAAATCACCGGTCCTGGACGTGGATGCCCCCGCTGCAATGCCCAGGCCTCGGGGGAGAGTCTTCAGTTCTCTCGAAGGCGACCCATCATCTCCAGAGAGTACCTTCTGTGAAAGACACAACCGAAAGGAACCTGATCAAGACAACCCTAGAAAGGATGATGAGGCACCTGCCCCTGGGATGAGCTCGCTCACCCTTTCAAACCAAACCCCCAAGCCGCTGTCTGCAGACGCCTCAGGAAAAGAGGGCGGGAAAGCATTGCATAAGTTTAAGACAACCAGCATGTTCTCTGTTTCTGGCGACGAAGAGAATGTGAACTGTCTCGAGGTGGTTTCAGTATATTATACTCTACCAAGGAAGCCCAGCAAAACGTTCTGCAGCCTCCTTCAGCAGTATGCGCAAGGTACAGATTCACTTCGAGATGCTTTTCAGGGGGAGACTAAAGCATTGCCTAGTGCTTTAGAAAGCGATGGGCCAAGTCATCCCGCACAAGTGCAGTCAGGAATACCTCCACTGCAGGACCTAAGGAAGCAGGCTGACCCTGCCCCATGCTGTCTTTCTCACAGCAATGGAAAGAAGGCTGTCTCCCAATTACCACACAGGGAGGCTTCCGAATCTTCCTTAGAGGAAATGGCTTCTGTGGGGCCAGATGACTCTCTTCATAAAGGAGAACCTAAGACCAAAGAGATTTCCCCAGGTAGCTTAGCTAAAACAGCCACGGATGACTCACTGAGCAGGAGAAAGAGAGGGGGGGCATTACCAAGACAGATCGTACAGAGCCTATTACTGCCTCAGGAAAAAAGTGCTGGAGAAGACAACGCTAAAAATCTACAGCCTTCTAAAGGAGGAGACAGTGCGCTCCCTGGTCTCCCAGGCCACTCAGAAGGTAATGTTGAGAATTTCCAAACCAGAAGAAATTCTGGAGCAGGGGGCATAGCCACCAGATCAATAGGAAGTGGATGGTATCCTCAGAGAGATCACATGACTGTAGTCGTAAACGACAGTTCTAGTGGGTCACAGCCTAGAGAAGCCAGGGGGACAACTGGAGACTGTCAAAACCTGACTGATAAAAAGCTCCCAGACTCAGAAAGCCAAGTCTTTGCTCTAACCCCAGCATCGCATAAGCCGCAGCTTACCGAAGAGGCTCAGTCAGGGGGAACAGATCAGCAGTCGGAACCCAGATGGGCAGGAAGTCAGGAAACAAACACAGCAGAGGTGAGGAAGGTTAAAGATGAAACACAAAAGTTGGCATGGGATCAAACTTTACTTCCTGGAGGAAATAAAACCAACACAGGTGTCCTAGAAACAAAAGAAAACAGATACTCAGTTAAACACGGATTGGCAGCCATGTCTAAAGCAAGCAGAAAAATCCCAGCTAAGGAAATGAGTCCCAGAAGACACATAGCCACTATTTTCTCCCAAAGCGAAAGCCAGCCTGGCTTTAGGGGGTTATCTCTTTGTAGATCAGCGGACAGCCCACTGTCCCCTGAACCTATTGTAAAGTCCCCAGAGTCCACAGACGAAAGCAGGCTGATGAATGTGGACGCATCAGAGACCCCTCTCCAAGCTACCGCAGTGCCCTACCCAGAACCTCCTTGTCAGCACTACAGCCAGAGGCCTGCCAACATTTCACAACCACATCGGGATGAGTCAAACAGCGCCTTAGAAACACCATCAAAGAATGAAGATTCTAAAGGCCAGATTTCGGGGCAGTCGGGAGCCCCAGCTCAGCTCACGCTTACCAGCCCCAGAGAAAGAAGCGCTAACCCTCAGCAGAGGTTGAGTCCCCCTTTGCCCCTGGAATCTGCACAGAAATCTACAGTAAAGCGGTCCCATTGTCAGCTGCGCCACTGGAGTGCCCCATCTCCAGAGCCAGAACCTGAGCCTCACCTCTATAGGTCAAAGAGTTTAAAAAACGTCAATGTGCGTGGTGACCGGCTGTGCACAAGCCACCCTCCCAAGGCCAGGGGGCGCCACTTTTCTGAGAACACTTCCTTTGACAATGCTTTCAGCCAGCTGTCCCTTGAGGATGACTCCTCCCCCAGCAGGGCTTACAGCCGAAGATTCAAATCTTTTTCTGAACTTCCTACCTCTGATGAAGGCGAAAGTTGGGCTTTGTATAACAATAGGACTAGATCGGGTCCCAAGTCTACCTCCTCCATTTCCAGGCCTATCGACTATGGGATTTTTGGGAAAGAGCAGCAGCTGGCTTTCTTGGAGAATGTCAAGCGGTCACTCACGCAAGGAAGACTGTGGAAGCCAAGTTTTCTTAAGAACCCTGGCTTCCTCAAGGATGATGTACTCCATGCTTCCAAACTGTCGCAGTCCAAGCTGTTGGATTCTGGTGGTGGGTCACCCGAAGATGGCTTATTTCCAAGTGAACCACTTAATATCTATGAGGAGGACCCAGTGGACTCAGACTGGGACACAGACACAACCACCGATGATGAGTACTACCTGGATGAGAACGATAAAGAATCGGAACTGTGAGACTGCAAGAAACTGTGTAATATTACACTTGACTTTTGGCTTTTTACCAAAAATATCATTATAGTGAGTCTAGATTTATAGACAGGTAGATCTGGTTTGGCCAGTGTCTGCACCATTCTTTTCTTTTTCATATATATGTATTTTTCTTCTGAATTCTAAGAACAATGATCGCTGGTTTTGAGGGATTTTTGTTTGTTTCTCCTGATATTTTCTCCTGGTGCGTTTGAACTTAGCCTTCTTACCTCTTCCCCCAACCCTATCTCTGAGCCACTTTCCAGTCCTGGCTCTATCTTCCTCATGGCTGTTTTTAAGATCTCTTACACTTAATAGTTTGGGCACATGTTAAAACTTGTTACTTGTTAATTACCGAGCACAGTTGCAAAACCGTACTGCCCCCTCTGTCCACAGCCTGAATTCAAGATATCAAACATAAGGTAGGGAAAGGGATAGTCAGGTAGAATACTGTCCTTGCTCGCGCCCTGTGTTCATACAGTGCCCACACAGGCACCGGAGGTCATTGGAGCCAGGAATGGGAGTACCAGAGGGTTAGGGGTCATACAGGTGCTGGGAAGCAAACCTGGGTCCTCTGCAAGAGCTGCAAGTGCTCTTAACTGTTGAGTGCCCTCTCCAGCCACGAGATAAAGGGGATTGTCCCGAGAACACCCTTGCACTTCAGCAGTGGAATCTTGACACACATATCTAGAGAACATGTTGAGGTTAAAAATGGACAGTTAGTCCATTTAGTCAGGAATCTCTCTGAAGTCATTCGTGGCGATTGGCTGAATTTTTGAGGGCTAAGTTTTCATCAGGCCTAGCACTTGGGTGAAGCCAAGCGATGCAGACAGTGGCTTGGCCACAGAGACATCGCTAAGGGATGGAGAGGAGCAGACAGCACATTACTGCACCAGCTTTGTAGCTGCTCTCTCCGCAGCTGATTTTTCCCATCTCTCCAGCCATGTACGTTTCTCACTTCCTTGTTTTTAGTCCAGACTGGGGCTTCCTAAGCTTTTCTCACTGAAATTCTTCTCCACTTTTACATGCCCTCAGGTATATACATATATAAAATAAGTGTGCAAGTCTGACAGTCACTGATAACTCAAATTTATTTTAAAACAGTTCTCTGACTTACACACAGATTTGTCATTTGTTTAAGATAAAAAAACAAACATATACCAATGAGATAGATATCTCAGCTTATCTAACACAATACAGCCCAAGAGCATTCTACTGTGACCCACAGGCTGGGGCATATAGTAGTAACAAGCCTTTGGTGCCTGTAATTGCCTTTGCATATGATCAGAAATCTTTGCGCATGTGCAATAGAAGCATTGTAGTTCATGATAAATAATATCAGATTCCCCTTCCCTTCCCTTCCTCTACCTCTCTCCCCACACTCTTCTCTTTTCCTCCGCCCAGCACAAGGTGTACATGCTGTGTGCTTGAACCAGCGCTGCCCTGAGGTCACACCCTACCTGAGCATTGCAGGAGGAATGTTCAATTTCAAATTAATTTTTGTCCAATGCACGTTCAGAAACCTTTTACTGTTGCCATTTTCCTCAACTGCACATTTAGTTAGACAACCCTATATAGAGTGAGGACCCATGGTTTAAGAAGCTTTGGGCTAGGACATTTCTGTTGGGGCATTTAGTGGGGATCTTAGACAAATCCTTAAAATGCTAGGTCAGATGTGATATCTGGGAAGCACTTGGCTTCTCTGCTGAACCACCTATTAAACTCTCAGGAACACCTAACTCAGCACTCCTAGTTTATTTTAAATATCTTGTGATACCTATTACTTATTTGGCTTCCTACCTCTTTAGTTGCCCCCTAGACACCCGGAGCTGTCTCTCCTTGTAATTCAAAGCAAAGGTCTACATACAGATGAGGCTGAGGACGAGCTAGACCTGTAGGCAGCATGGGATCCCGGGTCACAATACAGGGATGGATTTTGTCTTGTTTTATAGCTGTTTTATGACATGCTTTTATTTCCCACTGTTCATCCAGATGAACTGAATGAGGGCGGGTGTTGGCAAAGCGTGCAGAGATCTGGTGCTGGCGTGAATACAAGGAAGATCTGTATGATTATTGCCCTTTTAATCAGCCATCTGGCCTGAAAGCCCAATGACAGAGCTCAAAGCTAGTGAAGGTGAGCTCCCTAATACGGAAGCTTTTCCTTAACCCTGTCCGCTCAGACTTCAAGCTCTAGTCAATTTAAAGCTTACTTGTTCTTAGCTCATTCAAACTTGAATGGTACAGAGTAGCATTCCATTTCTTATTTAATGATGTATGCTTGTGCATATGCCTTTCCTCTTTCGCTATTTATCTGGTTATTTAAGTAACTCATATATTAAGACTTTTTGTATGTAATTTTAAGATAGTCCAAGATATTTTAACATTAAAACCCTTGGGTTTTTTTTCTTTAATGATCACCATGAGATGCTGTTTCCATAAATATTGTGAGTCTACATGTTTGCTACAAAAGGTGACGTGAAGTTAACTTGCTCTTCACCAAGGTGAGGCTCTGAATGAGGGACAGCAAGGGAAGAATGGACAGAGCTTTGGGGCACAGACTCTCTGGGATAGAGTCTGTTATCCTCATTGAAGCCACAGCTTCTCTGCACTGTGTGTGAGGTGCCCTGCCTGTCAGGCCGAGGAATCAGGGAAACAGTGACTTCGCAAAAACAGAACAGCAAACATCTTTACTGTTTATAGCTCCATGCAGCACTTCGTTAAGGAAGTGTGGCATATGTCTGTCTTTGTGTTGTAATATGTAAACTGCTTGTTTTTAATGCTCATTTTGGGCGTAGCCGTGGTAACTTTAACAACAGTCATTTTTTATATTGTTTTTTTCTAAAATACGTAATGATTATTAAACTTTCTTGTACATGGAGTAAAACACTAATGGATCAATACTAATAAGTGCCTAGGAAATTATCAGCTTGCTTCAATGTTAGGCTAACACAGCTATAAATATTGTGTTAAATTCACTTAAAATGGTATTTAATAAGATTGTTTTTTAGATACCAACCTTCTGAATGGCTTATTCTAACATCGTAAACACATTCATTGATCTTAATAAAACACTAATTACTACTGACAAGAGTTTGGTTAAGAAGCTTGAAAAGAGAGACTATTTTGTACGGGAGATAAAGACGAGGCACGACGGTGCCGCGAGAAGCCTTCTTAGGTTGTGGAAAAGACGACAGTCAAATGGAAAATCACACCTCTGTGAAAACAAATTCCTTTACTGAATGCTGGTGTGTCCAAACAGGCCGTACTGTTTAGAGTTTGCTGCCTGTAGTGGAGCTGTAGAATATCCTAACTGTACAGTATAAATATGTAAATATTTTACTTTGCGAGTACGCATTACTACTTGTGACTGATATTCTGTTCTGAAACAATAACCCACAATAAGCACTTTTGTCAAAACTGTCAAATAATCATGTTTTTATTTCCTCAACTCTGTTTCCAAAGTATGGAATATGTCAGGAGGTGAAATTTTAAAACAATGCTTGTGTTGAAATAAACAACCTGAACAAACACACTATGCTTGTTTGTTTGTTTGCTGCGTTTGCACGTCTGAAGATGGAACCTACATGGTAGGCAAGCGCTCCGTCACTGAGCCACAGACTCAACCCCAAATTTACTGTTAGTCTTGGTTTTATTTCCTATCCTCAGATTACTTTTTAATTTTTTTTTTATGTGTATGGGTGTTTTGCCTGCCTGTTTGTACACCACATACATGCCTGGTGTCTGCAGAGGCCAGAAGAGGGCATCAGAGTCCCTAGAACTGGAGTAACAGATGTGTTGTGGATGCTGGGAATCAAGCCTGGGTCCTTTGGAGGAACAGCAAGCAGTGCTCTTAACTGCTGAGCTATCTCTCCAGTCTCTTGAAAGATGATTTTTTTTTAGTGTGAAATTTTCAGGAAAAAACTAAGATACCAGGGAAGACATGCCCAACCTTTCTGATAGTTATTGGGAGAGATTTGCCAAATAGATTATTTAAAAACAAAAAGGGTGCTTGCTTCTCTCTCTTCATATACACCCAAAGTAGTCAACCAGCTTTGAGATATAAATTTTATTTATTATTAGATTTATTTATTTTCTGTGAGTGGGTTGCCTGAATGCACGTTTGTGCACCTTATGTATGCACGTTTGTGCACCATATGTATGCACGTTTGTGCACAGTGCCCACCAAGGCCAGAAGAGGACATCAGATCCCTGGAACTGGGTTCAGGTGGTTGTGAGCTGTCATGTGGGTACTGGGAATCAAACCGGTGACCTCTGCAAAGATAAGTGCTCTTAACCACTCAGCCATCTCTCTGGTCCTGACATTCATTTTTAATTACTGTCAAGTAAATGAATTGAAAGATTTCTCACTAATCCCTCTGGTCTACCGGTATTAATTATTTATAACAATCTTTTCTAGAAAAACCCAATGCCTTTTCTTCATCAACACATATACACACATGTATACATATGCAGAGATGAATATACATGTATAATGGTGATTATACTTTTAAGTAGAACTATATATCCATGGGTATGCATATTTGGGGAAAAGTACATACAATTATATTTGCGTAACTATAATAAATTACTAGATATTTTCAAAATATTGGCTGTCCAGAAGAATATTTAATGTTGCTTTTTTAAAAGAAAAAAATGGCAATTTTACTTGATTTAATGACATTTCTAATCAGTGTTGATTGGCTGACTGGTTGCAGTGATGGGAATCAATTGTTTGATAGTTCCCCTCAAACAACTGTCACTTCAAGTGAGATATATATATATATATATATACATATATATATATATATATTTCCTCCCTCAGGCCATATATCACTATCAACCACATAGCCCCCAGCTCACTTCTCTGCGAAATTAGGTCCAATTTTGGCAGAATGTGAACAAAATGTGTTCTACACAGGCTTTTGGGTTTGTTTGCTTGCTTGGGTGTGTGTGGGGGGGTATTTATTTAAATGCTAATTGGAGCAGACTGGGCATTCCATCAAAGCGTTCAAACAACTCCAGGAAGGAAACAGTGGAATTCACACTAAGCCAAGCTACACCGTTGCCCTGCCGTTCACTGATGACGTCACCAGCTCCTGATGATGCTTCTAGACCACAGGGGCCTGTCTACCATTTCCAGGGATGGACACCAGGCTAGCCCAAGATCTGGGCACTGTGGAGTGCACACAGGCATCTGGGTGCCTTCTCCACACTGGCCTCTCTGCCCTAACCTGCCGTTGGTAATGGAATCAGAGACTCAGGAGCCCAATTAAAGTCTGGGGATGGCAGAGGGCAGTTCAGGACCTGGCTCTGACATGCTCTGGGCTGAGATCTTCCTGGCGTCAAAAGTCCTGTGTCCATTCTATAGGATGAATTCTTCCAGCTTTCTCAGTCTGGGGACAGTATTTCCTAAGAGTTTAATGCTATATGTCCTATTCTGCTCCGGATACCATTTAAATAAATAAATCACACACCACACACACACACACACACACACACACACACACACGACAAACCCAAAAGCCTATGTAGAACACATTTTGTTCACACTCTGCCAAAATTGGACTTTAAATTTTCTTTTTGCAGAGAAATGAGCTGAGGGTTATCTGAGTGTTAGTGATAAAAAGGAGGAAAAATAATTAGCCAACATGAGCGAACTGGAGTGGAGGGGAGATAATGTTCTTTGTAGCCTGAGACTGAGGGGGACCAACCCAGGCTACCCATTCTACCTCCCCAAAGCAGCAGGGAGAAGAAGGGGCCTGACTCTGGAGAAGCTTGCCCATACAGGGCGCAGGAAGGCCCAGCCCCTGCCTGCTGGTGCCCACGTGCCCTGCTCCTTGCTCCTCCCAAATCAGTGGATACTCAGAAAACACTGAAAGAGGAACCACACTCCGGGGACTCCAGTGAGGGAGACTGCCCGGCACAAAATAAATGAAACAGGTGAGCCTCTGCGTGAACCAAGCCAGTGAACTTCACAGTCCCAACCCTGGGTCTTGTACACGGCAGGCACTTAATGTACTGCTAAAGACAACCCAAACCTGAGCCTGTAACGTTTAAAACCGTTTTTTGCCCCAAATGAATGTAGTAGTGCTCACCTTTAATCCCCACACTTGGGAGACAGAGGCAGGGGGATGACAGTGAATAAAAGGCCAGGTGGTCTATACTGAGTTCCAAACCAGCAAAAGTTATGAATTAAAAGCAGGGTTTCTCCACAGGGCAAGGTAGCTTACACACCTTTAATTCCCTCTATACTAGAGAAGGCTGGGAGAAAGGATTGCCATTAGTTCAAAACTAGCCTGGGTTAAGAGGGAGACTTCCTTCTCAAAACAAAAAAAACAAAAAAAAAAAAAAAAAAAAAGAAGCATAATCATATAATAAAATATAAAATAAGTGGAAGCGGTAACAACAACAACAACAACTGCCTTTCTCCAAACTTATGACAAATTCGAGCCTCTAGTGGAGGGAGGCCTGAGGACAGTGCACGCCAACACCCTATCGGCGCCGGGGCGCGCACAGGGCCCGCGCGGGGCGGCTCTAGGCAGAGGCCCGCCCCCGGGTGTCCCCTGGAGCCCGGCGCTCCGGCCCCTCCCCGGCCGGCCGAGCTGTGAGCCGGCGACCATGCTCCGCGTCCCGCGGGCCCCGCTGCTGCGGCTGCAGCTCGCCCTGCTGGTGGCCGCGGGGGCCGGGACGCGAGTGAGCGCACCGCGGAGCCTGGCGTGGGGCCCGGGGCTGCAGGCCGCCGTCGTCCTGCCCGTGCGCTACTTCTTCCTGCAGGCGGTGGACTCGGACGGCCGGAACCTCACTAGCTCGCCGCCAGGTCAGTGCCCGTCGCCATCCCCGCGCGTCCCTGGCCCCATACACGGCCACTTTCCCGCTGTGAGTGTCGCCCTTCCTCCCTCCCTGACACCCACGGGGGTGGGAGACGCCACCTCGGTCCGTTGGGTGACTAACTCCAAGGGCTGGGCCACACGTCCCGCGCACGGAATGATTTTAGCGTAAATGGCACCGGTGGTGTCCTATGGGGTGCGGTGGCGCGATCACGTGATGCAGATGGTCCTTCCTCCCAGACTGCACCCACTAGGCCTGCAGTGCAGGGCCTTCTTGCACGCTGGGTTTTCCTTTTCTTCTGGCTTTTGACTTATGAAATGCAGACCACAGAAATCGGTGAAACTAAGTAGAATCGGGACGGGGGATGGGGGCGGGATCTTGTCCTGATGCTCTGCAGGGTCCTCCTCCCACATCTGACAGCTTCTCTGGACTTGTCCAGCTGGTTTCAAGTTGTTGCCTGTCAGGATTTGCTCATTTGTGTCTAAACTTCAGGCTGCTCCTAACAGCCTCCCTATTTTGCCAGCAAAGAGACCGAATAATCTAGGCCTACCTCCTCCACAGTGCAAAGGTACTTGGAGATCACTGTGTATTTGGTAATCCTTGAGTTAAGAGATGATGGTAATGCCTGCCTATCAGAAAACTTAAGACTCTGCTGAGAAAATAGATAAGCAACTGAGCTATCAGGGCGCGTCTCATTTACTACAGTGGGACGTGTACGGAGTGGTGTAAACATTGAAGAACTGCCGGTGGGCCCAGGGAAGTCTGGGAAACCTTCGAGAGAACGGGTTTGGAGGCTGAGATTTTTCTGGGCATGCTTGCAGATGTGCAAAAGCTGAGAGTGTGTGGACCAGCTGTTCAGAACAGGAGCCCGTGGGGCATGTTTCAGATTCAAAACGTGACATAGTATCACACCAAGTTTGTTTCCAATAAATGAACCCACGCATGCACGTCTGTGGTTACAGCAAGGGAGTAAGGATTTTTCCTCTAATTCCTTTTTGCATTCTTTTTCCCAAATAAACTTTTCTGCGAAGATTCTATCTTATTTATATTTATATGGATGTGTGTTTTGTGTGTGTGTGTGTGTGTGTGTGTGTGTGTGTGTGTGTATGCCACTTGTATGCAGGTGTCCATAGAGGCCAGAGGGGGCGCTGGAGCCGCCGTAACTGAAGGTCAGCTTGTGAACTACCTAATTGCTGGGAACTGAACATGTATCCTCTGGAAGAGTAGAAAGTGCTCTTAATCACTGAGCCATCTCTCAGCCCCAGTAGATCATAATGTTTTCATAGTGAGGAGAAAAAGAGAATCTCTTAATATGTTTGCAGTACAGGAGTGGATCCTGGAATGTGTCCATGGTAAGAAGTCAGACATATTTGGGGGATTATGTAGTCCTAGGGCGTAACACTTTGGTCTTCTGGGACACTCTAGTTGCTAATGTAAGATCAGTGCTCTTTCCCTGTAACTGCAGAGAGCTTTGGTAAACTTCTTAAACGGTCTTGGCGGGTGACAAGGTCCCCGTTGCTGGAGATTTTCTTCCACTTAAAAAGCTGGAAAGCTGTGACTGCCTCCTGGCTGTGCAGTTCATTGATATGTGACCCTCAGTTACTTCTTGGAGCTGGGTCTCTCACTGCACAGCGGGGTGATAACTACCTATCTGACATACCAGTCTTACAGGAGGCAGGTAGAATACTCGAGAGCTGATGTGATGGTGAGAGCCTATAACCCAAGCACTTGGAAGGCAAACGCAGGAGAATTGTGGGCTCTAGGCTAGCCTTGACTATGTAATAAGAAGTTGATCCAAAAAATAAACAGACCTGAACACAAGGAGTAGCCCATCATAGGGGATAAGTAAATGTATTTTTTTAAAAAATGCTTTTGGCTTCTTTGAAATTTAAGTACTCAGAATTTCTGATGTAAGGGTTTGGTACTTGCTGCCTCCCTTTGTGTCACGACGTTCCCTTCAGTCAGCTTTTCTGTCTTTCTTTCTTCTCCCTCCCTCCCTCCCTCCCTCCCTCCCTCCCTCCCTCCCTCCCTCCCTCCCTCCCTCCTTTCTTTCTCTCTTCCTTCCTTACTTTCTTCCTTATTCTTTCTTCCTCTCTCTCTCTCTCTCTCTCTCTCTCTCTCTCTCTCTCTCTCTCTCTTCTTTCTTTCTAGCTTTGGAGCCTGTCCTGGAACTCGCTCTGTAGACCAGGCTGGCCTTAAACTCACAGAGATCCGCCTGTCTCTGCCTCCCGAGTGCTGGGATTACAGGCGTGCGCCACCACTGCCTGGCCACCACCACCGCCCAGCCATTCAGCTTTCCTTAAAGGAATTTGAATGTATAAAGAAGAGAATTCAAGCTGATCTTGGATTCTGTTCCACTATCATAGCCACCAGGACAAATGAGAATTCATACTCCCTCTGCTTTAAGCAATTCAGAATTTCACTCATTTTCTCCCTTGTAAAGACTGCGCGTACTTATTTCTGTGTCAAGCCCAATCAGTGTTATTTTCCAATGACCTTCATATTAATTTTAATGCTATCAATGACCCAGCCATGCAAGATTACTATAAAAATATCAGGGTCTCACTATGTAGACCAGACCGGCCTTCAGCTAACAGAGACCCATCCACCCGCCTCTTCCTCCCGAGTGTTGGGTTAAAGGTGTGTGCACCCCAGCTTTTCAGTCTGCTGTGTCACACATTATCCTTCTTTCTTCTTTTTACAGAAGTTTTTATTTTATGTGTATGGATGTTTTGCCTGAATGTTTGCATGTCAATCCTGTGCGAGCCTGCTAGCTTTGGAGGCCAGAAGAGGGCGTCAGATCCCCTGGAGTTACAGCCAGCTGTGGCCTCCATGTGGGTGCTGGGACTTGAACCTGGGTCCTCTGGAAGAGAAGCTAGTATTTTTAACTGCTGAGTCATGTCTCCTGCCCCTCGGGTTGCCTTTCTGATAGCGAGCTAGAAGAAACATTTGAAAATTCAGTTTAAAAATAGAAATTTTCACACTCTCTTGAGCTCAGGGAACTTTGTAGAAAACAAAGTAGGAAGCGTGTAAGAGCCAGGAGATGAATGATGGCCTATGAAACGCCAGCCTCTAGACCAGCGCGTCCCAACCTTCCTCACGCTGCGACCCTTCAATACAGCTCGTGTGGTGACCCCCAACCATAAAATTAATTTCATCGCTACTTCGTAACTGTAATTTTGCTACTGTTATGAATCGCAATGTAAATGTCTGGTATGCAGATGGTCTTAGGTGACCCCAAAAGCGTTGCGACCCACAGGTTCAAACCCGCTGCTCTGCACTCAGCCTTTGCAATCATGAACTCAGAACTGTGGTTACTGCACTATGCCCACACAGGCCTGGCCCTATTAACAGTCAGTCACAGAATGGGGTGGGGAGGGTGTTTTGGGGCCCTGTCCCTCACTGCCAAACTGCTGTTAGGTTCTGGGAGAGGGAGAATCCTCTTTAGTTATGCACCTGCTCCATGCCCACTACTGAGCCCACCAGGCTCTGATTGGTAGCTCCAAACCCGTAGTCACACAGACAGCCCTGGCTAGACTCTGGATCACAGAACAACGTGAATAACCATGAATGTCAGAAAGAGATGTGTAGAAAAGGGGAGGGGTAGGCAGGGTGAGAGGGGGATCGGAGTGGATGGAGAGGGCCAGTATGCATTATTGTACCATATGAAACTGTCAAAGAATGAATTTAATTAAAAAGGGGACATTTTCTCAGAAATGAGGGGTGCTAGATACTTAAGTGGCATGAAATAGTGTGTGTGTGTGTGTGTGTGTGTGTGTGTGTGTGTGTGTGTTTTACAAGGAGAAAGTTGAAGGGCCACAGAGCCATCGACTTTATAGTGTGAACTGTTAACTGCCTAAGCTTGGATGGTTTTCAGAGAGAAAAGACCATGTAGGCAGAATGTTACTTTCATCAATGAACTAATTTTTCATGCACTGTTGTTATTGAATAGTTAACGACTCCCTTGCTAAGTCAGATCCTTGGCTTAAGGATGGGTCAGGCATATAGTTGCTGCCTCAAGGATCTTCCAGGCTGAGCTGAACGTGGTTTACCATGAACACTGCAGGGCAAAAGAATTCCTGTACAAAGATCCCCGTCTAATCACGAGACATGAAAATCAGGAAATGGTCATGCTATTTGTATTTCTTCTGCTCCCAGGTCAAACACAATTCAAAGTAGTCGTAAAATCCCTTTCACCGAAAGAGTCAGCCCGAATTTATGTCCCTAAACCTTTGGACAGAAATGATGGGACATTTTTGGTGAGATACAGGATGCACGAGACTGTCCACAAAGGCCTCAAGGTGGAGGTTCTTTATGGTGGTGAACACGTAGCTCAGTCTCCCTATATTTTGAAAGGTAAGTGATATTAGTCACCTGAACCTAGACTTCTGTGGGAAGCATGCTTTTCAGAATGGCCTGTAATGACCCTGCAGTCAAGTTCAACAGAGTAAATGTTAGATATGTACTCCTTGAAGCTCAAATTTTGTATCATTTTGGCATTTAAGAAAATTATCATTGTCTGGGTTTGGAGAGCACTGCTTGCTCTTGCAGAGGATCCGGGTTCAGTTCTCAGAACCCACAGGGAAGCTCACAGTCATCTGTGACTCCAGTTCCAGGGGATCCAACATCCTCTTCTGAGCTCTGTGGGTAGCAGACATGCATGTATGCACACACAAACATGTAGACAAAGCACACACCTAAAATATATCTTTTAAAAAATGCTTTTCTGTTTCATTTTGTGTAGTTACTATTGGTGATTTGTTCTTTTTTTTTTCCTGCACTGCCAAGTTGCTATTAATACCATATATATATATCGATGCCCTTTTTAATTTTCCTAAGCTTTATCCCTGGGATATGGCAGAGTTAACTGAACATAATTTAATCCTTTTGAGTTAAGTTTTTACAGTTTGTTAGATGAAATTGAGCCACATTTAATCTTGGGCTAATTATTCTCAAGGACTGAGACATGCTCTTCCCAAGCCCAAGAACGAAGAGGCTTTGTACCCTGGCTGGTACAGGCACTTTCCTCAGCCCTGTGGAGTGGTATACACTGCCCTCCAGTGTTCTGGATGGTTCTTTCCTGTACTGGGTGACTTCATCACAGATGCCCTGCTCATAGGCTGGGATGTCTCACTCACAAAGGCCTACATGTTTCCAGGCTTTTCCGTGTTCCGTTCTTACCCTTCACCTACTCTGTCTTCCCAGGCCCGGTTGCCCTGTTGCCCCCACCACCTCACCCCACCCCACCCCACCCCCACTCCCACTACCCACACCCACCCCCACTACCCACCCCCACCCCACTCTCAGCTTTCCTCAGCTCAGTGCAGCTGCCTAGCTCTAGCCACGCCCCCTTCCCTTTTCCTGGGCTGCCTTAAGCAGAGCTCCTGCAACCCCAGAGGCTCGCCTTGCTGGTGTCCATTCCGCAGACTCACTGTCCTTCACTGCCTCCTGTCCATAGTCTGGAAACTGAGTGCCTGAGTTATGACAGGTTTGGTTCACCAGTTCCAAGTGAAACTGGAACTTCGTCTGAAGTAGAAATTTTCAAAACAAAACCAAATATCAGGCTTAATGATGTAATCCCAGCACTAGGGAGGTAGAAGCAGGAGGATCAGGAGTTAAGGTTAACTGGGCTACATGAGACTATTTCCAAAGATCATAAATAAATCCTAAAGAAAACATTTTTTTCATTAAAAACAAACATGGATATGTCCTGGAATTATATGTTAGATTTGTACACATTGTTTTCTAGATGCGTCTTCAGGAAAGTCCTCTGCGTTCAGATGCCCCCCTAGCATCATACTGAGAGGTCCTTTCAGTTACTCTGTCTTTCTCTGAGACATGCCGACCGAGACCGCACTAGAGGCTTTGAGGGAGAGGCCCTCCAGTTTCTCCAAAACTCACTGCTTCTGCATTCAAATGTCCAAAAACCAGGAAGCCCTCCTTCTGTGTGCTAAAATGAAGTGGTTGTGTTCTAATTACTGACAGCTCACTAGACATGAATGTGTCATCCACATGACCGGTTGGGAGGAAGCATGTGTTGTCCAGTCTGTCTAAAGTGCCTCGAGACGGGCAGACTTGGGACTCCGACATAAATACTGCGCTACTCCCTTTTCTAAGATAGTTTTGCCTCTGTCGGTAGTTTTCAGATTTGCCAAGCTCTTATCCAGTGTTCACTTCTCGTTGTTAACTTGGGGTGACATTGTGTGTGTGTGTGTGTCACCTCCTCAGGACCGGTGTATCACGAGTACTGTGACTGCCCAGAAGAGGATCCTCAGGCCTGGCAGGAAACACTGTCTTGTCCAGACACGGAGCCACAGATCGAGCGAGATTTTACTGCCTTCCCCAGCATCGACCTCCAGCGGATGCTGAAGGAAGTCCCCAAAAGATTTGGGGACGAGCGGGGTGCTGTTGTTCATTACACAATTGTCAATAACCACATCCACCGGAGATCCTTGGGGAAATACACAGATTTCAAAATGTTCTCTGATGAAATTTTGCTGTCACTGGCAAGAAAGGTATGAAAATGAATGAACAGATTTCAAAAATAGTATCATTTAATTTCTTTTTGTTGCAACAGTTACATATTTAGAACTAGAAAGACCCATGAGAGTGGCTTTCAGGACTCAGAACTGTGTCACGGAATATGCGTATGTCTTTGTAGATGACTCTTTCCTGTAAGATATAAACTAAAGTGGGCTTGGTGGCTCTTGCCTGTAATCTCGGCATTCAGGGTCACAGTTCAGTCTAAGCGAGAGAAAGAGCAAGACTCTGAATGCCAGGACAGAAACAGGTCCTATTCCATAGCCTAAAGGCTCTGGTAAGCCTAGGTGACATTCATGGGGGTGTAGAGATTTGGACAGCTGTGTAGGTTCGAGTTGAGGGAGGTGAGGTCAGAATGCCCAGGAAGGAAACTGAGGCAGCAAGAAGACCTCCACGGAGGATCAGTTGTGGACGTAGAAACGGTGGAGGATAATAAAACAAACAAACAAACCAAAACCAAGGTAGATGGCCCTTGAGGAAAGATGCCAAAGTTCGATCCCTGTCCCCTACCATATACACGCATAGCCAAGAGACTGGGGTATTTGGTGCCGCCCAACACTGACGTTTGTGCTTTTGTTTTTATAGGTCACCCTCCCAGATTTAGAATTTTATATTAACCTTGGAGATTGGCCCTTGGAGCATCGAAAAGTCAATGACACTCCTGGCCCTATACCTATCATTTCCTGGTGCGGCTCCTTGGATTCAAGAGACATTATCCTTCCAACATACGATGTCACCCATTCCATACTTGAAGCAATGAGGGGTGTCACAAATGATCTCCTCTCTGTTCAGGGAAATACAGGTAAGCTAAGCTTAATTCTCTAGGGCAAAACCTTAAAGATAAAAAAGGTGGAGGGAATCAGGAAGAAAAGATGTGTATGCTTAATCATTCTTGCTTTCTACCCAAGAAGAATACATGTCTAGCGTGTGCAAGGGCCCAAGCTCCATTCCCAGCACAGAAAAGTAGGGAAAAACTCCCTACGGCCAAAATAGAACATTTGGGATTCCAATTTGAAAATTAAAAACACATCGTTTAGGGAACTAACACCCAGGCCTGTATTCGCGGAGTCTCCTTTGAGTTCAGTCATTTGCAGACATCTTTTCAAGTCGCATTGGTTATACTTACATGAAATTTTAAATCAAATCATTAAAGATATTTAAATAATATGTACATTTGGCAAACCTGTCACTAATTCTGACTCCAGTGATTCTTATTACTGGATGAAATGAGAGCAACCGGAAAACCCTAGGACGGCCGTGGTCATGGTGTCATGGGGCATCGTGAACCCATCCTCTGGGACTCTGTAAGGAATTCACTTCATCTCTCTGTACGTCCTGAGTCTTCAGAGCTGGAATCCTTCCTCTCTTTATGATTTCTTCTATTTGCAACACAATGGAAGCCTCTTTTTGGAAACTCATTGGGCTGCAAAAAACTTGGCTTTGTCCTTTCCAGCCTCTATTTCTCTTTATTATTTGGAGGCAAGATCAGAGATTTGTGCAAAGTACCTAATGATATCATGAACAGAAAAGATAAATCAAAATAAGATGAAAACCATATGAAGTAAACGTTGGCCTACTTTCAATTTGATAGTGGTGACTTTCTGGGTACGCTGAGAAGGTTAAACCCCTTCGATTCCTGTCTTATGATGTCCCCGGGGCACTGATGGGCATTTAGCCAACATCTTATTTTAGAATAGTAAGAGGGCTTTGTCAGAGATTGAAATTAATTTTTCTAAAACATCTCCCTTCCTAAAAAGAGAGAAGATACAAATGTAGAGAGAGCTGGGCATGGTGGCTCACGCCTGCAGTCTTAGCACTTGGAGGCTGAGGCAGGAAGAGTATCTTTAGTTAGAGATCCATCTGAGCTACATAGCAGGTAGCAGATCAGCCAGGGATGAACAGCAAGAGCCTGTCTCAGACTCCCCATATACCTGTGTGAAGGCAGTGAATTGTATAATTACACTTAACAACATCCAAGAAAAATATTTTTTCTCTGTTCAAATTTACGAGTAGCTGAACTGGAGAGATGGTCAAGTGGTTAAGAGCACTCACTGCTCTTCCAGAGGACGCAGGTTCAATTCCCGCACCCACTTGGTGCACAACAATCTGTACCTTCAGTCCCAGGAGATCTGGCGCCCTCCCCTGGCTTCTGTGGGTACCTCATGCACACAGTGCACAGGCATACATGGAATACATACACACATAAAGCTAAAGGGAGAAATATGAACCAAGAACTCTGTTGGGTGGCTTAGTTAATGCAGTTTTCTGCTGACCTCAAATAAGCACAGACGTCTAACTCCTGTGCGACTGTGAAACATGGAAGTGAAAGGAGCTGTGTGTGGCCTTGGCAGTAGGACAAGTCACAGAACCATTTGCTCTGAGTTTGGCCTGATACCGTGAGGGCTATTTCCCAGTGTTGAACACAGTGAATAGCAGTGCCCGTGAAAACTGCGGTTGGTAGGTAAGTGGGAGGGGCTGGAACAGACAGACAGACAGACAGACAGCCCCTGAAAGCACCTCTGGCAAACTGAGGCTCAGCTCCAGGTGTTTTGGGAACAGCGTCTGTGTTACAAAATGGGTTTGTGACGAGTACCGACATTTTAAATGAAAATGGTGGATTAAAGGTCATTGTACTGTCTTATGATTTCAGATTCTTAATCATAATTTTTTATGGCCTCAAACTTCTAGGGCCTTCCTGGATCAATAAAACAGAGAAAGCTTTCTTCCGAGGTAGAGATAGCCGGGAGGAGAGGCTGCAATTGGTACAGCTGTCCAAAGAAAATCCACAGCTGCTAGATGCAGGAATTACAGGATATTTCTTTTTCCAAGAGAAAGAAAAAGAGCTTGGAAAAGCCAAGTTGATGGGTTTCTTTGATTTCTTTAAGGTATGAGTCTTCCTATGGCTATGAAGTGATAAACTGTGTCCAAAGTCCACGAACCCTGCGGTTCAAGCAGGTCCCCTCGGTTTGTAGCTGACTTCACTTTTGCTCTCTCCTGTCCGACCGAGGAGTCACTGAACTCTCACCGTTTTGTCTGTTAACTTTGTTACCAAATAACTTAGAACTATATTTAATGCTTAATGTAAGAGCTAGCATGAAGTTTGTGTATATTTATTATGGCCTTTCCCTTTGATTTAATGATCTGCAAAGATGTTTCTTTTATGTGAAGTGATCTCAAGTATCTTTGGTAAATAAAAAGTGTTCATTTTTATATATGCAAAATAGGAGGTGGAGCTGGAGGGGGGTGGAGCTGGAGTTGGGTCCTGCCTACGGCCCCTCACCTCTTAGTGGCTCTGGTGACCTGTGATGCCTGCTATGTTCCTTTACTTTCTTTTTATATTGATTTTGGCATGCATGTGTGTTTGTATATGAATGTGTGTGTGTGCGGGTGTGTGGTGTAGGCATGCACATATATGTGTGTGCCCTTTCTCTGTCATGAAACCCACACCTAACTGGCTAGGAAACACGTGGTACTGATTATTTAATAGATTATTTTTTAAAAGAGATTACTAAGAGGTTAGAGTGTACCCCTGGTCAGAGGACTTCTGTTACATGTGAGAGGCATAGGTCTGATCTCCAGCACTGAGAAGGAAAGGGAGGGGGATGGGAGGGAGGAAGGGAGGAGTCAGCGTAGTAGGAAATGGACCAGCTTCATCTGGGGGGTTTCGTGGTGAAAGAGCAGAGCAGTGAATTTGCGTTCAGAATGAAAGTTTCTAGCTTTCTCTGTATTCCAGTTTTCTCACTTGTAAAAACAAAACAGAAAACCTTGCCTTGTAGTATAATTAAATCGGATTTTTCATGCCTTTGACATATGCTTTTGAAATGGAAATCAGAACTTACTAATCCAATATATGTCAATGGAGTAACTAGTTTTTATAACACCTAATTTCTCTCTCTCTCTCTCTCTCTCTCTCTCTGTGTGTGTGTGTGTGTGTGTGTGTGTGTGTGTGTGTGTGTGAATGACAACTTACCAGAGTTAGTTCTCTTCCTCTACCAGGTGGGTCCTGGGTATTGAACTTGGGTCATGGTTTGGCAACAACTTCTCTACCCACTGAGCCATCTTTCCTACAGTTCACAGGCTGGAAAGATGTAAACTCTGTTTTACATAAACTCTAGTTTATGTTTTGTGGGTTTAGTATAAGGAATAAATGAAATTTTATATATACATGAAAATTGATAATATCGCTTTTCAGAATATTAAAATTTAGAACTTTGACAATAATTTGACTCCTGCTTTGATTACAGGAGTCTAGACCCTCTGCTTCCCAGATGTAATTGAAACAGACACTTGTTCCTGTGTCCTGAAATGTCCTGCTAGAGCTGTGTTAGAGGGTGTTTGTCATTTGTTTGCAATGCAGATGTGGGAAAGCGGAAGACGATCCCTCTGTGTTTGATTTAATACTGATGAGAAGCGGAAGTGGAGCAATGGCTTTCTGAGGTTCTTTGCTTTTCGTCTTCTAGTACAAGTACCAGGTGAATGTGGACGGCACGGTGGCTGCTTACAGGTTTCCGTACCTCATGCTGGGGGACAGCCTGGTTCTGAAGCAGGAGTCTCCCTATTATGAACATTTCTATGTGGCGCTAAGGCCTTGGAAACACTACGTTCCCGTTAGAAGAAATCTCAGTGATCTGCTAGAAAAAGTGAAGTGGGCCAAGGTATGCTTTCATGCCATTTTCCCCTTTTGGGCAATATCAAAGTTACTGATATGGAGGACTTGTGTTCCATTACAACCATGAATCATAATGAAATAAAAAATCAAAGGAAGTATAATTTTCTTTTTAAAAAATGTGTTTCCTTTAAATAGCTAAAGAGTAGACATGGGGCTGGAGAGGTGGCTGAGTGTTAAGAGCCCTTGCTGCCCTCCCAGAGAACCTTGGTTTCCAGCACCCTCGTTGGGCGGTTCACAATGTCCTATAACTCCAGCTCAGGGGATCAGATGGCTTCTCCTGGCTTCCATAGTCACTGCACTCATGTGCACAAACCCACATGCACATACACACATGTACACATGTCAAAGAGAAAGAAAGGCCATCAGAATCATTTTGTATAACTCTGTCAACATTGTTGAGGGTTGGATTTGAAGTCTAGTGTTGTTGTGATATGGATTTTTTAAATGATTCACTGTTTGCATTTATAGATGCAAAAGAAGAATTGCAAAATGAAAATTACAGATTTAAAAAGCCAGAATTGAAAGACTTTATATTTTAAGAGAACATCCCAGGCAAATCTGGTAGTCTTCTTTTCCTCATATAGGAAAAAAATCCCACAAGCCCTTACCCAACACAAACTACAAGGCATCCCAAAAGCAAAATCCCATAAACAGGGATTTCTTTTTTTTTTTAGAAATAAATTTTATAATAAATTTTAAAGTAAAATTTAAGGAATAAATATTAAAAACTACTGTGGTTTATTATGAAACTATAAAGATTTATCCTTCTACAATAAAATTTTTCCATTTTTTTTTAAGTTTTGAGAGATAATATTTTGGTTATGAGAATAATGGATCAGAATCATCATTCTGGCTTTTCCTAAGACCCACGATCGCCAGCAAATATCTTTTCCTATCAGCAGCATGCTGAAAGTCAGGCGTTTTCTGTGACTATAATCAGGAGCATTGATTATTCCGGGCACTATAGCCCGTGAGCACTAGTGGGTGGATAACTTTATCACACCGGCATTTCAGTCTTTCGTGGCTACCGCTTTATAACAGAACATTGTCTCTGCATATTTGAATGAAGCTTTATGAAAACCACATTTTTATTATTTTTAATTTTATACACGTTTCAGTGTAGAGGTCTGTACACTTGGGTGAAGATGCCCTCAAAGGCCTCAGGCCTCGGATCCCCAGGAGCTGGAGTTGAGAACCAACCACCGAGATGGGTGCTGGGAACCGAGCTTGGGTCTACAAGAGCAGTACGCACATTTAACTGCCCAGCCAGCTCCCCAGCACTGAAGCTTTTAAAAGACATTTTAACATGAAAATTGATCCTTTCTGTCCTTAGGCAGAGGGCACCGCTAGGGAGGCAGATGATGGACCCCAGGCTTTCTCCCTGGATAACTAGGAAAGCCCCAGAATAGGCACAGAAGAGGCCAGTGAGGCCGGCAGAGTCAGGTCCACACACCTACGATCCTTCCCCTTTACCAGATATTAGTAAACGCTCCCGTGACCTCCTTTGCCTTAGCCCATTGCAGTCCGCTTCCCCCGCGCTGTTGACATTCGCCTCGCCTGTCTCTCTCATGCGTGCTCTTAGCGTTCTCTGTGGGCTGCAGCAGCAATTTTTGTTCTTTCCTTTTAGGAAAACGATGACGAAGCAAAGAAGATTGCGAAAGAAGGGCAGTTAACTGCTAGGGACCTGCTCCAGCCGCCCCGACTTTTCTGTTACTATTACAGAGTGCTGCAGGTCAGTTCAGAGTCCAACCTGGTGAGTCGGGGTCCTTAGGCCACATGCGTGGCCTGGACACTTTGTACCATGCTTCCTGAGGGGATCAGCGGCAGCTTGTGGAAAGAATTTGGATTCAGCTGAGACTGCAGCCTGCGGGAGGAAAGAACCGGTGCTGACTCTCTCTGTAGCCTCCACCCTTTCAATCTCTGTTATTGGAGCCCAGGGAAGTAGATTAATTAGAAGCTCCTCCCCTCTTGTCAGGGTGCGCCCCCTGGTGGTTGATTTTTAGAGACCGTCCTTCAAGTCTGTGGGTGGAATAAAGGCAAGTTATGTCCCCTGAGCCACTCCACCCCACCACGTCTGTCTTGTCATCCTTAGATTGGTTCCATCCTGTGTACTAATCCAGTTTTAACATTTTAATTTTAATTGCATTTTACTTATTTTGTGAGCTCGGGGAGGTGGAGGAGGAGTGGAGCGCCTATGGAGGTCAGAGGGTAGAGGACTCCAGTAGGAGTCGGTTCTCTCCTTCCACCACGTAGATCTCAGGGATTGAACTAGGGTTTTAAGGCCAGGAGGCAGGCATCTTTACCCAGTAAGCCATCTTACCAGCCCTAGCTTTAATTTTAATGGTAGGAGCTTTCTACCTCTAACATGTTAATTAAGTTCCCTTAGTTATATTGTTATTTTGTTGGCATTAGCCCAATACTAGGAATACATAACAGAGCAGACCCAGAATGAACACAGGGAAAGACTCGGTTCATAGGGATATTTCTGACCAGGGTGAACTTTGCACAGGCCTCTTGGCGTGGTTATAACTCCAGCCCTCCGGGATGGATGGAGGCAGCCATCTCTGCACGCTGTCTGGAGATGCTGCTGATCTCGACTTGCTGTTATGAAAATTCAACAAGACAGTTGTCGGTAGAATGAAGGATACATGTTGGCTCCATTGTTTCAATTAGAGGCATTTGGCTTGGCATCTCTTTTCTAATTTACACAGAAGTGTCGATTAGGGTTCCCTGCCAGACTATGAGAGGTTTCACCAGCCTTTGGTTTGTGTCTGAAACTTTGTGATTGAAGGTGGGGATGTGTGGGAGGTGGGACTAGATTGAAGCATCAACTAAACCTTCCATGGCTTCCATATTTCAGAAATACGCTGAGCGCCAGACCAGCAAGCCCATGATACGTGACGGGATGGAACTTGTTCCCCAGCCGGATGATGCCACATCCTTTTGCCGCTGCCACAGGAAGATGCCTGGGAGGGAAGAGCTTTAAGGAGGCCCCGACTTCACACTCTTTGTGTGCTGGCTGAATCTTTAAGACTTGTGAAAGATGCCAGTTCGTGAGGAAAGAGAGGGAGCCAGGCCTGGTGGGTCAGGTTCACACTCTCTAATACCAGCACTCCAGAGGCAGAAGCAAGAGGATTTCTTACTGCAAAGCCTGCCTGCAATATATGGTGATTTCCTGGCCAGCCCAGACTTCCCAGTTGAATCTTATCAAAAAGCCAAAACAACTGGGAAGTGGTGGTGCACACCTTTAGTCCCAGCACTTGGAAAACAGAGGCAGGCAGATCTCCATGAGTTCAAGGCCAGCCTGGTCTACAGAGTGAGTTCCAGAATAGCCAGAGCTACGCAGAGAAACCCTGTCTCAAAAACAAAACAAACAAACAAAAAGCCAGAGCAAAAAGAAATGCAGAGAGATGCTAAGCATGTAATCCCACACCATGAGGCTGAGGCAGAAAGATCATGAGTTCCAGTATTACCAAATGCCTCTGGATATTCATTTTATTTGGGGTGAAACTGCTCATTTGAGCATCGCAATAGATAAAAAGACTTATAAATCACCTGGGAATCTGTGGATGTCACATTTACTGGTTTGTTTCTATCTTTTCTTCACTTACTTTTACATTCAGTTATGAAGGGAAATGCGTTCAGGGGAGGTTTTATTTTCTCCTCCCTGTGTAGTTTCACCTTTTGTAAGCTGTTCTGATACTCTGTGATGGCCTCCTGTTGGAAGAGCTGATGAAGCTAACTAAGGAACAAGCTAAGTAAGGAACAAGTCTCTGTGCTGTTAAGGGTAGCACAGAAACGGTAGAGGAACATGCTGCATCGTTTAAATCTTTTCAGCTAAGTTTTTGCCAGGGCCTAGGACAGAATTAAGGGGAAATTGTACCTTGTACTGGTGAGTCACAGTCTGTTGGGGTTGCACACCTATTAAAGACAGCACAGCTATTAATGTAGACGGTGGCATTCTGTGGATATCTTTATCATCTATGTACTAGGAATATAAGAAATAACAGCTGTCAATGTGAGATCTTTAATTCTTTTTGTCCTTCCAAAAGAGTCCTTGAAAGCTGCTACACCAGCCTCAGGAGGCCTCAGCATCCTGGGATTCACTAATATGCCCAGGACAGAGGCAGGTACTGGTTCCTGAATCCACAGATGGACAGAAAGAGCCTCCTCTTTCAGTGGGTTGAACCGTTAAGATAAAGACTTTGGCACTTACCTCTGCCTTTTAGGACAGGGTCGAGATCTAAGCCTCATACCCTTAAATTCCTGTCTAACTCCTCAGAGCACCATCAATCCAAGTCGTGGTTCATAACAGAGTGCGCTCCAAAACCAGAGCTCCCGGAACCGGGGAACTCATGTGGTCATGTCTGTTCTCCCAAGGGCCAAAAGGAACACAGGAATTTGTGTTTTTAAGTAGACCATAGAAATGATCAGCAAGCCCATTGCCTATTTAAAACCTACCTGTGTAGTATGCACTAAAGGACAAGCTGGCCTGAGGCCACACCTGGTGCATCAGAGTCTGCCCT
Organism: Arvicola amphibius; assembly: GCF_903992535.2. NCBI lineage: Eukaryota > Metazoa > Chordata > Mammalia > Rodentia > Cricetidae > Arvicola > Arvicola amphibius. Next base: position 121,595,807 of record NC_052049.1, read on the forward strand.
CTCTTGTTTATAGAGTAGAGCCTTATGGGAATGGGTTATGGAAAGAAAGGCTGCCTTCCTCTTTGCTACCTCTGCAACCCCAGGTCCAGGAAGCAAATGGCAGTTTGTTGTAGACACAGTAAGTCTTTTGGGTTGATGTCGTCGGTGATGAACAGTCCTAACAGTCAAAAGGAGTTGAGACAAATTGGGCAGTTTCTATGGACTCCTGGGGCCCCCGCGGTCCTCACTTTGGAGCATTGCACTGGAGACAGAGTCTCTGACGTGAACCTGCAGGGGACATTTCACATCTAAACTGTAGCAAGTCTATCACGAAATTTAGATAACCCCCCGTCTCCCCAGCTTGACCACAGCCTTTGAAATGAGTTTTACATGGCTGTTTGGTTTACTAGATTAAATAGATTTTAGTGAAAGAAACTGGCTTATTAAGCCCTGATTCTTTCCTTCCCAGCTCATCTATTACTCACATACCCAGAGCCACTTTCAACCCTGAAATTCTTATTAAGACGTATCTAGCTTCAGAGGCCAGGAATCGAGAGAGAGTTAAGGTGATTACCTGGGAGAGGTTGGAGGAAGGAAAGGAGACAATGATTTATTTTAATTTCAACAAAAATATTTTTAATTTTGAAAAGAGAGGATGTAAGGGTGTAAAGATATAGTTCCGTGGGGCTGGAGAGATGCCTCAGCAGTTAAGAGCACTGACTGTTCTTCCAGAAGACCCAGGTTCAATTCCCAGCACCCACAGGGTGACTCTTGACTGACTGTAACTCCAGTTCCAAGGAATCTGATACCTTCACACCAATGCACATAAAATAAATACGTTAAATGAATTTTTTAAAAAGATATAGTTGTGCTCGTTTGAATAGACTGTCACCAATGCTTGTGACTTCCAACACTCCGAGTGGCCGTCACCCACCAGTACCGAATGCATTGCCTAGAGAGATCCTAATGCACTGAGGACCTGTGCGCACCACTGGTGAGAACAGAGCAGTTTTAACCGCGCTGTATGGAGAGTTCCCACGACGAGTTCCGGAAAGACCAAAGGTACAGGATGTAGTGTGTGAAAACATTTTGCCAAAGACGAAAAGAAAACGGTTGAGTTTGAAGGACAAATTGCCAGTGTTGAGGAAAGTTATGGAGTGAAGGGAATTTTTTTTGTTGTTTTATATCTTTCTGTAATGTTTAAATTGTCTTTTAACCATGGATATAAATCAAGTTGTAAAATAAAAATGTCAACATGGTAAAAGAATAAATCCACAGAGGATATAAGAAAGAAAAGAAAATGATATTAATGGTTTCCATGATAATATATTATAAGCCTATGTCTAGAACTTCATCATGTGGTTTTATTATATATTCTTTTTAAATAAAACAAATTTTCTTAATTAAAAATTGTAAACCATGTGCTTTGTTTTAAGAAAGGTTATCCCCACCTTCTCCCTGGTTTGTCTATGACAGTCTAACCTGAATTTCTGAAGATTTTATTTATTGATCTGTGTATGAAGTTTTGCTTGCCTGTACATTAGTACCCCACATGCGTGCCTGGTGCCCAGGGAGCCCAGAAGAGAGCTGGATTCCCTCAGGCCTGGAGTTACAGATGCTTATGACTGCCACGTGGGTGCTGGCAACTGAACCTGGGTCCTCTCCAGGAGCAGCCTGTGCTCCTAACCCCTGAGCTGTTTAGATGAGTCTAACTTATGTCCTCATAAAGAACCGAACTAAAACTGCGGTCGTGGTCATTCTGTCTGAATTCTATTCTGCAGAAATAGAAAAAAAATTAGACTTCATGCCACTATATTTTAAAGACTAATTTTTAAAGTTAATACACAAAGTAGTGGGTCTCATTGTGCTATTCTCCTACATAAATGTCATTACACTCAGTGCTAATCCTCCTGCCCCTTCCGCTTCCTCCTTTGTGCTTTCCTCATGTTAGTAAAGAAAACAAGAAAATGAACCCACAGATTCACCAACGCGCTAATCTGATGGAGATATTTTCCCAGTTGAGGTTCCCTTTCCTAGATGACCCTAGCTTGCTGACAAAGAGCCAAGCAGCATAGTTCCTCAAAGGCTCGAGTGTTTAACACTTGGTCCCAGTTTGTGGTGTTGTCTAGGGAGGTTATGGAACCTTCAGGCTACTGGATCTAAACCTTCCTAATTCTGTGACCCTTTAATACAGACGTCACTAGACGACATCAATTATGTTGTGGTGACCTCCCAATCATAAGCATTATTTTTGTTGCTACTTCATAACTTACTTTGCTACTTTTCAAATTGTGATGTAAACGTCGATGTGCAGGATGGTCTTAGGCAACAGCTGTGAAAGGGTCACTCCAGACCCCAAAGGGGTCGAACCCATAGTTTGAGAACGCAGCCTCGACTCGACGGAGGAAGACCATTGGGGGGAGGGGCTTTGAGGGGTTTATATAGCCTGCCTGGCTTCCCGCTCTGGCTGCACTTCCTGTGCCGAGTAAAACATTGTAGTTAGGCCGCCTGCGCTCCTGTGGCCGTACCACCCCTTCCCTTCCTCAATGGCCTCTGGAACCATAAGCCAGAAATAACTCCTTTTTCCTCAAGTTGCTTGTTCTGCCATCTTGCTGCAGCAACAGCAAAGTAACTGACACACATGGTTTCCGAGGATTCACTGTTGTGCCCAGATTACAACCGCCAGAGAGAGACCACCAGAGAGGCCCAGACTGTAATAAGCAAGGTTTAATCAGCATAATACAAACATGTTTGGAACTCATCTCCATCCCCATTACAACAAGGTAGAGAGGAGTTGTAGCTCCTCTGTGGGGTAAGCTTTTTTTTTTTTTTTTTTTTTTTTTTTTTTTGGTTTTTCGAGACAGGGTTTCTCTGTGGCTTTTGGTGCCTGTCCTGGAACTAGCTCTTGTAGACCAGGCTGGCCTCGAACTCACAGAGATCCGCCTGCCTCTGCCTCCCGAGTGCTGGGATTAAAGGCGTGCGCCACCACCGCCCGGCTGGGGTAAGCTTTTAAAGGAATAACTACAAAGAATCTGTGAAGATGCTTTGGCACGGGTACAAGGACTTTTGCTCCCTCCCATTCTGTTAAGTCAGCTTTTTCCTTGTTTTTAGAGCAAGGCCACTGTCCCTGAGTTAGGCCATCTTTATCTGCCTGTACCAGGTTGCTGGCTGGGCTGAGCTAAGTGACCTTGTGCTCAGAATCACCTGGGTGGGAGAGGGGACGGCCACTATCTTCCGGGGAAAACATTCTGCTAGGAAATTTCTTCTTGCCCCTTTGAGAATAAGGGGTGAGGGTCCCACATTCACCTTCATTGTAAACGACTGGGAGGAAAGAAGAGAAAATGAGCTCCCTTGAGAAACATGAAAGCAGTGTCCTTGCCTCTAGGAGTAATGAGAGCCCCCTGCCACTACTGGCATTACTGCCTACAGACAGGTGACCCTGGGATGGAAGCTAAAAAGAAAAAAAAAAAAAAAAAACCCTTCCATGGACAATTGTACACCGTGCCAGGACTTTAGCATTTGGGGGAAATTCATCAAGGAGTTCACTGAACTAGTTTGGAGTGGCATGGAGCCTCGTAAAAGGAGAAATGTTATAAATATTCTGTTTTTACTGGCACCGTGGAATTTCTGTTACTAAAGGGAGCCCATGGATCTGGACGCCTGCCCTTGGCCCAGCGAGCCAGAGGAGCCCAGAGACTGTGGTACTTAGAACCTGAGCTTGCTGCAAAACTCCCTGCAGCCAATTAGCAGGCAAACGAGCTGTAACAACCGACTGGCTAACTAGGCTGTAGGCAATTAAGTTATTTTTGAGGCCCCATGTCTGTTTCTTATAAATGCTGATAGGCAGAGGCTGATTGAAGTTCTCAGAACGCCCTTCAGCAAAGGTCGATTAAGGACTTCTGAATAGGTTTGTTGGGGTTTTTGCTTGGATTGAGTAAACCCTGCAGACTTTACTGTTTTAGGAAATGTAAGCGATTTTGGTCTAGTCGTGAGGGTCAGAAGAGGAGGTACACTGGCCCTTAGGGACCTCATGTAAGTTTTCCACCAGGTCCACAACCCACTGCTTCCTAACTGAGTCTGGGCATTGTGAGAAAGTTCAGATTCTAGTTTCTTTGATTTGTGTTCTGAGTATCGGAGTTTGGCTGTTTGCTTTAGTGGGAGAGCTGTTGGGGGTAGGGGGATCCATGGCTTTCTAGACTAAATGTCCTACAACTGAGGTATTATAATCCCAGACTTTGATGAGACCTGTTTTTAAAATCTACTGTGAATGGCCTAGGGGAAGTCCCAGCCACAGCCCCCCAACCCTCTGCCTAAAAACACCCCAGACTGCGGGATGGGGAGGGCTCGTGGGATTTCACTGACTGATGTCCCCCCACAAAACCCTTCTGGGTGTCTCCACCCAGGCCGCCATACTCTTTTGAAGAACCAAGTTCTGAGCTGCCCGAGCGGTCCAGACCATCTCTCTCAGGAAGCTGACCGCAGCAGAGGCAGCAGCAGCAGGTGCAGCGCGCCAAATCAGTTAGCTGGTGGCAGACAAGCTCACTTTCCACCACTCTTGCTTCTGGCGCAAGCATCACCACACCAAACCCAGCCTGGGCAGCTAGGATGCACTGCGCGGTGAATTTTACACCCTTCCTTCTTTCCTTCCTTCCTTCCTTCCTTCCTTCCTTCCTTCCTTCCTTAGGCCTTGACGGAAGAAGAGGCGGCGAGCGGAGGAGGCGAGCGGAGGAGGAGGAGGAGGAGGAGGA